>NC_059080.1:60807965-61110996 GCF_020497125.1 Mauremys mutica | reverse complement strand
AAAAACAAACAAACACGGCCGTGCCACCCTAGGATTGGATGGAATGCCGCTCCGTAGAATCTGCTGCCCCAAGCACGAGCTTGCTCGGCTCGTGCCTGGAGCCAGCCTTGTACGTAAGATCACAATTATATGAAAATGAGGAATATGGGGGTTACAGCATGCTCCCCCAAGGTATAGAATGTCACACCTGGCCATAGGATGGACCAGGGCAACTGCCCTAGGCCCCATGCTTTGGGGTGCCCCATGCTTCAGGGGAACGTGGGGTCCAGGGCAACCTGGGGTGTTAGTGGGGGGCCTGGCACTAGCAGCAGCGAGCAACCCGGCACTATCCTGCCCCTGCAATAACAGCATGATATTGAGTAGCCCAGGAATTTACAAACTGTGATCCATGAAGCACTTACTAATGGACCAGGGAGAGCTGGCTGGACTCATGGTGCTTGCTGCTCCTCCTTGCTTCCAGGTGCCTGCTCAAGCTACTCAGTGTAAAGGAGAGGCTAGAGGCATGTGAAAGCAGCTACAAACAAGGAGTGGGAAACAGCTGAGCTTCCTTCGTTAGAGGTCTCACCTGTATAAGAGAACTGAGTGAAATTCCATGACCTGTATTGTGCAGGTCAGATTAGATGATCATAATCATGTCTTCTCACTTTAAAAACTATTAATCTATGAAAGAATGAGTGGAGTCACCTAAGGCCTGGCCTATGAGTGGTACTGGCACTGCCAGCCACCAACAGAAGAGGAACATTCACAAGTAATAGCTAGCTGTCCAGGGGAGCAGGGGAAGGAGAAGATCAGATGGCTGTGCAACATGTCCAGGGGCATAGAGGACCAGGGAACTATGTTCAGGAGGGGAACGGGGTGGACCAACAGAAGCATGAGACAGGTGACAGAGGAGCAGGATGGGAGAAACAGACAGAGGGGAGATGAAATGAAGAGCAAAAGTATCTTGCTGAAAAGAGGAAAAGATTGAATATCAATCTAACATTTTATATCTAAATTGAGTATTTCTCAGGCCTGGTCTACATGGGAGCGGGAGGAGGGAGGGAACTAATCTATGGCCTTGTCTACACTACAAGACTATTTCGAATCAACTTAGTTCGAATTTGTGGATTCGACCTTATGAAGTCGAATTTGTGTATCCATACTAAATACACTAATTCGAATTTCTGAGTCCACATTCACGGGGCCAGCATCGACTTTGGAAGCGGTGCACTGTGGGAAGCTATCCCACAGTTCCCGCACTCCCCGCTGCCCATTGGAATGCTGGGTAGAGCCCCCAATGCCTGCTGGGGGAAAAAATGTGTCGAGGGTGGTTTTGGGTAAGTGTCGTCATTGAACCGTCAATCACAACCTCCCTCCCTCCCTCCGGGAAAGCGCCTGCGGGCAATCTGTTCGTGCACTTTTCTGGTCAGTGACAGCGCGGACGCCACAGCACTGCAAGCACGGAGCCCGCTGCGATCATCGCCGTTTTCTCCTCCTCGCACTTTATCGTCCACGTCTTCCACAGTCAGCTGCTGAGAAATTGGGCTACTTTTCAATGGTGCTGCAAGCACTGGGGGACCATAGGGGACGTTTTACAAACATCAACGTCGGGTGGCCGGGCAAGGTTCATGATGCGTGTGTTTTCAGGAACTGGGGGCTGCTCAGACGCCTGCAGGAAGGTAGTTTCTTCCCGGACCACGAAATAACTGTTGTGGATGTGCAGATGCCTATAGTCATCCTCGGGGACCCAGCCTGCCCGCTAATGCACTTGCTCATGAAGCCCTATACAGGCGCCTGGGACAGCGACAAGGAACTCTTCAAATACCAGCGAGCAGCGTGACCTGTGACTGTTCAGTTTCTTTACAGAGAAGCTGAACCTGCCCCTGTTTCTTTACCCAGTTACTGTTGACTCTCCTCTTCGGTTACATACCCCGTTCACCCCGTTACCCCCACTTCCAGCACACGTGTAAAAATAAAATATATGTCCCATTGTTACTTAACAAAGGTTTCTTTATTCATGACTGTTCGTGAAAGGGTTGAAACTGGGACGCAGGCTGTGCTGGGTAGGGTGTGCGGTGATGTAAAGACCGCCTCTAAACTCAAGGAATGACAGGCTCCTGCTCCTAGAGCGGTCCGCAGTGCCGGAATGCTTCTTTCAACGGAGCCTGCCATCCCTCTTTATGGAATTCTGTGTGCAGGCGGATATGTGACCTTGTGGTGGAGGAGGACGGATACAGATTCCTCAGCTGCGTGACTCAGCGGTCCAGGACAAGGACCGCTGTATAAGATCTGTAACCGCCCTCCCCCGCTGCAAAGTCACATCTCCCCCGCCCACACAGATCCTGGAAACCACCTCCAAAAACCGACCAGGTTGCCTACTGACTGCACCGTGTGTGTGACCCGCTGCTGATCCTGCCCCCGTGTCTGTACCCTGGGAAAGGTGACTGTCCTATGCAATTAACCACCCCCTTCCCCACGCCCCCCATTCGAACACAGTCTTCTTTGAAAAAACATAACGGAAACAGTAATTAACAGCAAAGCATTTTTATTAATTAAGTAGACAGTTAGGGGATGGGACTGGGATTGGGACTACTGTGAGTCTGGAAGTGAAGGACTTCGGCAAATATAGGGTATGAGAGCTTTTGGGTACTTGAGCACTGTGCTGTGGTGCAGTGACAGTATTCACGTCCCCGGCCGCCCCTCCTCCTGATTATTTTCGGTGAGGGGGGTATGGGACTTTGTGGCGGTGGAGGGCGGTTGCAGATGCCCTGCAGGGTGTCTCTGTCCTCCTGCGGTCCTGCAGAACATCCACAAGGCGCCTGAGCGTGTCCGTGTGCTCCCTCACTAGTCCAAGCATTGTTTCAGTCGCCTGCTTGTCTTCCTCACGCCACCTCTCCTCCCGTTCGCTGTGTGAGCGCTGGCACAGAGAGACGGTCTCCCTCCACTGGCTCTGCTGGTCCGCCTCTGCTAAGTAGCAGCCCATACGTTCCTCGAACATCTTGTCCCTTGTCTTTTTCTTTCGCTGCCTAATCTTCGCCAGCCTCTGCGAGGGGGATGCTGTGGCAGGTCTGGAGACAGTGGAAGCTGTGAGATGGGAAACAGGGAGTGAATTCCTTGCAAAGATACATTTTTGCGAACAATTAACTGAGTCTAGGCTGTCTCTGGGAATTCTGGGTTGAGACCCCTGTGCCTGCTGGGGCACAAATCATTTTCGCGGTGGATTCTGGGTAAATGTCGCCAGTCATTCCTTCCTCCGGGAAAGCAACGGCAGACAATCATTTCAAGCCCGTTTCCCCAGAATTGCCCTGGCATATGCCATAGCGTGGCAACCATGGACACTGTTTTGCCTTTTGTGTATGTCACCGTATGTGTACTAGATGCCGCTGACAGAGGCGGGCCAGCAGCGCTACACAGCAGCATGCTTTTGCTTTTGCATGACAGCAGAGATGGTTACCAGCCATATTGTACCATCAACCATACCATAAATTGGTAATAAGATGGTAATAAGATGGGCATGGTTACCTGTCCTTTTGCACTGCCCCATTTGGGGCTGTCATAAGTGCCCCTGGCCGAGCAGCCAGGGGCGCAAAAGCAAAAATTGGGAATGACTCCCTGAGTCAATCCCTCCTTTTTGGTACCTAAAAATAGAATCAGTCCTGCCTAGATTATGGGCAAGTGTACTAGAGAACCACTGTATCATAGAACCAGAGAGCACAGCTGCTCTGTGTCCGATCCTGCATAAATTATGAGCTGTATGCTATTCACAGGGGGTGCTCCTGCAACACCACCACCTGTTCATTCCGTTCTTACCCCAGCCTTCTTGGGCTACCATACCATTGTCCCCCCACTTGTGTGATGAAGTAATAAAGAATGCAGGAATAAGACACAGTGACTTGTTTGTGAGAAATGAGTGGAAGGAAGCCTCCAGCTGCAATGATAGTCCAGGCAGGACATTAAGGAGTGTGGATGAAGGAGCCCATCATCCCTCTGCTAGTCCAGGGGCAATTGAATCTTTTATTTACAATGAAGGGTGGGGGCTGATGGAGCTCAGCCCCCTGTTGCAATGATGAGGACGGTTACCAGCCATATTGTACCATCAGCCATCAAAAATTAGGGACAGGCGCCCTTGATCGACCTTACTGATACTAGTCGGCATGGTTACCAGCCCTTTTGCACTGCCCCATGTGCCAATAGGCTGATGATGAGGATGGATTTCCATCTTATTGTACCATCAGCCATCCATAGCGTGGGGGGAGCAAGGATGTTGGTGTTGAGTGCTGCACCATCGCGTCTATCTGCAGCATTCAGTAAAGATAGGGTGACATGTAAAAGAGTCAACAGAGGATTGTTTTCACTTCTGGTGGTGGGTGGGGTGTGTGCACAAATTGCCGAACTATGCCCTGACCCACCGCAGACACTGTGTTTGACCCTAGAAGCATTTGGAGCTCATCCAAGAATGCAAATACTTTTCGGAGACAGCAGGAACTGTGGGATACCTTGCGTCCTCATTCCCCCCTCCCTCCATGAGCGTCCATTATATTCTTTGGCTTTCCGTTACGCTCGTCACGCAGCTGCGTGCTGAGTCTGTGCTATGCCGTCTGTCCTTAGATTTTTTAAAAATACTTTGGACCAGGCGTAAAATTACAGTAATTAACCTAATTAGATGCAGGAGTCTCCGAGCGAGATCACCCTGAGGAGGGTCACTGAAGGAGATAGAGAGCGCATGCTGCGTGAAAGCTAGCACGAACCAGGGCCCGATGCAGCCGTGCAATGGGAGGCAATGCTCCCTGAATACCGCATGAAAGCCTCGCGCGGAAAACGGTGCTATCACGGAGCACCCAATAAGGCAGCTCTCCTCAGGAACCTCCTGCTGATGCTTATCGATTAACGGAAGGAGAGCTTCGTGGAGATCTCCCAGGAGGATTTCTGTTCTATCACCATATATAGAGAGACCTCCTTCTCACACACTTCAGATTCCTGTTATATTAAGAATAAAAGTTAACATGGTTACAGCACTTACCGACTGCTCCTTCCCCTGATTCAGGGTCCGGGTTAATGGCCGGGGAGGGTTGTTGGGGGATCTCCGTGATGGTGATGAATAGATCCTGGCTGTCGGGGAACCCATCGTTGTAAGCGCTCTCGCCTGCCTCGTCCTCCACAAACCCTTCCTCATCTTCCCCGTCCGCGAACATCACCGAGGAACTGGCCGTCGACACTGTCCCATCGTCAGAGTCCACGGTCACTGGTGGGGCAGTGGTGGCAGGCTCCGTAGCGTCCGTTTGCCGCTTTGATTTTTTGGTAGCCTTGTCTGGGGTCCTTGATTTTCACGCGGCGCTGCATTGCATCCCGCCTTTGGAGACCTTCTCGTAGGTCTTCGCATTCCCTGTTTTGGAGCGCAGCTCCGAAAGCACAGACTCCTCACCCCACACACCGATCAGGTCGAAGAGTTCCCAGTCAGTCTATGCTGGGTCCCTCTTTCTATTCACAGATAACATGAACTCCTCTGCTGGAGAGCTCTGCATCGTTGCAGGTGCTGCGGAGCTCGCCCCGATGTCCAGCCAGGACGTCAGATTCAAAGTGCCCAGACAGGAAAATGAATTCAAATTTTCCCGGGTCATTTCCTGTGTGGCTGGTCAGAGAATCCAAGCTCCGACTGCTGTCCAGAGCGTCAACAGAGTGGTGCACTCCTGGAGCTACTAAGTTCGATTTGCATCCACACCTAGCCTAATTCAAGCTAGCCATGTCGAATTTAGCGTTACTCCACCTGTCGGGGTGGAGTACCAAATTCGAACTAACGAGCCCTCTAGTTCGAATTAAATGGCTTCCTGGTGTGGACGGTTGAGCGGTTAGTTCGAATTAACGCTGCTAAATTCGAATTAAAGTCCTAGTGTAGACCAGGCCTAAGTTATGCAGCTTCAGCTACGTGAATAACATAGTTGAAGTCGACTTACTTAGATCTACTCACCGCGGTGTCTTCACTGCGGTGAGTCAACTGCTGCCACTCCCCCATTGACTCTGCCTGTGCCTCTCATGGCGGTGGAGTATATGAGTCAACGGGAGAGCACTTGGGGGTTGATTTACCGTGTCTATATTAGACGCGATAAATCGACCCCCGCTGGATCGATCGCTGCCTGCTGATCTGGGGTAGACATACCCTCAGTATTAGTAGTAGAGTCTTTTGCTGGGAACACTTGGAATCGTTGTCATTCGCCCATTCCAAACTAAATCTCATTACCCTAACAGAAGGTGTCTCAAATGGGACTCTCTCTCCTGTCACTAGTAGAGTTGACCATTAATTTTTGGTCATCTCCAGCATTGCTTGTAACTTAGTTAAAATCTGAACACTATTCAAGAGTGGAATCTAACTTAGACCCATCATCAAAAAGGAGAGGGGATTTATTTTAAATGTTGTGATGACAGATAAAAATACAGAAATGGAAAACTTCAGAAGTCTCAATAAGCATGTTTCAGTGAAGGTATTGATTTATTTAATGGGAATTTTAACTGTAGAGCAAATGATCTGAAATAAAATATACAGCAGTAGACAAAACAGCAGAACAAATGAATGTTGCATATATACACTAAGGCTGCTTGAATGAGTTCCCTGTGCTAAGTGCTGGTAGTGCAGCCAGTGCACTATACTGGAGGTTTCAATCCTCTTCTTTAGTACAATAGCTCAATTAAGCAGCCTGAATGAGATACAAAGATGGTAATTGTTGGCTTTCAAAACATTTTATATATATTGCAATTTGGGCTAATTTCCATCTACTGCTGTATAGCCACATTCTGCCTTGTATAGTATATGGCTGTCATTTTTCTCGAGTATATCATCTGACAGCTTTCGATCTTTGTGGCCAGATAATCTTGTTAGTGGTTTTCTGAAAAGGTAATAGGATAGGATGATAGACTGTGTGCTAAAAGAAAGATTGAAGCATCAGAGCTCATTTCACATACCGTGCTTGTTTTAGGCAAGAAAAGAACCCAAATATTTGATGTGAAAGGCAAAGGTGGTAACTAGTTCAACACGTACTCTTGCTCTCTATAATCATCTATTATGGGAGTGTGTGGTTGAGCCCTCAACCGGCCTGTTCTCTCTCCAGACCCCCACACACGTGTATTATTTTAATGAAACTGATTTGGCAAAGCAGTTCTACGTCATGTGTCCTGGAAAGTTAGAATGCAGTCATGATGGTACAACACAGAGGAAGTGTGGTTTATATATATATATATATATATATCAAACCCATAGCAAATTAGAAAGACTTCTCTGTTGTACCAAATCCTCTGTGGTTTAGCCTACTAAATATTCTGGCCACAATCTTCAGCTGGTGACAATTGGATAAGCTCCATTGAAGTCAATATGCTGATTTACGTCAGTGGAGGATTGGGCCTTCTGATCTGACACATTAGTGTGATGGAATCATGGAAGGATGGGTTGAAAGGGACCTCAGGAAATTCATGAAGTCCAGCCCCCTGCACTGAGGCAGGACCAAGTAAACCTAGATCATCCCTGACAGGTGTTTATTCAACCTAATCTTAAATACTTCTGATGACGGGGATTCCACAGACTCCATTAGAAGCATATTCCAAAACTTAACTACCCTTATAGTTAGATGGTGTTTCCTAATATCTAACTTAAATCTCCCTTGCTGCAGATTAAGCCCATTACTTTTTGTCCTACCTTTGGTGGACATGGGGAATAGTAGATCACCATTCTCTTTGTAGCAGCACTTACCATATTTGAAGATGTATTGGATCCACTCTCAGTCTTTTCTCAAGCCTAAACATGAATAGCTTTGTTAACCTTTCCTCATAGGGCAGGGTTTTCTAAAGCCTGGTCTACACTACGCGTTTAAACCGGTTTTAGGAGCGTAAAACCGATTTAACGCCACACCCGTCCACACTAAGAGGCCCTTTATATCGGTATAAAGGGCTCTTTAAACCGGTTTCTGTACTCCTCCCTAACGAGAGGAGTAGCGCTAATATCAGTATTACCATATCGGATTGGGGTTAGTGTGGCCGCAGATCGACGGTATTGGCCTCCGGGCGGTATCCCACAGTGCACCACTGACCACTCTGGACAGCAATCTGAACTCGGATGCAGTGGCCAGGTAGACAGGAAAAGCCCCGCGAACTTTTGAATATTTCCTGTTTGCCCAGCCTGGAGCTCCGATCAGCACGGGTGGTGATGCAGTTAAAAATCAAAATAAAGAAAGAGCTCCCGCATGGACGATGCGGACGTGATCGCTGTAAGGGCAGGCAAATCTGTTCTATCAGCGCTCAAAATCATTTTTTAAATATCTCCAGACAGATGACATAGCAGGGACTCAGAGCACTGCTGCGTGACAAGCGTAACGGAAAGCCAAAGAATCAAATGGACGCTCATGGACTGGAGGACTCAAGCTATCCCACAGTTCCTGCAGTCTCTGAAAAGCATTTGCATTCTTGGCTGAGCTCCAAATGCTTCTAGGGTCAAAAACAGTGTCCACGGTGGGTCAGGGCATAGCTCGGTAATTTACGCACACCCCCCACCCACCCCCAGAAGTGAAAGGGAAAACAATCCTCTCTTGACTCTTTTACATGTCACCCTATCTTTACTGAATGCTGCAGATAGACGCGATGGTGCAGCACTCAACACCAACATCCTTGCTCCCCCCACGCTATGGATGGCTGATGGTACAAAACAACTGGTATCCGTCCTCATCATCAGCCTATTGGCACATGGGGCAGTGCAAAAGGACTGGTAACCATGCTGACTAGCATCTGTTAGGTCGATCAAGGGCGCCTGGCCCTAATTTTTCCTGGTAGATGGTACAATATGGCTGATAACCATCGTCATCATAGCAACAGGGGGCTGAGCTCCATCAGCCCCCACCCTTCATGTGTAAAGAAAAGATTCAATTGCCCCTGAACTAGCAGAGGGAAGCTGGGCTCCTCTCCTACACACTCCTTACTGTCCTGTCTGGACTATCATAGCAGCTGGAGGCTGCCTTCCACTCATATCTCACTAACAAGTCACTGTGTCTTATTCCTGCATTCTTTATTACTTCATCACACAAGTGGGGGGACAATGCTATGGTAGCCCAGGAAGGCTGAGGGAAGAACGGAATCAACAGGTGGGGTTGTTGCAGGAGCACCCCCTGTGAATAGCATACAGCTCATAATTTCTGCAGGATCTGACACAGAGCAGCTGTGCTCTCTGGTTCTCTGATACAGTGGTTCTCTAGTACACTTGCCCATATTCTAGGCAGGACTGATTCTATTTTTAGATACCAAAAAGGAGGGATTGACTCAGGGAGTCATTCCCAATTTTGGCTTTTGCGCCCCTGGCTAAGAGCAGCCAGGGGCACTTATGACAGCAGCAAATGGCACAGTGCAAAAGGACTGGTAGCCACGATCATCTTATTACCAATTTATGGTATGGTAGATGGTACAATATGGCTGATAACCATCTCTGCTATCATGCAAAAGCAAAAGCATGCTGCTGTGTAGCGCTGCTGAATCGCCTCTGTGAGCGGCATCTAGTACACATACGGTGACAGTCACAAAAGGCGAAACAGGCTCCATGATTGCCATGCTATGGCATCTGCCAGGGCAATCCAGGGAAAAAAGGCATGAAATGCTTGTCTGCCGTTGCTTTCCCAGCGGAAGGAGTGACTGACGACATTTACCCAGAACCACCCGCGACAAGGATTTTTGCTGCATCAGGCACTGGGATCTCAACCCGGAAATTCAAAGGGGCTGCGGGAACTATGGGATAGCTACGGAATAGCTACCCACAGTGCAATGCTCCAGAAATCGACGCTAGCCTCGGACCGTGGACGCACACCACCGATTTAATGTGTTTAGTGTGGCCGCGCACACTCGATTTTATACAATCTGTTTTGTTAAACCGGTTTATGTAAATTCGGTATAATCCCATAGTGTAGACGTACCCTAACACTTGCCATTTTTGTTGCTCTCCTCTGGACTCTCTCCAATTTATCCACATCTTTCCCAAAGTGTGGTACCCAGAACTGGACATGATACTCCAGCTGAGGCCTGACCAGTTCTGAGAAGAGCAGAGCAATTATCTACACCCCTCTCCACATCTTACATACAACATTCCTGGTTTTGCACCCCAGAATGATAAATTTTTTTCACAACTGTATCACATTGTTGACTCATTCAATTTTTCATCCACTATACACACCCCCGATCCTTTTCAGCAGTACTACTGCCTAGCCAGTCATTCCCCATTTTGTAGTTGTGCAATTGATGTTTTTGCCTTCCTTTGTGTAGTACTTTGCACTTGCCTTTATTGCATTTAATCATGTTGATTTCAGACCAATTCTCTAATTTGTCAATGTCATTTTGAATTCTAACCCTATCCTCCCAAAGTGCTTGCAGCCCCTCTCAGCTTGGTGTTGTATGCTAATTTTATAAGTATACTCTCCACTCCATTATCCAAATAATTAATGAAAATATTGAATTGTACTCGACCCAGGATTGACCCCCAAAAGGGCCCACTAGATATGCCCTCCCATTTAACAATGAGCCATTGATAACTATTCTTTGAATACAGATTTTCAACTAGTTGTGCCACCACTAGTAATTTCATGTAGACCACATTTCCCTAGTTTGTTTAAAAGAATGTCATGGGGGACTGTGTGAAATCCCCTTGTGGATTTATGTACCATAGAACATATTTGTAAACCTGTTTCTTTAGATGTCCTAGCAGCCAAGTGGCACAGGGATGTTATGATTGATTTTAGATTCTTCCTTAAGTGCAATTGTAACGCCAACAGACTTTGGTTGTCGATGGGCGGGATCGATCCTGGGGCCTCTGGAATTTAGTGCATGAGCCTCTACTGCATGAGCTAAAAGCCATCTGACTCTTAGCTAAGGCTGTAGAGCAGACTCATTAATTGCTCTTTTTAAGTCTTCTCGGTGCCACTAGATGGACACAACACCACACCCAGAAGGTGTGTGGGTTACATACTTCCCCTAGCTGAGGAAGCATATCCCGAGTTTCAGCAACTTCCCAGTTGAAATCCCGGATGAGTCCCCATTTGTAACGGTGACAGACGCTGTTCGTCGGTGGGTGGGCTCGAACCAGGAATCTCTGTAGCTTAGTGCATGAGCCTCTACAGCATGAGCTAAAAGCCATCTGACTCTTAGCTAAGGCTGTAGAACAGACTCAGTTTATATCTCTCTTTAAGTGGTCTCGGTGCCACTAGATGGGACAGCACACCACACCCAGAAGGTGTGTGGGTTAAACAATGCTAACTTTTTGTACTTCACTTGTACTGAGTGCTAGCTGTATTACAGCTAGTTAGCTTGGGTAATTAATACATAAGGTTGTTTATGTTAAAAATCCACAAACACATCTTTCTTACTGCTATTTTTCCACAGTCATATCCATAGAATGAGATGAATATTGCGACTGAAGGACTCAGTTGATGGCATTTATTTCGAGGAAGCTAAACAGAGCCCTATGTATGTTTTAACATTTGAGACATCACATTCAAAACCTGAGCACAGTGAATGGCAGCTTGTAGTGAGATGTTTGGATTGTTCTCTAGTCTTCCCAATGAAACATCCAACTTTTCATACTGTGATGAAAATGATCTTCACTAACAGAGAGCTTGAAACCAGATAATTATCCAAGAACATGGAACAGAATTAACATGCAGTGGAGCATGGCATGAACATTTCCTTCAGCAAATAAAAAAGGTAATTGCTGTCTGTGTACAAAGCAGCAAGAAAGGTTTGGCTCGGTTCCTTCAGCCAATTTAGAAAGGCCAATGTTTACTTACTTAATCCATAAAAACATGCATCTTATCAAAAGGGTGCCATTCAAGGATTGATGGAGTGCAACCAGCCTGCTGATTGCAGGCACTTCTTAGTTCACACTTCCTAAGTCTGAGCAAATAGAATGTTCTTGTCCTATTATTAGAACTCTAAAACCTAACAAGTCTGAGCTTTTAGTTAAACAGGGCAGCCATATCCCAGGTTAAATGTGAACAATAATTAATAAATGTTGAGTCAAATTCTGCCCTCCTGTGAAACCCCACTCATTGCAGTAGGGTTACACAGATGTAACTGTGGACATAATTTGGTCCTGCCCACACAGAAATTAGGCAGTCTTGAAAATATCGTTCCAGTAGATTAAGCTAATCTGAATGGTTCTGGTTTGTGATTTTAGAGGTTAAAAACAGTTGCAGAATAATAATATCTAGCAAAATATAGAACAGGTGTTAAAGAAAATGAAAATTGTAAAATAAACATAAAAAAACAGTTCAGTCAGGAACAAGGAATTGGCAAGTGTCACCTTCCAGGATGACATGAAATAAATACACTACACCTATCCCTGTACTGAAGTTGTCAGTTTACAATTTTATCACAAATGTTATCTGAACATAACAGCTGATACCCAGCTGCAGCAGTTCCTCCAGTTTTCTCTCAATCAGTGTAGGGTAGAGTGTCTCTGTGTCCCAATCATCCAACATGGTACGCTGATCAGGCATTCTCTGGGGTGCCTGATTGGGGTTGCCAGATGTTCAGTTTTCAACTGGACTTTCCAGTTGAAAGGGGACCTGTAAGGTGTCTGGTCAGAAGTACTGACTGGACATCAAAAGTCCAGTTGCCACCTGGAGGGTACTAGAATGGGAGTTGCTACCTGCAAATGCCACCACCAGCCTGTCCCCCATCTCTTGCCAGTCTGGCCTGGGACATGGGGACTGGGAGGCGCCAGTGCAGGAGGCAGAATAGCATGAGGTGGAGCACTGGAACCTGTGCCAGTCCCTTCTCAGCCAAAGCTACTTTCCACCTGCATCTCATGGGCAGGCAGGTTCTGCATCAACTCCAAGTTCGTCTCTGAAGGCAGCAGGTGAGTTCTGAGGGAGTGGAGAGCAGGTGACCGGCAGGGGCATGGGGAGCAGGGGGCTGTAGTGTCTAGTTTTAAGAAATTGGAAAGTTGGCAACCTTATGCCTCACACTTGTACCCAGGAATAAGAGCTACCTCAGCCAGTGATATCAACAACATCTGTCTAGCACAGACAGGCATTTTCTCTCTCTCTCTCTTACACATGCACACTCACAAATTGGAGATGCTAACACCCTAGTTTTGAAGTCTTTAATCCTGTGATGCATTTATGTATGACCTATAGCAGTCTGAGCACCATCCACCAGTAGCCCGGATATTGGTGCACTGTCATGGGGACCTCTGCTCACGACTTTGCAGTGCCTCCTCTTGGCCACTCTAAGGATTGGCGCTTTTAGTCTGATGCCCTTCTTGTGGTTCCTCGTCCCGTCATCTCACTCTCCTGGTCTGTGGCCCCCTTTCTTGCTCCTCAGGAGCTGCAGCTCCTCATATTCATGGCTTAGCCCTCCGGCCAAGTCACAAGAGTCCTCCCCTCCTAGGGTAATAACATCTTCCTCGCTGTCCCAGGCAGTCCTTAAGTCCACTACCCTGGCTGGCTCACGCCCTCAATGGCTAAAACACATTGTCCCAGACAGCCTCCAAGTTCACTGCCCAGATTGTGCCACTCACCCAGTGGCTGGTGGAGGGAACCCAGGCTTGCCCTCTACTCTCGGTTCCAGTCCAGGGCCCTATCTCCAGCAGCAAAGGTCTGGGCAACCACAAACCTCCCTGCCACTCCCCTGGACTACTTCCTACCGTGCCTATCCCAGGCTCCCATTCTCCACCCTTCTAACCAACCCCTTTCCTCTGGGTCTGCTACACCAGTGGTTCTCAAAGCCAGTCCACCGCTTGTTCAGGGAAAGCCCCTGGCGGGTCAGGCCGGTTTGTTTACCTGCCATGTCTGCAGATTCGGCCGATCGTGGCTCCCACTGGCCGCGGTTCGCTGCTCCAGGCCAATGGGGGCTGCGGGAAGCGGCGCGGGCCAAGGGATGTGCTGGCCACCACTTCCCGCCACCCCCATTGGCCTGGAGCGGCAAACAGTGGCCAGTGGGAGCTGCGATCGGACGAACCTGCGGACATGACAGGTAAACAAACCAGCCCAGCCCGCCAAGGGCTTTCCCTGAACAAGCAGCGGACCGGCTTTGAGAACCACTGTGCTAGACAAACCCTTTCTCTTGGGTCCAAATCTCTTTCTCTCTCTTGTCCCAGGGGGAGTGACTGCAGCTGTCCTCTGTGCAGCCTCCTTTCTGCTACCAGTGTTGTTCCTGCACAGGTGAGCTTCCCTTGATTAGGGTTTTCTCTCAGCCTAAATGTCCTCGGGTTTGCAGCCTCATAGGTTATTTGGCCCATCTGGCCTATGTTAACCCTTTCAGGGTGTGTTTGGGGAACACACCCCATTGCATACATGCACCCTTATCATCGCTACTGAGGTGGCAGCATCAATCCTAAAGGAACATGCTCAATGCACCCCCTTTGCTCCCTTCAGAGGTCTCCTTGGTACAGAGCACACTCTTGTGCCAACATAACTCAAGCACCTTGATGACCCAGAATTCCCAATAAAAATGGTATTGTGAATATGGCCCACAAATGGGTACATATGCAGAATCCGACACATAGTCAGCATCTGTAATCAAGGAACCTAGCTGGATTATCCCTCAGGGTAGAGCTCTTAGCCCACCCAACTAGCATCTTCTCACCAGCATCCCTTGCCAGGATCAGGGGACCAGGCTAGCTGTCATCAAAATGTTGTGTCTGTGACATGAATCAAGGCCACTGAGTGGGACAGCCACAGCTAAAAGCAGATACTGAATGATCTCCTCTTGGAAGGAAGAGGATATGTCTTGTTTCTTTTCTAAGAATCCCCCTTCTCATTTCACCAACACTCTGGTTCTGTCACACTTACAGAAAAGTGGAATCACAAGATCATAGTTTTCTGTGTCTTTTAATATGGGGTGAATTTCACCCTCTACAGGTGTAATCTATGAGTAGCTAAGATGTAAAAAAGTATGTCAGGTGCTTATTTCTTCTTTTGAGACATGACTATTTATTAAACTACCAACCAAATCAACCAAAATATGCCAGGTCTTTTCAAACTCATAGACTTTAAGGTCAGAAGGGACCATTATGATAATCTAGTCTGACCTCCTACACAATGCAGGCCACAGAATCTCACCCCCACCCCCACCCCCGACTCCTGTAACAAACCCCTAACCTATGTCTGAGTTATTGAAGTCCTTAAATTGTGGTTTAAAGACCTCAAGGTACAGAGAATCCTCCAGCAAGTGACCAGTGTCCCACACTGCAGAGGAACGTGAAAAACCTCCAGGGCCTCTGCCAATCTGCCCTGGAGGAAAATTCCTTCCCAACCCCAAATATGGCGATCAGCTAAACCCTGAGCATGTGGGCAAGAGTCACCAGCCAGCTCCCAAGAAAGAATTCTCTGTAGTAACTCAGATCCCACCCCATCTAACATCCCATCACAGACCATTGGACATATTTACCGCTAATAATCAAAGATCAATTAATTGCCAGAATTAGGCTGTCCCATCATACCATCCTCTCCATAAACTTATCAAGCTTAGTCTTGAAGCCAGCTATGTCTTTTGACCCCACTACTCTCATTTTTCCTGCTCACCTAGAACTAGTGATTGTTTAGCATGAATAGTAAAGTAACAAGAGATAAAATGTTCACTTCAGATCATTCAGAATTAGTGAATTACAGCTGATAGTTTGTAGTAATGGGGAGCACACCTGTTACAGAGCTTTTGTTAATAACTCAAAAGATTCACAGAATTCACATTCCTATTTGTCTTCCACAGTATGATCTATACATTTGAGTAAATATATTTCAAGGGCATCCCAAGATTTTTAGCTCATTAAACTAATCATACTGTAAACACTCCGCAAAAACATAGCATAAACATGGCCACTTTTAATAATGATCTGAGAGGAAAAAATTATAAAGCTAACCTCAAAAATAGAGCTATCCTGAACTGTAGAATCAGGTAAAACTTCTAAAGCCAGTTTAGATTCCTGATTAAATAAGCCTATTACATCTGATAGAAAAAGTAATTTTTGTTTAACCTGTTTACTCTGGGATGTAGATCTCCCAGGGTACATCTACACTACCTGCCGGATCGGCAGGTAGCGATCGATCTATCGGGGATCCATTTATCACGTGTAGTGTAGATGCGATAAATCGATCCCCGATTGCTCTCCCGCCGACTGTTGAACTCCAGCAGTGCGAGAGGCGGAAGCAAAGTCGACGGGGGAGCCGCGGCCATTGATCCAGCGCTGCAAGGATGCAAAGTAAGTAATTTTAACTCGATCTAAGATACGTCAACTTCAGCTACGCTATTCTCATAGCTGAAGTTGTGTATCTTAGATCAATTCCTCCCCCAACCCCCAGTGTAGACCAGGCTCCATTGACTATGCACATTCTAGAAGACTTTGGGAAGTGAAGTAGAATGAGTAGGCAAAAAGCAAAATTAGAGGAAGGACACGGGGTAAATGGAAAGTATTCAAAGATAAATTATTGTTGCCATAGTGGTAAGTGTTTTCTCTAGCAATCAACACACCAGAAAGTCCATTTGCATACACCAGGAAGTGAAAAAAACTAATCACAGGTAAGAAAGACATGAAAGTCCAAAACCTCAAGTACAAAGGACTGAATAGATTACAAGTGATGTTAAAGTTGTAAAACAGCAAGGAAGCAGTTATATGTGGAGAATGAAAGAGAGATTACAAGAGAGATTTGAAAAATGATTAGAAGCTAAAATTAGTTGAAGGAATCAGAATGTCCTTTAAAACATGAGAAGAGTAATTTAATGACTTATGATAGACACAGTTAAACAAAAACAAGAACAACATCAAAAAACCACCACCAACTAACTAAATCCATTATTTGTCCTGAGAATGGGGAGAGAAATGCAAGAAAGATAACAAATTTCCCAGGAGGTAAATAAATAGTGTTGAAGGGACTCAGAATCACAGCAGAAGAGTTGATCAAGTAATAAAAACACTTAAAATTGACAAAAATTCTGAGCTCAGATTGGGCCCTTTCTAGAATTCTTATAAGGGAGTAAGCAAAAAGATGGGCAGAAGAAACACACAATATACTTTAGGAACACATCTTGTGGTGTTTTATTGGTAAATAAGGGACAGGCAAGAGAGAAATAATTTCAGGCCTGTAACCTTCACTTAAGCACTGAGAAAAATATTGGTTTACAAATCAAGACAAAAATGCCAATCTACTGCAAAATAATGAACGTATTTACAAAAGGGCTGAGACCGAGCCTTCCTTTTTTGGATTTATGTCCCAGCAATATCAAATGTAGGTGTAAAGGTAGGAGTCATTTGGTCACTAACTTGCAGATTGTATCTACAATTAGGTAAAGATACAGAATTGCCACCGTAATTCAACTGAGGGTACAGGTTGGATTCCCTTTTGAAAGTTTATCCTTAATTCCTACTTAAAATTCATTACCATCGATTTACAGACGGACAACCATTGACATAAAATTCTTAGAATTGTTTAAAGCAATAACAAAAACATGAATTGGTTGGAGACAAAATTATGAGTTATCTATAGCTTAGTAAAATGTGGTCACATGCAATGTTAGTAAATAGGTGTAGGAGGAAAGATAAGAATATAAGAATGGCCATATTGTGTCAGACCAAAGGTCCATCTAGCCCAGTATCCTGTCTTCTGACAGTGGCCAATGCCAGGTGCACCAGAGGGAATGAACAGAACAGGTAATCATCCAGTGATCCATCCTGTTGCCTATTCCCAGCTTCTGGCAAACCAAGGCTAAGGACACCATTCCTGCTCATCCTGGCTAATAGCCATTGATGGACCTATCCTCCATTAATTTATCTAGTTCTTTTTTGAACCCTGTTATGGTCTTGGCCTTCACAACATCCTCTGGCAAGGAGTTCCACAGGTTGACTCTGTGTTGTGTGAAGAAATACTTGCTTTTGTTTGTTTTAAACCTGCTGCCTATTAATTTCATTTGGTGACCCCCTAGGTCTTGTGTTATGAGAAGGAATAAATAACACTTCCTTATTTACTTTCTCCCCACCAGTAATGGTTTTATAAACTTGTATCATATCCCCCCTTAGTTGTCTCTTTTCCTAACTGAAAAGTCCGAGTCTTATTAATCTCTCCTCACACGGCAGCCATTCCATACCCCTAATCATTTTTGTTGCCCTTTTCTGAACCTTTTCCAAATCCAATATATCTTTTTTGAGATGGGACTACCACATCTGCACACAGTATTCAAGATGTGGGCATACCATGGATTTATATAGAGATAATATGATCTTTTCTGCTTTATTATCTATCCCCTTTTTAATGATTCCCAACATTCTGTTCGGTTTTTGGTTGTTTTTTTTATTGCCACTGCACATTGAGTGGATGTTTTCAGAGAACTATCCTCAATGACTCCAAGATCTCTTTCTTGAGTGGTAACAGCTAAGTTAGACCCTATCATTTCATATGTATAGTTAGGATTATGTTTTCCAATGTGCATTACTTTGCTTTTATCAACATTGAATTTCATTTGCCATTTTGTTGCCCAGTCACCCAGTTTTGAGAGATCTTTTTGTAGCTCTTCACAGTCAGCCTGGGACTTAACTATCGTGAGTGGTTTTGTATTATCTGCAAATTTTGCCACCTCACTCTTCACCCCTTTTTCCAGATCATTTATGACTATATTAAATAGGACTGGGCCCAGTACAGACCCCTGGGGGACACCACTATTTACCTCTTTCCATTCTGAAACTGACCATTTATTCCTACCCTTTGTTTCCTATCTTTTAACCAGTTACTAATCCATGAGAGAACCTTCCCTCTTAGCTCATTACTGCTTACTTTGCTTAAGAGTCTTTGGTGACAGATTTTATCAAAAGCTTTCTGGAAAATCTAAGTCTAAAGATGCTTGAATAGATAAAGAATTGGGTTTGTTATTGAAGACTCAGGTCAACTTGTAAGTGGAGCAATTCAGGGTGAATTGAGGTGAATAATGGAGTCCACAAAGATCAGCACTAGAACCAGTTTTGTTCACATTTATCATCCTAAATTGCCTAGAAGAGGGAACATTTGATGAAATTTGCTGATGAAACAAAACTAGTGGGAAAAAGTTAAGTAGAAAGGAAAAGGCATCAAAATGCAAAATTACTTGCATGAACTAGGAACACTGGCAGAGAAGTGACTTACAAAATTCGCCATAAACAAATGAAGGTGATTAGACTGGGATAAAACCTAAGAAAAGGATATCAACTCTCACAGTGGTCAAAAGACTAAGCAGAAGGGCTTTGTGGGGAGTGGGGAGAAGACATGAATGAAATTCTAAAACCACTGAACGTGCTCAACCAAATTTAATGAAGTATGCATAACAATTTGACTAGATTAGTATAGTATCATATAGGTGAAACCAGATTTGTTTTGCCAGGGTTATTGTAAGGAATTGGGTAAATAGAGCAGAAGGAAACCAGAATGGTACTTAGGAGTCTCCGTTGTTCAAAAAAGTTATACATTTTTATTCTTTAGGTAAAAATGAACATAAGAGGGCCCCTTACTGAGGTATTCTCATCTCTGAAGGGACTAGAGAAGGGAAATGCAACAAGCCCTTTGGAGTTAGTGTGAAATACAGGCATGAGGGAAGCTGACTGAAGAAAATGCCTGACAAGAGATTGAAGAAAAAGAAGAGTTTTGCTTCTTTATGCCGAAAGAAAGAAAAGGACTACACGGAGTAAATGTGAAGGGCAGAAACAAAAGCAAACAGTTTTAAGAGTGGATTAAGTGCACATATAGAGGGAAATTGACTATAAATGTCATCTCAAAGGAAAGGGCACACTTAGAATAAGTATATGTGGCTGTTATGTCCTAAAATTTCTTAGGTTCCTATTGTTTTGTGAATTGACTGAGCATCTGCTCAGGCACCAGTAAAATCCAGCCCTTTATGTACAGCACTAATTTTGTCAGTTCTTATGAAAAAATACAGACAATTGGCTAAGGAAGCAGAGTATTGTTTCATTCTGCTGTAGTCATTTCTGACCTAATAAGCGTTTAGAAAGGACTTTTTTTAATGAAACACTGAGCAGGCTGAGAAAAAATACTTATATTCTAACAGGAAGGATTGAGTCATTTGTGACTTTATTTTCCAGAGTAGGCTTTTTTACATTGTTCGTGCAAAATCCATTGTCTCTGAAGATGATAATACGTATTTCATCAGAGCAGTTTTGAAAGAAAATTGTTTGTCAGCCTCTTTAGAAAGGATCATGTTTTACCTTCAGTTACTAAATGATGCATATCTTATGTCTGTCTTGATGTCTATGAAAACATTGCAAGTGAGAGATGTTTCAACTCATACTCTTTGTAATTGACTAACAGGTGGACTACTGTCAAGTTATTCAGTTCATAGCAATGGCCATCTTTTTGGAATATAAAAATATTCATACTGAAGAACATCATAGAGGAAACTAACAGACCACTTGGGAAACAATTAGCATATAGGAGTCTTCTTTGACTATTCCAAGCACTCACTTTTAGGAGACTTAATCCTATCGTATCCATATGGTATCCTCGTAGCTTTTCCATTGCAATGTTCACTGGTCTGATAAACTTGAAAGTATGGTGCAAAATATAATGTAAAAAAACCCCTATTTTCTGATAAAATGAACCCTTGTTATTCTATTTCGCTGAATTCTTAGCTCGGATACAATAGTTGCACTTTTACAGAATAGTATCTCAAGGAGCTATGCAGCTATTAATTAATTAATCTGGAGGGGCATTCACAAAATTGATGCTCAACTGGCAATGCTGCTGTTGTACAAAAAGTATATGAGAGTAAATTTTTATTCAACCGTGCCCTATAGTCAAAGATCAAGAGAATGAATTAAGGTTTGGCCCATAGTGGGAGATTTGGGCCCTATGTGTCACTTAGCATTTGGACAAGCATGGTGAACCACATTTCCTGCATATAATATACTCCAGACGTTTGCTGGAATAAACGATATGCGTGCACCTTGTCAGCAGTGTATTTAATTCAGAGCTGTCTGGTTACATGTGATTTTACACACATTTCAGCTAAATCAAATGCAAAGCAATCTATTCAGGAATTTTGTGTATGTTCTCTACACTCTTTAGAGGACTATGGGCTTGATCCAAAGCCTATTTCAGTCAGTGGAAAGACTCCCATTAATGTCAAGGAGTTTTGGATTAGGCCTTATGTTGCCTTTTAATGAACAAAAGATATAATATGGATATTTGTACCTACCCGCTGGTGGTCAGTCTGTCAATTCTCATAAAGCAAGCGCAGGACGGGAGCTGTTCATTACAGCTTTGGTCTATTAATTAAGTCAGTACCAAACCAGTGGCCCAGCATAGTATTAGAGAGCACTATGCTTTTGGAAGTGCTATCTTTTGGGTGAAAAAATTGAAGTCCTAAAGTCCTATGCTCCTGTTAAAACTCCCATGATGTTTTCTACAAGGGTAGAGATATTAGCTCCAGTGCCCTGGCACAAATCTAAAGGGGTTATTGCATTTCTTCTACAAAAATCCAGTTCTGCTGTTTCAGTTGGATAAGGTACTGCATTCTTCTCTTCTGATACTAACTACAGTGCAGGGCTCCTGTTCACTGTTTAAGTGGCCAGAGGTGGCAATGGTTGGGTTTCTGTGATGAATGAATTGATCTGCAGGTGTATTGATAGATAGCTAGTACAGTCAGTAAAGTTATACCTCATTGAACTTTTTTGTTGAAAGTGTGAAATAAATGCCAGCTATTGATCCAGATCAGTCTTTTCCATGGCGGAGCATCCATTTGGAGAAGTTCTCTCTCTGTTTGTCCATAGAAAAAACCATGAGAGTTTGTGTCTCCAAATTTGCAGGATTCATCGGGCTCCATTGCATGTCAGGACCATCAGGGCAAAAGCCTTGGTCCTTCATATTAGCTGTAGCCCCTAGTGGAAGCTCCTCTCACAGCCTGGTAGCACAGCCCCATTGGAACAAAGCACAAGTGACCATCCCTGACCTGGCTGGCTCCAGGACCTACAAAAACACACAAAAAGATAATAAGACTGTATAATCCTTTTTGCATAAGATCCACAAGGAGGATAATGTCTATTGCCACCCCCATCCCAGCCTGCCAGTTCCCCCCAGACTCTGCCTCCTTCCATTTCTCTTTGCATATTCTCAAACCTCTGAAGGAGATGGAACTGGCACTGCAGAAGCAGCTAAGACCACTTCTTTGCAGTAGGAGAGACCTGCATGCATGCATCTGGGGGAGATAATCTGAGTCTTTATTATGCAATAAGTATTTCGGGAGTAATTAAAGTTGCTACTGCTGTACACGTTAAATCTATTCTTAATTTTAGTTAACTGCGCCAGTACACCAACCATAGTCCAGTAATAGTCAATATTTTCATTAATGACTTGGATAATGGAGTGAGGAGAGTATTTTTATAATATTTGTGGATGATATCAGGATGAGAGGGGTTATAAGCACTTTGGAAGACAGACTTAGAATTCATGGGCAGCGTGTGGCTCTGGCATTTGGGGAGGCTGGTGCGAGCGATGGAAGCTCCCCCGGCTCCCTGACTGTGGCCCCACCCCTCTCAGCCTCCTCCCCCTTACGCCCCACCCATGCTCTGCCCCAGGTCCCACATCTACTCCACCACAGGTCCTGTTCCCACTCAGCCCTCTCCCCACTCAGCCCCCCTGCCTGCCGCTGTCACTCGCTCGTCTCCTCTGCTGCAGACGGGGCCACGGGAGAAGAGTGTGGGTGGGGCCATGGCCTAGGTTTACCCTCCACACTCTCAAAGGTGGTGGGTCGGCGGCTGTTTGGGGAGGCTTAGCCTCCCCTGGCCTATTATACCCATGTTAGAATTCAAGAAGACCTAGATAAATTGGAGAATTGGTCTGAAATCAACAAGATAAATATTGTACTTTGTATTTGTCTTTACTGAATTGTCGAAAAGAAAAAACAATTGCTCAACCTCAACATGGGGAATAACTGGCTAGGCAGTAGTCCTGCCGAAGAGGATCTGGGGTTATGGTAGATCATAAATTGAACATGAGCCAACAATATAATGCAGTTGCACAAAAGGCTAATGTCATTGTAGGGTGTATTAACAGAAGCGTAATTGTTCCACTCCACTTGACACTAGTGACATAATTGTTCTGCTGTACTTGACACTGGTGAGGCCTCAGTTGGAGTATAATGTCCAGCTTTGTGTGCCACTCTTTAAGAAAGAGGTGGACAAATTGGAGAGAATCCAGAGGAGAGCAACACAAATGATAAAAGGTTGGAAAACCTGACATCTGAGGAAAAATTAAAAAAACAACAACTGGGCATGTGTAGTCTTGAGAGAAAAGACTGAGGGGGGGGGGGACCTGGTAACAAGCTTCAAATATATTAAGAGCTGTTATACAGAGGTTGATGATCAATTGATCTCTGTGCCCACTGAAGGTAGGACAAGAAGTAATGGATTTAATTTGCAGCAAAGAGATTTAGGTTAGATATTATGGGGAAAAAATATGTATAAGCTAGTTAAGCTCTGGAATAGGCTTCTAAGGGAGTCTGTGGAATCCTCATCATTGGAGGTTTTTAAGAACCGACTGGACAAACCCCTGCCAGGGATGGTCTAGGTTTATTTGGTCCTGCTTTAGCATTCGGGGCTGGACTAATGACCTCTCAAAGTCCCTTCCAATCTTATATTTCTATGATTTCCCAAAGCATGGGACATGCAATTGATAGGTAGGGGGCCAGGGCCATTAAAATGTCCTTGGGTATATGCATGTTTCCTAGTGCCCTGTTTCAAGGCACTGGGTCAGGGGACCAAAGGTCACATGGCAACAGCCCAGAGGTGGGGCTTACTATTAGAGGGAGCTTCTTCAGCCAAAGGAAAAGGAGACTTGGCTGGGGTCCTTGCTACACCAGCTGGGAGATACTGTAGGTGTAGAAGTCTTTGCTGGGAAAGACTTTAGGAAAGAGGAGGTTTGGGGGAGGAACTGTAGAATGTGGGGAAAAGGGCTAGTAGATGTGTATATAAGTTGCCATTGAGCTGTTTTCCTGAAGGGGAGGCAGGACATAGCATTCAGTAGTCTGGGAAATGCTGCAGTGCACCCATGTTTCAACACAGAGCTCATTGCTCTGGCCTTTTCCAAGACAGCTGAACACACATCGTTTGGTTATTCACTTTTGAGTCATGAGTGCTGAGTGAAATCAATTTGAAAAAGAGTTATTACCTTAACAGGCAGTAAACATTTCTGCCTTGACTGGCAAACAATCATTAAAAGCCTTTATTAAATTTTGCATCTGTTCTGTTCACCACCTAGCCATTTCTTTTCATTCTGAAGGATTATAACGAAGAATGAATGAGTCTCCTCCAAGAGAGTCAGGACACAATAAATCTATGAAGTAACTGAGTAATCCTTTCCTCCACGTACACAAATTTATTTTTTACTTTTGCTAAAAATATTTGCTCTCTTACTTCACCATGACATCAGGCTTTCAGCCTGTGACTAATGATGCTCAGGGAGGGATAGCTCAGTGGTTTGAGCAGTGGCCTGCTAAACCCAGGGTTGTGAGTTCAATCCTTGAGGAGGCCACTTAGGGATCTGGGGCAAAAATTGGTCCTGCTAGTGAAGGCAGGGGGCTGGACTCAATGACCTTTCAAGGTCCCTTCCAGTTCTAGGAGATTGGTATATCTCCAATTATTATTACCAGGCAGCTTATTAAAAACAAAAACAAAAAAACCAACAACTGGACAGTGTTCAATGCCTTTCCCAACTAAAATCCATATTCCTCTCCCTCACAAACTCATCTTCCCACTGCAGTGCAGTGATGTGTGCATCTTCTGAATGACCAAAACAGACAATTTCAGGTAAAGGGTAAATTAGCCAGGTTCTCCCCAGTACGAGGTAGCAACTATTGTTCACTAGAACAGGACCCCTAGGCACAGTGAGACATGCATTTGCCATCTCCAGACTGCATTATTATGGAAGCTCCACTGTATTTGAAGAGGAATGTGAAAGCAATTCAAGGATTCCTGGTGGTGCAAAATGCTGCTGCCTGCCTCTTCTGCCATTTAGGTCTCTGTTAGTGTATCAGGCCTGAGCTCCAGTTTCTCGGATGGCTCTCACTCCATTTCCACTGCCAGATTGATCTGTCCTGATCTTCAAAGCTGTAAATATATCGGATCAGATCCCAGCTCTATTAGCTGTTCCATCTTCAAACTGCCAAAACCACAGCCCAGAATGATGTATGTGAGCGCTAAGGACAAGGCATTCTCAGTTGAGGGGACCCCACCATGGAATTAATTAACTTCCAAGAGGAGATTAGAGAAATCCAGAGTGGCCAAGTTTAGGAAATGCTGCCAAACTTCCTTATTGTCAGAGCTTTTCCAGCATAACCAGAATGACATACACAGCATCAGCTATAACCTTCTTCCCCTCTAACTACCAGTGAAAAAGCCCACCCCCAAACAGGGAGAAGAGCCGGCCACTTAGTCTGCCATTGAAAACAAGTTTTAATGGTGGTCTAGACCTCTGTGATGACACATTTGTGTTTCT
This sequence comes from Mauremys mutica, assembly GCF_020497125.1. Taxonomy (NCBI): domain Eukaryota; kingdom Metazoa; phylum Chordata; order Testudines; family Geoemydidae; genus Mauremys; species Mauremys mutica. The sequence goes on along the minus strand of NC_059080.1, from coordinate 61,085,539 downwards.
TACATTGTAAAGTATGACAGCTCATCATCAACCACTGCACACAAAAAATGGGGATGGCATATAAACCTCAAAAAAGATTCGTTTCATAGCAAATACAGTACTTCAGCTAGCGTGAGCTAATGCTGTGAATTCAGAGTGACTCCAGAAACAGCTTGTTCTTATTCTATAGTAATTACAAGAAATTTGTTTCAGTCAAATGTTTTGCTGATTCAAGTTAAAGTGAAATGCACAACTTGCAGTCTGCACAGGCTTTGGACCTGATCTTGTCAACTGCTCAATGCCCTAAAAATCCTACCTTAAGGCCTGATCCTGTAAGATACTAGGGCCCTCATGTAGACCTGAAACACCTCTCTGATGACAGCCTCTCCCCCCCCCCCCAAACCAGGAAGCTTTACTGTTGACTTCATATGAAAATAACCCAAAACATTGCACTAACCGTATGGTGAAATATAACATTTTGAACAGCAGGATCAGACCCATAGTATTTAAGAACCAAGGGTCCTAGGCCCTCTAGAATCAGGCTCTTTGTCACTTGCATCTTGAATTGTTTGAAGACACTACATTTCATTGTGACTTGTTTTCTTGTCTTTTAGCTGGATACAGAGAAGACAAAATTGAAGTTGGAACGATGGGCTTCAAGGGAAAGTGGCAGTGGGGGCGGGAAAAGTGAAGCAATGGAATCAAGCGGGGACTGTGACGATGAGGATGGATGTCAAGGATCGGGTGACAGAATTCACACAACAGGTAAATGCAGGGGAAATGTTCTCTGAATATTCATACACATTTTAAAGCAGGTTTCAGTTGAGTAGTGTTTTGGAGCCTTTCCATGAACATAGGTAAAAGAAAACATGATGCTTGTGGAAAGTGAATTTAAACTTGTATCTTAAATATTTGCTGAAAGTGAATTTCAAAATTCCATATTGGATTGTAAATCTGAAATTTGCATTGTGTTGGTGACGAGTTTTTTTTAAAAAAGAAGAGGCATTAGGCAACTAACCAAAACAACATAACTTGCAAAGTTGAAATACCGAACATTTGCAACTGCAGCAGGTTGAAAAAATGTCAACTTTTTTTTCTGTGGAAACTGAAACCTTTAGCAGAAATGTATTGATTTTGACAAAATAAGGGTTTTCATGCCTGGAGAGGGAGCTGGAGGGGAGACAAGAGAGACCTCAGAAAAGTCAATAACCTAGCATTTAGAAAACTCACCTGAAATGTAGAAGACCCAGATTCAAGTCCTTGCTCTGGTGGGTTGGTTGTGTCTGTGTGTGTTTCCAGGGGAGGCTCTACGAATTCTGCTGCCCCAAGCAGGGCGGCGCGCTGCGCCGCTCGCGCTGCCGGGCGCCGGTCCCGCGCCTCCGCGGGACCTCCCGCAGACGTGCCGCTGGTCCTGCGCCTACGATTGCGGGAGGTCCACACCAGCCGCGGGACCAGCGCACCCCGCCGCAGTCATGCCTGCGGGAGGTCCGGTCGTCCCACGGCTCTGTTGGACCTCCCGCAGGCATGACTGCGGAAGGTCCGCCGGACCCGCCTGCCGCCCTCCCGTTAAAATGCCTCCCCACGCGCGCGCTTGGCGCGCTGGGGTCTGGAGCCGGCCCTGTGTGTTTCTCATGTCTTTTCACAAAGAAATTTCAAAAGGTCTCATTTTTGTTTGTCAGAATGGAAATAAATTTCAAAACCTTGAAATTTTTCCTGATACATAAATTGCTGCTTTTAGCCAGCCCTATTTCCAACAAATGTTTGTGAGCTATTCAGATGTGGAGAAAAGTGTGTTTATGAAAATCAGAAATAATTTTGAATAACAAATAAATTTAGAGATTTTCCACATTCTTCTCACAACCATTGTATAAACAAAGGTAGGGAAACATAGATGAATACATTATCAATTAAAAATTATGTGCTCATCAATTAATATTTCATTGTTTGTGTATTGTATCTGACTTGTGAAAAGATTTCTTCTAGATGCCCCAGACGCAGGAGATTACAGTGATGAAAGTTTTAAGTAATATGTTTTTTGTCTTCATGTGGTATATTATAAACAATAGCCAGGTGCTAAATCATTTTCAACTGATAATTAAACGATTTATATATTGTAGTACTATACTGCCAAAATATACAATGGCTCTTTTGTAGTTAGATTTCAAAAAAGAAAAAATAGAAGCTTTTGAAATATGTTTTATTATTAACTTTAGTAATGTGAAATAAGGAAGCAACATAATGCCTCCTCCTTCTTTTTTGCAATCTGTTGAAATAAAATTATTTATGATGAGATGGATTAAAAAGAATTACATTTGCATAATTAGCCCTTCCATTGATTTAGCTGGGATTATATCAACTAAAAATATAATTACAATTAATTTAACCAAATGATTTGGATTCAGAACAGTAAGAGTAGCTATTCCTTCTTGTGAAAATTGTAATAGTGTTTTATAATTAATATATTATATTGTATGTAGGTTACTAGCAGTAAATTTGTTTGGCATATCTAGACGCAATTAAGAGATAAAACGAGATTAGTCTCGTTACAAAATGCCTTTGCTTTAGTAGAATGTTAAAATATAAAAACACTTCAGTTTCATTTAATTTCTTCTTGGTATGTGTCTGTAAACTATGGTGCTTTTTAATTGCAAAGTTACATTACACAATTTGAGATCTACCAAGAGTGCTCTGATTATTGCTTTGTAGATGTGCAAGGCAAGAAATTGAGCTCACTTGAAGTGAGAACTTCTGAAACTAGTGGCTAAGCACTGAATAGGAGTCTGATCCAAAGCCCACTGAACTCAGTGAGGATCTTTCCATTGACTTCAGTGGGCTTTGGATCAGGCCTTAAATGACAACTCTAAAGTATCAGGCTCCGTGAATGCTGTTGCATGTGATTAAATGTAATAAAAAGGCTTTCAAAGGGTAAATGTCTTTGGCAGAGCAATAATAATAATGATGATGATTTTAACACCAGGACTATGCAGAAGTCTCCCTAAAGAGGACATGGCTAAATATCTGACTCTGAAATGATGAAACCAGAATCCAGCACAGCACACTAAAATAGTCATCATTTATTTAAAATCGATATGAAAATAATTTACAAACGTGCTTACAGTCATGGTCTGTGGATTGAGAAGCATTGCTGCTGTGAAGCCTAATGTATGGACTGTTCTCAGCAGGGGGTTGTACTAGATGACCTCCTGAGGTCCCTTCCAACCCTGATATTCTATGATTCTGTGATTCTATGATTACTTACAACTATTTTTTCAATATTATTGAAACATCCTTCCCTACCTTCCTCCCAACAAAAACAATAAATCCCCAAAGCAGATGGATTTCACCAGCATCTAGATTACCTGCTTCAACATATTTAACTGTAGGCCTATTAAAAGTCTTCCTGACCAAAAGTCTTTATCTTCCCCAGTTTCCACTTTCTCTAGAAAGAGCGTTAGAGACCAGATCCTGATCTGGTTTAAATCAGTGTATTTATATTGATTTTGATTTACACTAGCTGAGGATCTGATCCCATGCTTGTATATTCCAACTCTGCACTCAAATATTCATACACAGCTCCTCAAGCTTTTACCCACAACCAATATCAATATATTTCACAGTAGTCTGTCCGCACTTTTCAAATCTTGAAGTTTTGTTTGCCATTTTCCAGCTATCTAGAATATTTTCTGAATATCAGTTAAATTCACCAGTTCCCTTCATCTCTTCCATTAAGATTTGTACCTGAATACAGTATTATGTAGTCTTGTGTTTTGTTTTTGGCAGTTTTAAATAAGCCTTTTATAGTCAAATCTATTAGTAGCTCTAAAGACCACTACTTATACATTTAAGCATACTGTACTTAATTATATAGCCCGTACCACATGGGCTTACTCAGATGATTTCATACCACTGAGATAAATAAGTTCTGAAGAATTATATATGGTTATGAAGGTGATCACTGACCACAGATGCCACCTAGGGGTCAGGCAGGGTGTGGGAGGTTCTCTCTTTCCTGTAACCACATATTAACAGCTGCTTTGATCCTGCGGTGTCCTGCCTCTTCTGTGACTCAGCCCTCTGAGCAGGTCCTGTGGTTATGCCCACCCCTTTTAGGGTATATAAAAAGTCCAGCAACAGGGTAGCCCTCTAGGCAGGGTCTCTGAGTCTCCGCCTAGATTGAGGTCGCAGGATCTTGAACCTTCTGTCTTCAGGGCCTTCTCTCCTCTAGACTCCCAGTATCAGGGGTAGGCTTCTGCCTTCAGCACCTCCTAAGGATTAGTAGGGGAACCTGGTCCCACCCTCTCCATTGGGTTCCAATCCACCAAAGTGCCGCACTGCTGCCTCCCTGGAACACTTCCTACCAGACCCTCTTCCCCAACAAGAAAAGTAAAGACATTAAATAGCTGGAATCAAAGAAAGCCTCAGACCTTCTGAGAATCACCAGTCTCTTCTCTGTGGGTTTGGCAACATCACGACAGCTAGGACTCCAGAGCTCAGGGTGCAGGTCAGTTCATCTCCATTGTCTGCTGCCAAGCCGCATTGGCCTGTTTGTCTTTTGGACTCTTCCTCCAAGCCATGCATGCTTTTCAAGTGGGTGGGGTAGGGTTGCCTGGGTCCACAGCAGCTGCTTAACCCCTTCCTTACTGGTGCAGGGTCACAATGATGAAAGCCATTAAAAAGTTAACATTTTCCAACTGTTACTGCTTATCACAGATATCTCACATTCCAAGTATAGGAGAATGCTGTGGAAATAGCACTGTGACTCAGATAGCGCCATATAGTAACTGTTGGCATGTACTGACACTTTAAAGACAACGTCTATTGATCATTTGTGACCAAGGCTTTGTAAAGAAAGAATTAGAAAGAAGAAAGTAAGCCATGTAAATGTCTAATAGGGAGGGGAAAATTTACCTTCAGGTATAAGACCATTCAGATCATGTCGGTTTCTAGGTGTAGGTGTGAACTAACATCCATCCGACAGGTGTTCGGCACTCTGTCCCCAGTCCAGCAGTGCAGTGAGGGACCTGCTTAGCTTTAAGCATGTGAGTACTCCTATTGATTTCAATACAACTACTTATAAGCTTGTAGTTGGCACATCTTTAAATGCTTTGCTGCGTTGTGGAGAGTCCTTGGCACCTTGCAGAACTGAGTCACAAAAGTGCATATCAGAGGCTGGATTGGCCCCTGGCAATCCAGCCCGAGTAAGGGACACAAGAGTGACTGTGCAAGTCGCAGTCTGGTTCTTCTTTTCCCTTACTTTGGGGAGAAAGAAAGATGTGTCTGTCCTTGTGCTAGTGGAGCTGTGCTGGCCAGCACATTCTGGGGATCAGTCAGCCAAGACTCCACCTAGTCTCTGCACACCTGCATGGATGGGGAGTAACAGCTGGTGGTGGTTGGTCTCCCCTGTGTGCAGGGTCTGGCAATGCAGGTAGCCCATGCAGAGCACTGAGGGGACATAAGGAGACCCTCTCACTCCCCTAAATAGGAATATGAGCAAGCTCACAATTGAGTCTTACAGGAGCATATAAACTCTAGTCAGGGTATTCATCAGCTTATTACCCATGAAATAAGACTAACCTGTTCAGTACCTGCACATTGGAGCCTTTGGGTCAGATTGGTCCCTGCATGGAAATAACCCACATCAGGGCCTGGGAATGCCAGTCCCAAACAGAACAAGCTAGGTGTTCACTTCCACCTCCCAAAAAGCCTTGAAACACTGGATCTCAGAAATGAAGTCATATTGTGCCTTTGCACTAGCTGTATGCACCCCACAGACCCTCTTCCAGAACTGTGCTTCCCCATCAATTGCTACCCCTGGAGCTCCACCCCAAAAATAAGGAGGTCATGAAGTGCAAAGGGAGGAAGAGCCTGAATAATGCTGTCTCATAGGAATGACAAATGTTCATCAATAAGCTAAAATTGTATCTGATACAGCAAGCTTTGAACAAGTGAGCAAATGCTGCAATATCTGGATTGTCAGCCGGCTTTCAACAGTGAACAGGGAGTGTTCAATGAGTTTTTTCACCCGGCTGTCTATTTAGATAAATGATTTTGACAAACATTTATCAATCCAATACTAACCATTTTCTTTCACAACTCTTTCTTACTAACTACTCATGATACTGCTATGCTTCTCTTCTTCTCTTCTCCTGGTGGTATATCCTGCCTGTTGTCACATTTCTTCTTGTCATCTTAAAGATACCTGGCATTTTACTTCATTATAGCATTCAGGCTGGGTTATTATCGTGTGACGTAATTCCAATCCTTGCTTCCTACATGACTGTTTAGATGGAGGCATCTTGCTACACACACACACACACACACACACACACACACACACACACACACACTCTCTCTCTCTCTCTCTCTCTCTCTCTCTCTCTCCTCCAAGTATTATAACCAGGTAGCTTATCTGGTTATATATTTCCTCTTGAGGGCACATGAGCAGGTTTTTCCCCCTGAGAGCATCTTTTCTTTTTAAATGCAGAGAAAAGAACTTGCTTTTTCTCTTTAACTTCTGCCTGATTTGTATCAGATCTCAACAGCTGTTGAAGGTTAATGTATTTTTCTCATTGTACATGAATTCTCTCATCATCAGATTTTCTTTTGCATATCAGGATCCTTTTGTCCCTTATGATGTCCTTATCCTCCTTGTTTATCTCTTTTCTAAATATCAGTGTACTGTACAAATTGTCATCTTAATCATACTTCATTCCCATTCACCACATTATACTTGTATTTATCTAAATACGTAATTCTACAGCTACTGATTTGTGTAATTATTATTATCATCTCAGAATATTGATGGAATATCTGCTGGCAGCCAGCCCACACATCAAATACTCATCTCCACATGTCTTCAGTTCCATTGCTGATTATCCCAGATGGTGTCAATATTGCATTTTCCAAGCTCTTCTTTTCTCCTGTCCTTTGAATCCTCTACATTACATACCATCCCTATGTTACTGGCTTTCTTTATCCATTTTAGGTATTCTTTATTTCATGAGATATTGTGTTTCCTACTGAGTTTTTACTACACTCACTAATTCCTTTATTGTAATACCATTCTAAGTGGCTCATCCTGTTCAAAAAACAACAATTTAATTCTCTACTTAATATTTATTCTGAGGAAGGCTCACTGGTTTCAAACTGTTATTTTTGTCATCTTCGTGTGTTGGTGAAGAGGGTTACCTGTTTCTAACTACAGCATAAGCAGGGCCCACCAGTTGGCCTTTAACACCATGTATTGAAATGTTTGTCTGAAGGTCAAACACAACTGAGTCTGTATTCTACTTAGGAGAGACTTGAGAGAAGGGGGAGGAACAAGAAGGAGCAGAGGAAAAAAATGCATTAAAAATAGTGTGAAAAAATGAGCCAAGATGGAGGGAAATAAACAAATACAGAAGATCAGATTCTGATTCCAGTTACTTTGGATTGACACTGTTATAACTTCATTATCTCAGTGGTGTTCATCAGGAGATGATCAGAGAGCAATTCAGAGAAAAGGAACAGAAAAGAGAAATGAAAAATTCTAATGAAAAATCATTTTCACATACAAGATTTCCCCAGGCCTATTTGTGAAATCTGTGTTAAAGTCTGCTAAGTTATAATAAAGATAATTTGTTGTCATTAGGGAAACATTCATAAGAGCCTGATTTATACTGAAAAGCATGAGAATGGCAGTGAACATTCTTAACTCCTTTTCCTTTGTTAACATTCACATAACTAGGGATTTGGAGACACTGGGAAATGAAAGTAATAGTGTCTGATTCATTTGCTTTGGATTTACAATGGTGTAACTGAGATCAGAGTTTGCCCCATAATAGCCACTTTCATATCTGGACAACTAAGAGAGACATGAATAGTTGCCAGGCCAAATAAATTGAGTTACTGAGTGATTTAGATCCTCTTCTCTAATAATATCCCATGTTACAGCTGATTGAGTGACCATGTCCTCTCATAGTTTTCTCCTAATTTTAGTTATAACAGTGGATAGATGAGCTGAGCCAAAGAGGACTAAAGCTACTACTGTTAAATAACTTTGGCATCATCTTTGTTCAAAAAGGCACAAAGGTAATTCATGAAGTTTAATTTTCCATCTCATCAGATAAATATAAATTGCAGCACATTTGTGCTTACTGTAGCTGGGTTTAGGAATAAATAAAAGGTAAGAAGATCTCAGGTACTTACAGTGTAAACCTTCAAATGCACTGTAGAACAAGGGTGAAGTAAGCACAGGGGAGACTGAGGTCAGGACATTTGGGGTTTGTCTATTTGGAATAACCCTATATAACCAAACAGTGATCAGAGACATCACAGTAGATCATTTTGAAGACTTTCTGTCTGAAAATAGTACCATTAATCCTGAGTCCATAGAAGACTTTATATTGCAATACATTTTACTAACTTTAGCTTGTCACTGATACTTGATTTGATTACTTTACACGGAAATGATTATTTAAGTACATACATGTCAGGGGGTTGTTTTGTAAATAGCCGTATGTTGGAAGCTCCCCAAACTAATTTTCTGCTCAACTCCCTGTCACATTTTTTACAGTGCTCTTTTGCAAATACTCATTTTTAAAAGAAAAATCATCTTGACATTGAGCTATGAAGCTACTGATAGAAATGATGGAGCCAGAATGAGAAGGCACATGCACTGAGAAGGCATAGCCTGTAGTTAGAGATGCATGGAAGCCAAACTCTATAGTAAACTAATATTACTAAACATCAGAGGCTGTATTCTCTGCTTCAGGTCAATAGAGTTAGGTCAGCAGAGAGTTTAACCCTAGTTATTGAGAGTGTCTACTCCCATGGAAGTCATTTGCAAGTGACTTGAGTGGAGGAAGTACCAGAGTTTGAAAGGCAGAGTACGCAGGAGTGAAAACTCTCTTCCTTGAATAACTCCAGTAAGCTGTATATGATTTAGCTCCCTCTGACAATAGCTGTAATAGCTCAGTCATGCTGAGTAGCAATGGGATAAATGTGAAGGCTAAGGCAATTTGCCTCCAAAAACACCATGAAGCGAAAATTAATTAGGAGGAGCTAACAATACAAGGGCCTTAGAATTACTCCCAAATAGATAACCATATAACTTAATGGAAGCTGAATCGCTATACGGTACATGTAAAAAAATACCCTTCCTGCTTAAGGAAAGTGTTTTCCATTATGAATTAGGCCTGATTCCACACACAAGTATGCTGATCTGGTGAACAAGCAGGCAAGCAGCATCTTAGTGCTTACTCCATGTGCTGCACTACATTGCTCAGAGCCTGTGCACCCCTTCTTAGCCTTGTCCAGCTCTCCTTGCAGAGCAGGTAAAGAGGGCATGTTACCCAGAACCCAGAAGTCTAGCAATTGCTCCTGTTTAAACCTGCCCCACCGGCCATTTGTAACTGCCTTGATTCACTTAATTCTGATGGAGGCCCCTGCAGCTGTGGGAGGCAATGCATATGTACATGTGGCTCTCTACAGTAGTCCCTCTCCCTGAACAGAAAGATGGCAAAATCAGATCCAGAGGTCTTATAGAAACTATCAATTTGAGTTTCTTTAGGCAAAACTGAGACAGGTTCCTAAATGATAGGTGGCAGATGACCTTAGATTGACCCAAGTTCTGGGTCAAATTATGTTCACAGCTAGACAGGATCACTAGTGAGATGGTATCACAGGGCGTCCATCAACAGCTTGGCTTGGCACTGGGCATCCAAGAACTTGAAAAACAACTAGAACCCCTGCTTGGAGTGCCCCATAAATAGAACTTACTTTACCCCCTCGTTACTATGCAATATATTAGACCTAGCTACAGAAAGAACTTCTGTATGTACTTAAGGCTTCCTTGGCTCCATAGACAAACACTGAAAACAAATCAGATTTGTGTCTTGAAGATGACAAAGGCTGTAAACTTTGTAATGTCCCTATTAAAACCTCCTTCATCTACAGTTCCTCTGACATGCAAGAAGTGATAGCCATGCAGAATGGAAAGTTGGTGGTAGAGGTAGAGTTGAGCTGCCAATGAAAGAAAACTGTGGCTTTTTTTTCTTGTTTTATGATTTATAAATATGGCCAAAAGGGTTTTTGTTGTTTTTAAAGCAGGGGAGGTGTTATTTTTGCTTATTCTCCCCGCTCCACAAGAAATATCAGCAATGTCAATTCTGACCTTTCTTGTTTTTATTGGAGAACTCACTGAAGGGCTCAGATACATAGATCTAGAGCTAGAAGGAACCAAATACTGTCTAGACCAGTGGTCCCCAGCCTTTTCATCTGGCGGGCGCCAGACGAAGGACTGTTGTGGCAGGGGAGCACCCACTGAAATGCCGCTGAATTTCTGCGGCATTTTGGCGGCGACGCCTCTTGATGACGCCACTTGTCAGCGACAAGCGGCGTCATGGAGAGGCGTCACCGCTGAAATGCCGCAGAAATTCGTGGGCGACGCCTCTCGATGACGCCGCTTGTCAGCGGCAAGTGGCGTCATCAAGAGGCGTCGCTGCTGAAATGCCACAGAAATTCGGCGGATGCTCCACCACTGGCCAGGACGCGGGCGCATTTAGATGCCCCCGCGGGTGCCATGGCACCCATGGGCACCGCGTTGGGGACCCCTGGTCTAGACCATCCCTGATAGACATTCATCTAACCTACTCTTAAATATCTCCAGAGATGGAGATTCCACAACCTCCCTAGGCAGTTTATTCCAGTGTTTAACCACCCTGACAGTTAGGAACTTTTTCCTAATGTCCAACCTAAACCTCCCTTGCTGCAGTTTAAGCCCATTGCTTCTTGTTCTATCCTTAGAGGTTAAGGTGAACAAGTTTTCTCCCTCCTCCTTATGACACCCTATTAAATACCTGAAAACTGCTATCATGTCGCCTCTCAGTCTTCTCTTTTCCAAACTAAACAAACCCAATTCTTTCAGCCTTCCTTCATAGGTCATGTTCTCTAGACCTTTAATGATTCTTGTTGCTCTTCTCTGGACCCTCTCCAATTTCTCCACATCTTTCTTGAAATGCAGTGCCCAGAACTGGACACAATACTCCAGTTGAGGCCTAACCAGCGCAGAGTAGAGCGGAAGCAGGGGCAGCTCTAGGCTGCCTTCGGCAGCTTGCTTGCGGGAGGTCCCCGGTCCCACGAATTCGGCGTCAGCCTGCAGGAGGTCCGCCAAAGCCGCAGGACCAGCGGACCCTCCGCAGGCATGCTGCCAAAGGCAGCCTTCCTGCCACCCTCGCGGCGACTGGCAGAGCGCCCCCCGTGGCTTGCCGCCCCAGGCATGCGCTTGGCGTGCTGGTGCCTGGAGCCACCCCTGAGCGGAAGAATGACTTATTGTGTCTTGCTCATAACACACACATCCCAGAATCATGTTTACTTTTTTTTGCAACAGCATCACATTGTTGACTCATATTTAGCTTGTGGTCCACTATAACCCCTGGATCCCTTTCTGCCATACTCCTTCCTAGACAGTCACTTCCCATTCTGTATGTGTGAAACTGATTGTTCCCTCCTAAGTGGAACATTTTGCATTTGTCTTTATTAAACTTTATCCTGTTTACCTCAGACCATTTCTCCAATTTGTCCAGATCATTTTGAATTATGACCTTATCCTCCAAAGCAGTTGCAATCCCTCCCAGTTTGGTATCATCTGCAAACTTAATAAGCGTACTTTCTATGCCAATATCTAAGTCATTGATGAAGATATTGAACAGAGCCAGTCCCAAAACAGACCCCTGCAGAACCCCACTTGTTATACCTTTCCAGCAGGGTTGGGAACCATTAATGACTACTCTCTGAGTATGGTTATCCAGCCAGTTATGCACCCACCTTATAGTAGCCCCTTCTAAGTTGTATTTGCCTAGTTTATTTATAAGACTATCATGTGAGACCGTATCAAATGCCTTACTAAAGTCTAGGTATAGACATCTACCACTTCTCCCTTATCCACAAGACTCGTTATCCTATCAAAGAAAACTATCAGATTGGTTTGACCTGATTTGTTCTTTACAAATCCATACTGGCTATTCCCTATCACCTTACCGCCTTCCAAGTGTTTGCAGATGATTTCCTTAATTACTTGATCCATTATCTTCCCTGGCACAGACGTTAAACTAACTGGTCTGTAGTTTCCTGGGTTGTTTTTATTTCCCTTTTTATAGATGGGCACTATATTTGCCCTTTTCCAGTCTTCTGGAATCTCTCCTGTCTCCCATGATTTTCCAAAGATAATAGCTAGAGGCTCAGATACCTCCTCTATTAGCTCCTTGAGTATTCTAGGATGCATTTCATCAGGCCCTGGTGACTTGCAGGCATCTAACTTTTCTAAGTGATTTTTAACTTGTTCTTTTTTTATTTTATCTTCCAAACCTACCCCCTTCCCATTAGCATTCACTATGTTAGGCATTCCTTCAGACTTCTCGGTGAAGACCGAAACAAAGAAGTCATTAAGCATTTCTGCCATTTCCAAGTTTCCTGTTACTGTTTCTCCCTCCTCACTGAGCAGTGGGCCTACCCTGTCCTTGGTCTTCCTCTTGCTTCTAATGTATTGGTAAAAAGTCTTCTTGTTTCCATTTATTCCTGTAGCTAGTTTGAGCTCATTTTGTGCCTTGCCTTTCTAATCTTGCCCCTGCATGCCTGTGTTGTTTCCCTATATTCATCCTTTGTAATCTGTCCTAGTTTCCATTTTTTTATGTGACTCCTTTTTATTTTTTAAATCATGCAAGATCTTGTGATTAATCCAAGCTGGTCTTTTGCCACATTTTCTATCTTTCCTACCCAGCGGAATAGCTTGCTTTTGGGCCCTTAATAGTGTCCCTTTGAAATACTGCCAACTCTCCTCACTTGTTTTTCCCCTCAGTCTTGATTCCCATAAGACCTTACCTATCAGCTCTCTGAGCTTACCAAAATCCGCCTTCCTGAAATCCATTGTCTCTATTTTGCTGAACTCCCGTCTACCCGTCCTTAGAATTGTGAACTCTATGATTTCATGATCACTTTCACCCAAGCTGCCTTCCACTTTCAAATCCTCAACGAGTTCCTCTCTATTTGTTAAAACCAAATCTAGAACAGCTTCCCCCCAGTAGCTTTTTCAACCTTCTGAAATAAAAAGATGTCTGCAATGCAGTCCAAGAACTTATTGGATAGTCTGTGCCCTGCTGTGTTATTTTCCCAACATATATCTGGATAGTTGAAGTCCCCCGTCACCAGCAAATCTTGGGCTTTGGATGATTTTGTTTGTTGTTTTAAAAAAGCCTCATCCTCCTCTTCCACCTGGTTAGGTGGCCTGTAGTAGACTCTTAGCATGACATCACCCTTGTTTTTACCCCTTTTAGCCTATCCCAGAGACTCTCATCACTTCCGTCTCCTATGTCCATCTCCACCTCAGTCCAAGTGTGTACATTATTAATATATAAGGCAACACCTCCTCCCCTTTTCCCCTGTCTATCCTTCCTGAGCAAGCTGTACCCATCCATACCAACATTCCAATCGCGTATTATCCCACCAACTTTCAGTGATGCCAACAATGTCATAGTTGTATTTATTTATTAGCACTTCCAGTTCTTCCTGCTTATTACCCATACTTCTTGCATTTGTATACAGGCATCTAAGATACTGATTTGATCTTGCTTCCCAGTTTTGCCCTGACCCTCCTTTCTCTCTGCTATTATAGCTCACGCTCCTTCCTATTTCCGACCCATATCCCAGGTCTCCATGTTCTCCACTTACCTGTGGGCTTTGGCTCACCTGTCCCCATCAAATCTAGTTTAAAGCCCTCCTCACTAGGTTAGCCAGTCTGTGTCCAAATAGGGTCTTTCCCCTCCTCAAAAGGTGAACGCCATCTCTGCCTAGCAGTCCTTCCTGGAATAACATCCTGTGGTCAAGGAAGCCAAAGCCCTCCTGGCGACACTATCTTCGCAGCCAGGCATACACCTCCACGATGCACATGTCTCTGCCTAGGCCCCTACCTTTGACAGGAAGGATTGAAGAGAATATCACCTGCGCTCCAAACTCCTTCACCCGTACTTCCAGAGCCCTGTAGTCACTCTTGAGCCACTCAGTGTCACACCTTGCAGTATCATGTGTGCCCACATGGATGAGTAGCATGGAGTACTAGTCAGAGGGCTGGATAATCCTTGACAATGCCTCCATAACATCTCGGATATGGGCCCCCGGCAGGCAGCATACCTCCCGAGATGAAATGTCAGGGCAACAGATGGGTACCTCCGTCCCCCTCTGTCTTATAAGCTTTCACAGCCCTTAACTGGCTGATGTGTGTTATAAGCTTTCATAGCCCTTACCTCACCACAAATTTGTGCTACTTTGGCTGGCCATTATAAAGCCAACAGACATGTTAACTGTCCTCTCCAGCAAAAGGGAGATCAGTTAGGAATGCAATGATATCCCATAAGAAATTGCATTTTGGTTTATCAGTTTTCCTGTGGAACTAACGTATTACTTATATATTGTATTCTCTGGTCACCTGGGAAGAACAGAGGCTGAGGCATGCAGCTTAATAACGGTGAGCATAATCTTACTGGGTCAGGTCCACTTGTGTCAATCATCATAGGTCAGCTGAGATCCAAGTACTTATGACAGCTTAAACCAGCTGAGAGTCTCACTGTTGGGTACTTTTCCTGCAAGGAAGTCAGAGATAGGGCACTTTTTTCACCCAAAAGAGGATTTTTACATCATAGTTCTGATTTGATCCACAATGCCCCTATGTGTCTTGTTTTAAAACTGCTTACTTGCCTTCCTCCATCTTGAAAGCAGGAGTTAAATAATATTTTTCTGCAAATATATATTTTGGAAAGATTCTCTGACAGCAGATCCCCCAATGCAAAGCTGTATTTTTGCTTCCATCTTCCAGTCTTTGCCCAGATTCCCACGGATCATGAAGGAGTTTTTTAGGAGTAAAACTCTAGTGTAGATGGCTCATAAAAAGATTTGGGGCATATTTACACCTGTCTACCATAATTTATGACAGCACTACTTGTGTATTAGGGGAGCAGAAAACAGGTAAAGAAACTGAACTGCAAGGTTCCTTGATCAGAAATTCTGTAGCAGCTTCATTTATAATGAAAAATAGAGAGTTTAATTAATAAAATACAGAAATGAATAATGCAATTGGTATAGTAGCCCCTGCATTATTTATTTTGGTGCTAAATTCAGTTTATTTTAAGCTGTTCCCACATTTTCTTTTTCTGTTTTTTTTTTTGTTTTGGTTTGGTTTTTTTAAGATGCTGCAGATGTGTTGTGTTGAGAATGCAGAATTGCATTGGAGCAGTTGTTGGGGGAAGCTGGAAGTTTTGACAGCTGAGTAGGAGGTGGCTAGGAGTTTTGGCCCCTGAGAAGGCATAGGAAGGCTGGGGAAATTGCAGGATAAGCACGTTATCTGGCTATTTCTGCTAAAATTATCATCAGTGAAATAATTAACAATGTGAGCATTTAAATTTCCATCATTAGGTTTCAGACTGATCCATGTTATTGAGATAAACAGGGTAGTTCACATCTATCAGAGCAGTTATTTCAGGATGTGTGCAGACTCAGGAAGGCAACAGTGCATCTGTTTACATTCCATTCATGTTTTCAAGGTTCTCTTTAAACCATGAGAGAGAAAAGCACAGTATTTATATAAAAACTAGGATTCTATAATATAATTCCATGGATGGTGGTGAAGTCCATAGCCACAGAATTATGGAACACATAGTGCCTTAATCATAGACATTAAGGATGGAAAAGAACTGATGGATCATTCGGTCTGGATGCAGGATTGCTTCTTATGGTATCTCTCATATTGTCGTGTAGTCTAGTTTTACAGTGCTCAAAAGATTGGGTTTCTACCACTTCCAGTGGGAGATTGTTACATGGATCACCTGGCAGGCTGCTGGATAGGGCCCAGGGCTTCTAGGGTCCATGGCTGTGGAACAGTCCCGCCAGTCAGACTGCCCTGTGCTGGGGATCCCAGGCCTTCCCTGCTGTAGAGCCAGGAGCCTAGAAACCCTGGGGTTTCTCAGGGTATTTAGGTTCTCTGCTGCTGAGTTGGGGGCATAGAAGCTCTTGGGCTCCTGGATCAGTTTCATTTTGAAGCTTTTGAAACAAAATGTTTTGATTATTTCCAAAACTAACTTTTCTGGATTCTCCCTTCCATGAGAAATTTTGAAATTGCTACTCTTTGTGCCAAAACTGAATGATTTTTCAGAATTTCAGAATGTCCCATGGAATGGAAATTCTGATGTTTGATGAACTCTATATCTCACATGAAATATTTTTTCCATCATTTAGACTCTCAGTATGGTCCCCCGCCCCATAGTCATTTTAACTCTTAGCCTTTCCTCTCAAGTAAATTCCTCCAGTGCCTGATTAGTTTGTTGTACTCTTCTGAACTACGAGCAGTTAGTAGAACCATGTGAGAACTGAAAAACTTTGAATTTGATTAAATTACTCCACAATATCAAGATAAATCCTGTTTTATTATGTCCAAGTGTACTATGTGAAGGTAAAGTTTGTTCATCTCCCAAATGAACATCTCTCTAAAAGTTTACAAGCTGGTCTTCACTTCGGGTAAATAAATGGCAGCTTCCCATTTTTATGTGTGTTCTGAGAACACAACACATTTTCTTTATCTACATAGTGCTTTTACTAGCAAATATTACCTGGTTAGCATCCCTGCACAGTAGTGAGATCTAGTTCTATTTTTAAAAGAATAACTATATAGTTAGGACTTAGCAAGAGGTGAGAGCAATAAATGTAATTCTGGTGAAAGAACTTCAAGTTCTGAACAAGCGTATAGTAGGATTTCTGGCAGCACTCAGATCATAAGCTCTTATGAGAAATAAAGTCAAGATGTCAGCAGTGATAAAACAAGCCTTGAAGCATGAATGTTAAACAGTGATGACCGAGAAAGCATTCAAGGGTAATAACTAGTCTTTCACTTTATTCAATGTACTTGTAAAAATCATTAAACATTCTCAAAAAGGAAGTTTTAGCCCATTTTCCAGTTATTTGTTGTCCACAGCTGGCAGTTCATTCAAAAAGATAAGCAGGATTAGATCTGCATGGGGATTGAAGAAATCCTTTGAATCACTAAAAAGTAGATAGATTGAAGTGAATAGATTAAGGGGAAAAATTCTGCTTTGTGCTTGCCCGTAAGTTATCCATTCTTTGCATAGAGAACTTCAACATTTCTCACGTTTCAAAACCATTTTCTGCTTATCCCAAATTAAAGAGACAGGAGTTAGCCATTGCAGTGTAGAAATTGCCAGGTAACAAATCATCATCTGGTATTTATAGACCAAAAATAAGTTTAGTGACTCAGATATGCTACTGTCCATTCAATAGTGAAATTCTAATCATCCGATCCGTGGCAATGTGGAAGGGAAAACCTTGCTGATGTGAAGTCAGACAAGTAATTTCCTATTTAAAATTTGATTAGATAAAAATCTTTTGAAAGATGCTTGTAAAAGACCAGACTTAAATATGTATACTGCTGCAGTACATACTGTACAATGCTATAGATTATAGCCAGGGCAGAGAATTAGCTTTATTAACCTGACAATGTTATGGGATCTGACTCTCTCAGGTTAAAACAATAGCAACATGCGTCTGTCATGCAATAAAATCATTAGAACTGGTCGAGAAATAGTCAGTGCCCTGTGAAAAGTTTCAGTGTCAATGAAAATGTATCATTTTCATTAAAAAAAAAACAGCAAAAAATAAAATCAGAAAAATTGAGGAATTTCAGTTTGAGTTTTCAGTTTTTGTATGAAAACCTAAAAACATTAGATGAAACTAGAAATTCTCAAGTTCTATCCAAAAGACACTTTTCATCAGGTAAAATGTCCAGCTAGTTCCAATAAGCATAATATATTCATGCACAAGCCATTCTCTATCTAACAACAATTGTGTAATAGTATACGAAATAAGTATGTGAAATATCATTCATGCCCCTGAGCATTGAGACAGGTTTGAAAGGGAGTTTAAGAGCTCAATTCTGGTCCCAATAACATTGATGAGAGGTTTTGCCTTTGACTTCAGTGTAATGACTATTTGGCTCAACAAATTAAAGGTCAGAATCTGTCTCCCCTTACTCATTCTGAGAAGGACCTCACTCAGTAAGTAGTTGTGTTGATGTCAAGAAAGCTCCTTGCAAAGTAAGGTATGACTCAGCATAAGTAGTAATGATGGAATCTGGCCCCGATATACTAATGATATTGTTTGTTCCATGTTAAAGAATAGTAAAGACATGATACTGTATTTATCACATTATTATTTATAAATCTATTGAGCTGATGGCAGCATTTCAAGATTAGCTGTTGGTGATAGAACAAGTGTACAGTCAAGACTGAGATATTGTCCCATCCCATGGAAAACTATAAAATCCCATTACAACAATATTGTATTATGTCAGCCGAGTTAGAACATTTTTAACACTCATCATAAAAAAGACTTGCATAGTACATCTGGAGACTGAAAAAAATCTTATGTTCACACACCATTTTTATTATTTCTCTGGAAAGTGCCCAAGTATCCAGGTTCATTGGCAGTAGTCTGTCTTTCTTTCACCTCTTCAGTTATATTAAGGTGTATCTGTATGCATGTTAAAGATACGAGTTCCACATACTTTGGAGCAATAATCTTCTTTAATGACTTTTGAACAAAATGAAAAAATCTCTAGAGATGCTAGAGATAAAATGATTTATTTTATGTTTAATCTAAAGAGATGCTGACACCATCAGTCTTGCCACTGTACCTATTCCTGCTAAGTGGCGGCAGGGAAATGGCAATTCTGCATATTGTTTGTCACTGGAAACTAATAAAAATAAATTTTAGGGAGACCAAGGTTTGAAAAATGTAGTCTATCTTCTAGCCTCTTGCCAGTAGTTGGCTGATAAATCTGAAGCCCCACCCCAGATCTTGGAAAAGGAACACTGTGTTTTAGTTTTTATTTTTTTCTTTTTAAATAAAGTTGGTTTCTCAGAAATTGACATCACTTCCCTGGGAAAACTTTGTGCTCAACAAGTTTTCAGGAAACTCACTGTCCTCTAAACATACCCATTGCATACCTAGAATAAGTGATAGTGCATCTGAAGAACACACATACCCACACCAATGCAGGTTGGGTGGATGCAGTTAAAATTGTCCTAAATGTGGCCCTATATTATTCTAAGTTTGAGGCTTTGGACTGTGGTAGCTGAGTAGAATGAGAACATTTCCTGTTACTATAAGGATGAGATTCCCAGTCTGTGGGGTGCATGCCAGACACCTCTGGGAATAGGGTGTCATGACCTATGTTAACAGGGCTTGGGGGGAAGTGGGGAAGCAGCAGGGTTATCACTGGCATGTATTCTCTCAGCATTCTCTTTGATAAAAGGCAGCTTGCACTGTGTAAAGCTGACAGCTAGAGGAGGTTGCACAAGAACATACATTGACAGTAATGGCCACAACAGAGGAAGGACAGAAATTGGTGGGATGTAAGGGAAAGAACGGTATGTTGTGAGACACAGGGATGGGAGATCTGGGAAAAGTGTAGGGAGGGAGAACTAGAAGGTAGAGCAGAAGAGGAGGAACAAATAAAGACACCTATAAACATAAACCAAAAGAAGAGAAAAAGTAGAAAGCAGAAACGAGGGAAAGTACCTGGACAAGAAAAACAAACAAGAAATCAAAGAGAAAGTAGCCTGTAAATAAATGAAACTTGGCAAGCTCACCTGGGCATGGGCACAGGTGAAAGTATTGTGTTGAGTCCAGCGAAGGGCGATGAAAATTATTAGGGGGCTGGGGCACATGACTTATGAGGAGAGGCTGAGGGAACTGGGCTTATTTAGTCTGCAGAAGAGAAGAGTGAGGGGGGATTTAATAGCAGCCTTCAGCTACCTGAAGGGGGCGGTTCCAGAGAGGATGGAGCTAGGCTTTTTCTCAGTAGTGGCAGATGACAGAACAAGGAGCATGGTTTCAAGTTGCAGTGGGGGAGGTCTAGGTTGGATATTAGGAAACACTATTTCACTAGGAGGGTGGTGAAGCACTGGAATGGATTACTTAGGAAGGTGGTGGAATCTCCATCCTTAGAGGTTTTTAAGGCCTGGCTTGACAAAGCCCTGGCTGGGATGATTTAGTTGGGGTTGGTCCTGCTTTGAGCAGGGGGTTGGACTAGATGACCTCCTGAGATCTCTTCCAACCCTAATCTTCTATGATTCTATGAAAGGGACTGGTACAAATGCAGTTGGAAAGGGCATGTCTCCTACCAGAAAAGGTTGGGAGACACTAGTATGAAGGGAAAGGGTGTTTGCAAGAAGAACATACATATAGAAGGATCCTGTGATGGTTCATGCTGGCAAATACATGGCTGGATTTCTTTTCTGAATTGTAGTTGGTATTGGTACCAGGTACATCCAAGTCATTTGGCAATAAGTTAGTGTGAATCGATCCAGTTTACAGGTATTCTGGTGTATATGCAGCTCTATTTAATTGAGTAGGAAAATGCAGACTATTCTAAGATCTTTGACTCTCTCTCTCTCTCACCTGATATCAGCTCTGGTTGTATATTAAGATAGGTCAGGGTTTAATCAAAAAACCTCTTTCATCATATTCCATGATCTTGTGACATCTCAACAGGCCCTTGACAGGCTGTCGGTAAATTACAAAGATGCATGACAGTAATGGGGACATACTGTGGTTCAGCAGCATCATACCCAAATACATCACCAAGAAATGCCCAGTGGGAATCTCCTTAATAGCCGCTAACAAAGAGTTATCTATGCTTATACATGGGAATTTAAAAAATCAAAATTCCTTTGATTTAATACACAGAACTAGATACAGTCAACTAAACTTCGTAGCTAAATCCCTACTTTATAATCAGCTTGCATATACTCTTTTGTCAAGACAATTTGCATAATCTGTGTCACAACAAAAATTGGAAGTACTTGGTACTCAAGAAGATTTGAAATTAATTTTATATATTGTAGATAGAGCAAACTTATTTTGCAAAATAGCTGAAAATATATTGACAACTAAGAAAAAGTGTGTGCTGCAAAAGAGCAAATATGCAACCAACAATAAATATTTATTTACAGAGAGAGAGAGAGAGAGAGAGAGAGAGAGAGAGAAAAGCCATCAATCTACAGAATGTCAAATGAAGCTTTTGTAAGAGAGATGCAAATTATAAATTGCTAGAACAACAATTTTCTCCAAAAGATTATGCAAACATAATGCATATGGCTTGAGTGCAGTTGCATTTTTAATAAAATGCAACTTATGATAAAAGGAGAAAAAATGAATTGAACTAGCACAAGTGTATTCAATATGCATGAAATTTCTACTTAGTCTGTAAAATGCAGAACAGATAGATAATAACCATTTGCTGGAATTGTAATTACTGTGTCACCATTTGTAAAGCATTTATGTAAAGTACTACACTATTGACTAGCCATGTGCGAACTCTCTGCGTCTTATTAAAAATCAGATCATCAATTTAAAATTCTTCACACAGTGCCAGTCATGAATGCTACCTTAACCCGTTACTGCATTTCTTATTTGTGTTTGTTCTTCTTGCATAGAGTTGTATCAAATGTACACTACCTAGATTTGGCAATTCCTTAAAGATGAGCTGCAAATTATTTTTTAATTAGAATTGTGCTTATTTTTGTTTCTTTATGACTTAAAGGATGCCTGAAACTTGTAATGTGTTTTTGTTGTTTACGTGTTCTTTCTGCTTAGAAGTATCAGTAATGTACTGATGCTTCTCTGGATATCTTTCTAGATGTTTATTGAGCACTTGCAAAAGAGCCAGGGTGTTGGATTTTAACAAAGAAGTCCCTTATCGAAAATGTTCATTAGTTATTGAAGTTAGGTAGGTGTTAACAAAAAACAAGATCCTTTCCTTTCCCAATGAGCTTTCAGTCTCTTTGCCCTTGTGTGCTTGCTATGTCTCCCTTCAGTGGTACAGGATCTGGCCCTGAAAGAACTTCTAAGGCATAGGGCCCTGTTCTGCAAACCATCACCATGTGAATGGTCCCATTGGTTTGCAGGATCAGGCCATTAGTTTGGTTGGGAAGGTTTATTTTGTTTCTCTATATTTATAATAATCTGCAGTTCTCAGCACAGATGCTGCAGGCAGGTCTTTGCATCCACACAGAGCCTCAGTGAAGTCAATGAGCACATGCTGTAAGGATTCAGAGTAGCAGCCGTCTTAGTTTCACAGGCTCAAGGCAAAATACACATTAATGGTAATTCCCACATCACTTCTAAAATGTAAAAGCAGCAAAGAGTCCTGTGGCACCTTATAGACTAACAGACGTTTTGGAGCATGAGCTTTCGTGGGTGAATACCCACTTCGTCGGATGCATGTAGTGGAAATTTCCAGGGGCAGGAATATATATGCAAGCAAGAAGCAGGCTAGAGATAACGAGGTTAGTTCAATCAGGGAGGATGAGGCCCTCTTCTAGCAGCTGAGGTGTGAAAACCAAGGGAGGAGAAACTGGTTCTGTAGTTGGCTAGCCATTCACAGTCTTTGTTTAATCCTGAGCTGATGGTGTCAAATTTGCAGATGAACTGAAGCTCAGCAGTTTCTCTTTGAAGTCTGGTCCTGAAGTTTTTTTGCTGCAGGATGGCCACCTTAAGATCTGCTATTGTGTGGCGAGGGAGGTTGAAGTGTTCTGCTACAGGTTTTTGTATATTGCCATTACTAATATCTGATTTGTGTCCATTTATCCTTTTCCGTAGAGACTGACTAAAATGTATAAAATGTTTCTCTTGGGGTTGTGTACAATCTACAGTAACAATAGATGTGTTACATGTCAAGTAGGTTAACATTAAATTTTCATGATGTAAGGTCTTTATGCTTGCAAAGTTTTAAGATATTATGTGCTTAAGGAGATTTGTACTGAAAAGAAATTAGAGAAAATTGTCAGTGTTAATGCCATCTGCATGACTGCTAAATTCTCAAGTAATATAAGGCAAAGGAAAGTAATAATTGATGAACCAGTAGGAAGCCCACACCTTTTTTCTAAAATTATCTTTTTAGATAATGTACATGCATTATCACAGGCTTCAGTAGCCTGTGATAATGCATGCACATTATATACTGCTAAGCAAAACTCATTTCCATACCTTACATATATGCTAAGTACAATTTCAAGTATTATGTTAATTTAGTATCTTTTGATACAGAAACAAACATTCAAATTAAATGACTGCAAGCTAATATGCTGCACCAAAAATATTTTTGTTGGGCTTTTTTTGCTTATATTTATCTATAAATAAGTAGCTGATCTAAACAAATGTATCACATCAAAACAGACGATAAGATTTCTTTCTCCAAAATCTTAATGGCGTCTATAAACCAGAGGTAGGCAACCTATGGCACCCATGCCAAAGGCAGCACACGAGCTGATTTTCAGTGGCACTCACACTGCTCGGGTCCTGGCCACCAGTCTCGGGGAGCTCTGCATTTTAATTTAATTTTAAATGAAGCTTCTTAAACATTTTAAAAACCTTATTTACTTTACATACCACAACAGTTTAGTTATATATTACAGACTTATAGAAAGAGACCCTCTAAAAACATTAAAATGTATTACTGGCACACGAAACCTTAAATCAGAGTGAATAAATGAAGACTCGGCACAGCACTTCTGAAAGGTTGCTGACCCCTGCGATAAACAAACAAAGCTCCAACATCAATAGAATCACTTTAGATGCTAAAATAATCTGCTATATAGCTAATGGATTTCTTTATTACTTTCCAATCTAAATATGGCCTGTGAAGTTACTCTGGGCAAATGCTAAAAACTGCAGAGGTGTGTTGTTTAGAGGGGCTCTTGGGGAACCTTGGATTAGAGAGTTTTATTTTCTCTGTAGGAGGAGCAGAATTTGGGATCTGTTGCTATTTTTCTTTTCCTTTATTGTATTGAGACCAACTGAACACTGAATATTTTTCTCAAGGCACTGAAAGCTTTTTGTATACAAAATAAGTCTGGTCCCATGAGTTAACTCATAGGAGTTGCCTGTTAGTTCTCCATGGGAGTTGCAAGTGCTAAGCAGGCCTCAGGATTGGGCCCCAGGGCCCAATTCTGATCCAGTATCAAAATGGTCCCCCCATAGTCACAGGTTCAGAGGGCCAGCACCAGCCGTATTCATAGTCCCTTAATGTATGATCCCTTCCCAAAATTACCCCAGAATCTGCCAGAGGGCCAGTGGCGCAGCCTCTCTGTGGATTTTGGAGGGAGCTAGAATTAGGATGGAAAACTTCTCTGAGTGCTTCTCTTCTTTCTGCCAGAAGACACTCCTATACTGTGTATTATCAATAAAAACAGAATCCATATCCTCAGCTGGTGTATATCCGCATAGCTCCACAAAGTTCACCCATGCAAATTTACAGCCTCAGAGAACATGCTCCTTAGTATTCACTTCATCTATTTCTTCTGCACATATATTACAAAGGATCACCATGTTAGATTGTGGACTCAGTACCGTAACTTAGCAATAAAACTATTTACAGTGTGCAACCGAGAATCCCCCTTTTCTTTAAATGTTGTATTAAATTGAAAAAAATTGTTAACCCCAATTTTAAAATAAATATTTGTAAAGGAAAAACAGGCAATGTTTGACCATGAACAGAAAATAGTCTCCTGCCAAAAGAACAATTAGGTTTTATGTTACAGAATATGTTTTGCTAACTATAACAAATTTATTAATCATCAATTAACACTGCTGAGGGGGTCCCCTGGCATCTCAGCTGTTTTGAGATTAACAAATTGCATTGTGTCCTCTGATTAAAATGTGAAACCTTCAGACTTGCTGAAATTAAAATATAATTCTATTTAAAAAACTAGAGACAATTTTAACAGGCCTAATTTCTTTCATTGCTGAGGAAGTATATGGTAATATTTTCTGCATTAAAATCTAACGTCAAAATAATTTTATTACCATAAAAGTTCAATTTTCAATGTCATTTCTCAGGCTACATGAATAAATGCTGTTATAGATTTGCTGTTCTCCCCACTGCTCTAGTCTGTTCATCTCTCAGAATTAAGGTGATTAGCTTTAGACAAATCTCACATTCTGTTTGTAATAAACTTATTTAAATGATCCTTTTTCACATTTTGTAGTAAACCCATCACCTGCACATTGTTCAGACCTATTTTATTGTTTCCTGCTACTTCATGCCACCTAGGGGTATGATCTTATCAGCTCTTAAGAGCTAAGTAGCATCAAGCTCTGTTTCTCTTGTGTTAGAGACTTCTGAGGAAAACAGGGGTGGTGCAGGGAGCACTGTTGGTGAATCAATAAGTGCAATATTTTCTTTCCAGTCAACACTTGGCAAATGTTCTATCATGATATTGGCTCTAGCATTGCACTCAGTGGGAAGGACTCTCTTTTGGTTGGGAAATGTAAAACCAAAATCTCAATCCCTCTTGCTCATTGAAGATCCCATGGCACTTTTTTACAACAATAGATATGTTAATCTTAGTGTCCTGACCATATGTTAGAAGCCATGAGTCTCACATGGTTTTTGATGCTTTTGCATGCAGCAGGCAGGCAAACTATTGTCAATCAGGGCACTATATGAAAAGGGGGTGGGGAGGTGGGGGAAATGCCTAGCATGCTCCTGTCGATCCTCACAAATATAAAGAGATACTGTTCCCCCCTCCCCCCCCACACACACACATACCCTTATCTGGGCCATCATCAGTTTGGCAATTCTGCCCTTTCCCTTCCTGATTTTCCCAAAATTCCTTTCAGCTTCCTTCTTTCTGCTCCCCTCCTGTTCAAAGTATCTCTGCAGGTAACATGCCTTCCCCCTCCTTGCTCCACTTGACACATCAGCTGAACTTTCCCAGTGTCCTGAGAGTCTGCCCATTCTACCTACTAAACCTGTGGTGGGATTCTGTCCCTTGGGTTTGCTAAGAACCCTTTAATGGTTTAGACACTTTCTTGACAAATTCTACGTGATCACAAATAGGACCATTTACAACTATAGCACAATTCAATTTAATCCTACATTTCAAGTGGCTATTTATATGCTTCTAGTCTCGATCAGAACTACCTTCCAAATGGCCTCAGTTGAGAGACGTCAGAAATGTAAAAATGTCTAACATGTCAGCAGCAAATCAAACCCTCCCATCAGCAACACTGCATTCCAACTCCACCATTTTCTACCAGGCTGGCTTGTTCTGCAGCTACTCCTGCCAAAGCCCAGTTGTAGAGAGCACTGTCAAAGGGATCTGACTAGTGTAGCAGACTTAGATTGATACAGGTTTAATCCCTCTAACATAAATAGCATTGTGTCATTTTCTCATCACGATGGTAATATAAAATAAGAGTAATAGCAGCAAATTTGTGTGGGGAGAAGGTAAGGAGCCAATCTTGAAATGGATGAGAGGGATCAGAATAGCTCAGTGGGATGAAGTAATTCATGTGCGTAAGTGTTTATAGAATCAGAGCCTACATTTGGATATAAATGGGGGATGGCCTTCAAAGGCCGGACTCCAGGAAAACACTTAAGCATGTGCTTAATTACATTAGAGCAAATCATGTTTAAAGTTAAGCATGTGCTAAAGTGCTTTGCTGGAGCAGGACCATCGTTAGGGATTATCCTCTTCTATTCTGATCTTTCCTGGCATTCAGATTTTCAAAACATCTCTCTCTCATTCAATGAAAACAACCCAGGTTGTTTTCTACAGCTCCCACCTTCCTCCAGTCCCTGGCACTATGCCAGGTCTTCTAGAACATACTGTCCACCACAGACCTGATTCTTCTCTCACTGACACTGGTTTAAATCAGGAATAAGGACAGAGTAAAGAGAGAAGTTATTTTATTCAAGATTTCAGAAGCACTCAGAATCATACAACTATAAGTAGAGTCTCTTAGTCAGTGCCAATCTGGTGTGCATCCATTATGGTCCACGTATAAGACCAGAAATCAAATTATCTGTGCAAACAACCTGTTTTTCTGACTTCTGGTGAAGCTGCTCCACTTCGGTGACTTCAGCTGCAGCTACAAGTGTCTTAGGTTGCAACCCCACAACTCTGACTTTTGCTCCCCCATTTATTCAAAAACTACCATTCCCAAGAAAATAAAATCCATCCCCCACTTCTATTCAGGTGTCCCATTTCGTGCCCCATTTGGCCACTTCTACTGACTATTCCCAGCTGTGTCCTCCAGTTGATTCACATCATCCTTGCTTTCCTAAACTCATGCCATGCCCTCTGGCTTCTGTAACTTTAAAATAAAAAGTTACACTTGCTTTAGTTAAAGAAAGCTTCCAAACTCTAAACTTTAAGAGCCAGAAGTTCTTAAAAACTCCTTGACAACAAATCTCTGTAGATGCAGTAATCTATATAAGAGAGTCACATCTCTTTTCTTTCCTCTTCTGTAAAAGCATCCAACAGTGACCAAGAGAAAAATTAGAAACAATAAGCCTCTGGGGGAAAAAAAGTTTGGAAAAAGCAGTGTTGACAAATATGTCAGCCTCCATAGGAGATGGCATAAAAAGTCATAAGTATAACTGTAAACCAGGTGGATATAAGTGCTGAGTGTCATATTTATTGCTCTGTCATATATGAGACTATTATTAATATTGAGAAAGCTATCATAAAAGCCATTTCAGTACACAGCAACCAAGGTAAAATACTTAAACATGGCTATGAAAGTCAAAAATTGATTTTCCATAAAAGTTGATTCTCAGAGGAATTATGGCCCTTGTGAAAATGGAATACATTTCAGCATGCTAAAAGTGTGTTACCTGGTAATGTGCTAATATCGTATTTAGAATGCATTTTCTTCAAGCAGTGGACAGAAGCCTTTAGGCAAGCAGGTATCAGATTGCTATATATAAGAAATATCCCTTGTGTAGGCTTCTGTATAGTAGGATAAAATAAACTCACTTCACCGCATTCAATTTATCTACTTATCCCAACACTGAAGTAGTAGCAGGCATCCTTTGGTCTCGAGAGACGATGGCTATGTGCCCCTGAGAGGTGAAGTTTTACGGCAATTGGTTTTACGGCAGCTGCAGCTGTGGCTGAATAGAGAGAGAATCTCTGCCATATCTGTCACATTTAAAGGTGGTGTTTTGACCCTTTGGGCTCTGCCTTCTGTGAGCTCTTTTCTCCTCTGCTAAGCCGAATTGCTTCCTCTTGTAACTCCGGAGACCTTTGTTAACCTCTTGTTTCCAAAGGATGCGGTCCTGAGTGTGATCTTCCCAGTTATCCACATCCAGGTCCATTTATTTGGGGTTGTGCTTGTACACATCCTTGAAATGCAATTTTAGGCATCCTTTGGGTCTTTTTCCAGATGTCAGTTCACCACAGAGGATGTCCTTTGGGATGCGCTATCATTCAGTCGGCACACATGCCCAAGCCAGCGGAGACGTCTGTTTGAGGAGCGTTTGCATGCTGGGTATGCTGGCCCACTTGAGCACCTCAATGTTGTTGACTCTGTCCCTTCAGGAAATTCCAAAGATTTGATGAAGGCAACAGATATGAAAGCTGTTGAGCCTCTTTTCCTGATGAGAGTATAAGGTCTCACTCCCGTACAAAAGTGTGCTGATAACACATGCATAATAAACACCGATCTTTGTGTGTGCTGTCAGTTCGTTGTTTTGCCATACCCTCTTGCTCAGTCTAGATATTGTTGTGGCAGCTTTTCAGATGCACATGTTGAGTTCCATTAAAAGTGTGAGGTGTACTGCGATAGTGGACCCAGGTATGTGAACTCATTCACCACTTCAAGTTCATAGATGTTGATCTTGATGAAGGGTGCTTCCTCAACTCCTTGGCATATTATGTTCATCGTTTTTAGGCTTATGGAAAAACTGTCCATTAGACTTTGGAAATGGGTTTCTGTGTCGGTTGTCACTTCTACATCATCAGCAAAGAGGAGGTGTTGGATAAGGGCCTCCCAAGTCTTGGTTTTAGATCTGAGTCTTGCAACACTGAACAGCTTTCCATCTGATCTTGTGTGCAAGTAGATTCCTCCAGCTGAGGAACCAAAAGTTTGTTTCAGTAGCAGGGAGAAGAAGATTCCAAACAGAGTAGGGGCAAGTACACAGCCTTGCTTAACTCTGCTACGAATCTGGAAAGCGTCAGAGACTGAGCTGTTGTATGAACTAGGCTGTACGTGTTTTCATGGAAGGACAGAATCATGCTTAAGAGCTTGGGGGGACAGCCAATCTTTTCTAGAAGCTGATATAGTCCACTTCTATTGACAAGGTCAAAAGCCTTTGTGAGATCGATGAAGGCTATGCATTTTACCCGGACAACTAATATTTCAACTTATTTGCATCGAATTCAGCACAATAGATGTCTAGCAAATTTGGGGACGATTCCAGGACCCAGCACAGTAACTCACCATGTTTTTGTTGTATGTCTCTCCTCATCTAAGTTGGGCAAGGGAAGAGAAGGATGCTAAGAAAAAATAATGGTAATATTGCTGTAGGGGAGCAGGACTCCTTGTGTTAGGTACAATATAAAAGGTACATGGTAGTTCTGGGCATTAACTCTGTCACTATCCTGTAATTCATACACACTGTTAGTTGTGTCTTCAGTAAGCTCTTGTTTGCCAAATATAATTTGACAGTTAACTTTTTGTGTTAATTGAGCTTGGGATGCTGTAATTACAGTGAGGACCTGAAAAAAGAAATGTCGACACTGCTTAGATCAACCTGAAAAAAGCATCCCCCAGTACTGTAAATTGCCTCATCTTCTCCCTCTATCAATCTGGCAGGGGATGGCATTAGAGCTGCACTCAGCAGCATTCCTGGCATACGAAAAGTGACTCAAACCAGAGAAATACATAGCAATATGATCTGTCTCTAGTGACCTGACCTCTTGAGAAACCCATTTAAATAAATCCAATTCTTAGAGCTATATACTCTCCTTGGTCTACAGCAGAAATCCCTCTGGTATCTACCAGAGTTTTGCCATTAGCTTAAATTCAAGTAGGATCAGGCCAATAGTTTGAATTATTTTGGTTTGTCATTCAGTTAGCAAATGCATTAGTATAGATTGCCATTGATGGGAATCACTATCTCCTAATGTTCTCAATAGATAGGGCATGTTACTTCGGGCCTTTTTATTGCATGCTGCCTACTAACACATTTCCATCCCCAGTTACTCAATCATGCATATGTACTAGAGTTACAGCAGCATAAACCTGGTGTAGCAAGAGTGAAGTATCAGGCTCCATGAGTGCAAACATAGGTTGATATCCTGATTCCATTGAAGTCAATGATAAATGCTCCCAGTGATTTCAGTAGGGCCAGGATTTCATCCATGATGGTTTGAGGGTCATTGTGGGAAGGATGATTAAGGCACTGGCCTGGGACACAGGAACTCAGGAGTCAGTTGCTTACTCTGCCACAGACTTTCCTGTGTGATCTTGGGCAAGTCACTTAATCTCTCTGGGCCTCATTTCCCTGTTTTTTAAATGAGGATGATAAAACTTACCCACCTCACAGGAGTCTTGTGAGGATAAATCCATTAATGTTTGTGGAACTCAGATACTAAGTTTATGGGTGCATATAAGTAGAGGAGTATACATTGCTTCTTTAGCCCTTCTAATACTGTGAGAATTCCAGCCCCAGCTTAAACAAAATTCATGTACAGTGCTAGATGTTGTCCTGGAACGCTGCTTCTTGTTGTCCAGAAGCCAACAAAAACAATCCACTAGGGAGCCAGGGGCTTGAGAATTTGGGTGAAATTCCAGCATATTTCTTCTCAAGATTCTGACTCCCTTACCACACTTAGAATCATAGGACTGGAAGATTTCATTTCAGTCCAGTTTAGGTCTTATATAATCCTCCCCCTCTCCCATTGGACAGAAAGGCAGATTTCCCCCCCTGAAAAAAACTGCATTTGTTTCCATGAACATAATTTGAGTTTTATTTGAAAACACTTTGCATTTCACAAAGCTGCTGGAAGAGAATGGCGGGGTGGGGGGGCGGTGAGAATTGGGAATTTGCTAAGTTTTCCAGTGGTGTGATTTCCCCCCCTCCCCACCTCCTGCTGCTGTCTATTAGATAGTTATTATTACTGAAGTATATTTATCATGCTAAAAGCATAATAGCCTTAAAAGCAAAACGTTTTGGTTCTCTTAAAAAGGCTGTTTCAACATGATGATGACAGCAGTGGAGTTTTAGTGCATTTGAGAAACAAAGAAGTGCAGTACTGTATCAAAGAGAAAAAAAAACAAAAATAATTTTCTGATTTTGTAGACTGTCATTGGTTTGTTCCCCACTTTGAACTTTAGCGTCCAAAAGATGGGGACCTGCATGCAGGGCCGGCTCCAGAGCCCAGCGGGGCAAGCGCCTGCCTGGGGCGGCCCTTTCCCGGGGGGGCGGCAGGCTGGGCCGGCGGACCTGCCGCAGTCATGCCTGCAGGAGGTCCACCGGAGCCCCGGGAGCAGCGGACCTGCCGCAGGCATGACTGCAGAGGGGACGCTCGGCCGGCGGCTCCAGTGGACCTCCCGCAGGCATGACTGCGGACGGTTCGCTGGTCCCGCGGCTCGGCTGGACCTCCCGCAGGCATGCCTGCGGCAGCTCAACCGGAACCGCCGGACCAGCGAACCGCCCGCAGCCGCGGGAGGTCCAGCCGAGCCGCGCGACCAGTGGACCCTCTGCAGTCATGCCCGCGGGAGGTCCGCTGCTCCCGCGGCTCGGGGGCGCCTCCCAGGCATGACTGCTTGGGGCGGCCAAAAACCTAGAGCCGCCCCTGCCTGCATGGATCCTTCTAAACTTATATCCTAGTTTAGATCTGGTACTGTTGCCACCAACCAAAAAATATAGTGTTTTGGTACACTTTCTGTTCCCCCAAAACTTTCCCTGGGGAACACAGATCCAAACTCCTTGGATCTTAACACAAGGAGAAATTAACCATTCCCCACTCCTTTCCCCTCCCTGACTTTCCCCTCCCTGGGTTGCCTTCAGAGGCTCCACACTGATTCAAACTCCTTGAATCTAAAACAAAGAGGGATTCTAAAACAAAGAGGGATTCTCTCTTCCCCCCACCTATCCCTGGTGAGTCAGACTAATCCCCTGGGGTCTCAAACAAGGGAAAAATCAAACAGGTTCTTAAAAAGAAAAGTTTTTAATTAAAGAAAGAAAAAGTAAAAACTATCTCTGTAAAATCTGGATGGAAATGCTTACAGGGTATACAGCTTATAAAAACTAGAGGGACTCTAGCATAAGTACAAGTACAGCAAAGAGGTAAAATATTGTTCCAGCAAACACACATTTGCAAATACAGAAATCAATCAAAAGACTAATCCGCTTTTCTAATACTCACTATACTGAATAGAAGAGAATATTTCAGGAAGCTTGGAGAGCCTGGATATACGTCTGGCCCCTCTTAGATCCAAAGAGAGAACACCCCCCAAAACAAAAAACACAAAACAAAGGCTTCCCTCCACCGAGGTTTGAAAGTATCTTGTCCCCTGATTGGTCCTCTGGTCAGGTGTTAGCCAGGTTCACTGAGCTTGTTAACCCTTTACAGGTAAAAGAGACCTTAACCCTTAACTATCTGTTTATGACATAGACAATGGGAGATTTTCCTTTGTAAAGTCGCAGAATGTGACCTAGCTCTGAAAAGGAATCCTTCATCTGATATGTACTGAATTTAAAAGAAAACAAACACACACAAAAACAAAACAAAAAACAATTTAAATAGCTCTTTCACAGAGATCTATTTGATCTATTTAGTAGAGTGGACTGGAAAACTGTTTTCCTAACTTGTGAAACATTTTGAGATATCAAAAAAGTTTTCTGAATTGATATGGAAAGTCAAAATTTCGAAAATTTTCACCAATCAGAAATCTGAAAGTAAATTTGGTTTAGGTCAATCAAAAATATTTTGTTTTGATTTCAACCATTTTTTCCTTTTCCTTTTTGTTTTTACTATTAAATTTAAATTTCAAAAAGAAAAGTTATTCTGAACTGGAAAACTGGATTTTTTGTTGCGAAAATGGCAAAATGAAAGGTCAATTTAAAAGAAATCAAGTGACCCTTCAGTTTTGACAAATCAGCTTTCTGGCAGAGAAACATTTTGTTCAAGACTTCCCAGCTAGGTCTAGTATTTAACCATCTTTGTTTCTTTTTTTGTTGCCATTGGTGATAGAGACCAAAAAATAATATAGTTCACCGCAAGCTACGGTGCTTTCAGTCCTTGCAAGCAGTATCTGTCAGTGGCACATTCTTTCATAAGAATGAATTTCAGGAGAGAGATGCACCTTCATTCCTGCAGGGTGTCTCATCAATCTAATAGTTTCTCCTGTTATAAACTAAAGATGAGCGAAGTGGTGTAATGGACTGTATTTATGTAGCGTAGCTGACAGTAAACAATGACAGCCTCTCTTGTTGGCACCGAGAACCAGCAGTCACCTGCCAAGTTTTACCCCATTATATTTGAAAGAGTCTTTGATTCATATGCGTTTCAGAGCCATACTGCAGTAAAGAACCTAGCCGGCTTGCTTGATAAAATGTGTACAAAATGTTTGCAAGAGTGGTCCTTCCAGCAATTTGATATGCTTCAAGATCTGAACACTGAAGAAAATGGCCTCTCAAATTACCTTGCAAAACAGTACGACTCAGAAATATGTCACTGCTTTGCTATTACAAATTGTTTAGCAAACAGAATGCTTGCAGTTTCTAGCGAGTATGGCAATCATGAATAACTTATATTTGTTGGTATAGCTATACATTTATAGATATAAAATACACAATGTGCTCCCATATCAGGTTTCAACCTTCGCTCCCAACCACTGTGGCATTTCTTTTCAAACTAGAACAACATCCTGTTATCTCAACTGTCTGTCTGTCTACGGTACTTATATAGCCCCCATCATGAAGTATCTGAGTGCCTCATAGTCTTCAATTTGTTTATCCTCACAACACCCTTATAAGCTATGGCTGTGCTGTTATCCCCATTTTACAGATGGGGAACTGAGACAGGGAGACTCTAACTGACTTGATGAAGTCACACAGAAAGTCTGTGGCAGAAAGGGGATTTGAACCCAGGTATCCAGAGTCACACACTAACTATTGCACATACCTTGATGTCACACTGTGCTGTAAGGACACTTCTGTGCCAAGCTGAGCTCACACCACGGCCCTTTTAAAGTTAAGAGCACTGTTTGTATGTGTAACCAGTGTATTTTTAACCTAACTTCAGTTGCTATACTCATTCATATAAATGTGTAATCTTTTTTTAAATTTACTAAATTGCTTGACTAACTGAGTTCCGTAGGTGAATCATATTACATAATAGTGTTCTTATATCTGTTTTAAATTCATAGTTTTTTAATATAAATAGGTGCTATATTATTCCTAGATTAATTTATCCATTTAATTATATAATGGTTTTATCTTTTCTGTATTATTGCCTACGCCAGTGGTTCTTAAACTTCATTGTACTACGACCCCCTTCTGACAACTAAAATGACTACACAACACTAAGGCAGGGGGTGATTTCAGGCTTCAGCTTCAGCCCCGGGCCCCAGCAAGTCTAGCCCTGGTGACCCCATTAAAATGGCATCATGACCCACTTTGGAGTCCTGACCCACAGTCTGAGAACCCTTGGCAACCGCTTTCTGACTACACCTTTCTATTATATTTATTTTGTAACTACTGCTGGACACTGAGCATGTGTCTTCATTGAGCTGTTATTTACTATTTGTATTACAGTTGCTTCTAAAGGGCTCCAACCATGATTGGGGCCCCTTTATCCTAGGCTTCATACAGTTGAGAGAGAATCCCTGCCCTGAAGAGCTTCCAGTCTAAACAGACAAGGGAGAAGATGGGAACCAGAGGCACAGAGAGGGGTCACCCAGCAGATCAGCTCTTGAGTCAGAAATAGAACCCAGGTCACCTGACTTCCTGTACACTGTGCCCTGTCCATTAGACCATGATGCCACCCCTAGGTACCTAGGTTTTGGGGGGGCGGGAGGGAGTGGCAGAGAGGTTAAAGTTTGCAGAGGACAAGGGCATAACAGGGAGCCAGAGTGTGCCCACTCCTCAAGTCTGTGTAGGCTGTTAGGATTCCATGGAAGAGGAGAAGGGGGTCAGGAGGCGTGAATGTGCTAATTCAGTCTCATAGAACTCTGATTGCAGGTGAGTAACCTCCATGTATGCTTGTGTAGGATACAAGTACCTAAACTACCTTGCTCTAGCCATGGTTGCCCAGTTTTAGATTTGTTAAATTCTTTGGGAGTTCCTCACACAATCCTCCCTTGTTTTAACCAAGCTGAGTAAGGAATTTTGCCTATCTTGTTATTCAACTTCCTTGATAAATTACCAATTCATGGGATTGTGTCTCAGCCAGTTGGACTGTGTTTGGTAATCTAAAGTAGTAATAGATCTATTTTAAAAGTACATTTGCACTGTACTTTAAATAAATATATATCAGTTTGAATTAACAGAAATAAATGTGAATACTAATACACATTTCAGGCTAGGATTTCAACTGATGTAAATTGGCATGGCTCCACTGGAGTCAATGACCAATTGTGAATCATGTCCATATACTGTTGCTGAAAGATTATACTGTACAGTATAAACATTGATTTAGGTGTATATACATACAGTAGATGTCAGGTTACATTGCACTACTGTTTCTGGAGAATAGCCAGTGGAGCACTCTGTGGCTTAGTGACTCTTACTTTAAACTTGGTGTATCTGGTTTTGTGTTAGGGGGTTGATTTTGGTGTACATTTGGTGAGTGAGGGTTTAACTACTAGGTAAAGATGCTGACGAACAGGTCGGTTTCCTCTATAGATTCTTTCTGTAAACCTTAGGTTCTGACCCCCAAAACAAAGAACCCTAACATACCGGTAACTGCTTCATCTGTTTGGAGCGGGGGATAGGACAGCAGTCTGAAGGATTTGAAACATGTGGTTATTAAGGATCTTTTAAAGAACAGACTAAACAAATCACTCTTCCCCTAAGACACTCCATGTCCCATCATTTTTTCCCAGACAACCACCATTTTTTATATTTTCTCCTCTTCACACTGTTTCAATAGGCTGTGGGCTAACTTGTGGCATTAGCATGAGCCCGGTATATAGGGAGCCACGTAGCTGCAAAGCCCCCGAGGTAGCTGTGAAGTCAATTATAACTGCTCGTGAGGTGAACTCTGCACCAGCCTGCCATGTGGCACTGCGTAGGTCCCCAAGCATGCAGGCACAGCTGAGCCAGCTCGTGCATTGTGGAGGTGTAGCCAACTCTGTCCATTCTCCACCCACTTTGTGGGAAGGAATGTAGAGGTCCCACAGAGTCTATTCTCCCCTTCAGGCAGGTACCCACTATGGCAGCATAATGGAGGAAAGGGGCATCTTATGCCCTTTTGCTGCCCTGGGTGGGTACACAGAATGAGCCAAATATTTTATTTGCAAAAGACAATTTCTCCAGCCACCCCCCCCCTTTTTTTTTTTTGCGGTGGTGGGTGTCACGCTGTCTGGAATAGCTCACAAGTGTGAGTGCCAGCCTCAGGGCTGACTGTCTAGAAGCAGGCCACAAACCCCAATTTGGCTTTGAGTTCTATACTTAGATTTCACCAACCAAATAACAAGTGTGAATGCCTCAAGCACTATAGCCGCCTAACCATGGAGTCACGGACAGTCCTCTCGGGCACTCTGGTCTATCTTGCCACTACAGTTACCCCCTTTCAAATGCAGAAAAAATGGAATACATACACACACACACACACACATGCACACACACACGGAAAGCCCATGGCAACCCCAACCACAAGGCAACTCCACAATCCCTGACTTCAACAGCCACTTATAATATGTAGAGAGATAACACATATAGATAAGATTGATAAGATTGCACATCTCCTCACTCTCCCATCACTCAAACCACACACATGCAGTCAGGGATGTCCCTAGCGAGGTACAGGGCCCGGGACATAGGCGCCGAGTTTCTAATCTGCCGGGGGGGTGCTGCCCGACCCGCCCAGGCCCCGCCCCCACTCTACCCCTTTCCCCAAGGCCCCACCTCTTCCCACCCTGCTCTACCCCTGCCCCACCTCTTCCCTGTCCAGTTCTACCCCCTCCCCCGAGCACACTGCACCCTTGCTTCTCTTCCCCTCCCACCCCCAGCACCTCCTGATGCCATGGGCAAAACATCTGATCCATGGTAGGCGCTGAGAGGGAGGGGAGGTGCTGACTGGTGGGGCCCACTGGCAGGCAAGAGGTGCTGGGGGAAGGGGGAGGTTCTGGTGGGAGGCTTCTCCTTGCACCACCCGCCCATCTGCCGCCTGCCGCTCACCCCTCCATTCGTCTCCTCACCTTGCTCGCCCTCCCACCTCACCTGCCTCCTGTGGGCCCCCCAAAGCGCAGGGCCCGGAGCGGTTGCCCTGATTTGCCGTACCCTAGGCACAGCTCCGCGTGCGATGCACTTGTGTGTTGGTGGGCACACAGCTGCTGTATTTTCAACAGTTTTGATCTGTTATCACTTAAACTGGTGAAGTGAGACCACTGCAGCATCTTTAGTTGGACACAGAAATACGTAACATTAGATATCCCAGCCTATTGTGATAATAATGCAAATTTTAGACCCACATAAAAAAAAAACAGTAGATTAATTTATTTTTCTTGCAACCGGCAAATCCATACAAAAAATGGCCAGGGCACTCAAATACCAGCCAGGTGGTAACCTACTTGCCACCCAGGCAAACTTGCCTTTGTGATAGATGGTCCCTTACACCAAAAATCACAACAATATTCAGGTTACTTCCAGTCCCAAAGGATCAGTCACTTACCCCAGGTCAATTGCACCTTAGACTTCACACCAAAGACAACACTTGTAGCCAATCCTATAAAAAACTAAGTGTTTATTAACTAAGAAAAACAAAAAGGAGAGTGTTTTACAAGGTTAAAGCAGGTAATATACATACACAATTGAGTTACAGTTTCTTTCTTTGTCCTCTATAGCTAAGCCAAGCAGTTTGGAGATCACTTGCTTATGCTTGGAAATATTGCCTTCTCAAAAGCTTATACAGGGTAAACTCAAATTGTTCACTCTCTATAACACTGATAGAGAGAGATGTACAACTGTTTGCGCCCCCCACCAGATATTAATACATACTCTAGGTTAATAAGTAAAATGTGATTTTATTAAATACAAAAAGTAGGATTTAAGTGGTTCCAAGTAATAACAGACAAAACAAAGTGAATTACCAAGCAAAATAAAATAAAGTACACAAGTCTAAACCTAATACAGTAAGAAAGTGATTACAGATGAAATCTCACCCTCAGAGATGTTCCAGTAAGCTTCTTTTACAGACTAGCCACCTTCTAGTCTGGGTCCAGCAATCACTCACACCCCTGTGGTTACTGTCCTATGTTCCTGTTTCTTTCAGATATCCTTTGGGGGGTGGAGAGGCTATCTCTTGAGCCAGCTGAAGACAAAATGGAGGGGTATCCAGGGGTTTATATAGTTTCTCTCTTGTGGGTGGAAACCCCCCTGTCCTCTGGGTAGAATCCAGCTACAAAATGGAGTTTTGGAGTCAGATGGGCAAGTCACATGCATGACTCAGTTTTCTACAAGATGTTCACAGGAAAGCTCAGATGTGGATTGGTGTCTGTCGAGGTCCATTGTTAACCAAATACTCCCAATTACTTGAATAACCCCTTCACACTATGCATCCGACTATGACATATATCTGATGAAGTGGGTATTCACCCACGAAAGCTCACGCTCCAATACATTAGTCTATAAGGTGCCACAGAACTCTTTGCCCCCTTCACACTATGTTGACCACATCTGCATTAGGTGCTTTCTACAGCAAACACTTTAAATACAAGCATAGAGCCAACACTCATAACTTCAGATATAAAAATGATACATGCATATGAATAAGGTGAATATATGCAGAAGAACATAACCTTTGCAAAGATATGTTACAGGGCATATCTAGCACAAAACACATTCCAGTTATGTTATATTTACACTCATAAGCATATTTCCATAAAGCATTATGGGGTATAACATCATGGGTGTACAGGAGAGGGGGAAGGAGGTGTAAATCAAAAAAGTCTTTGTCCTTTGATCTTTCACAGTGGCTCATTTGGTTTCATTGGGCCTTCTTGTGTGCAGGACCAGCACTTTACATTAATTAATACTTCTTTCCTGTTTGAGTTACGCAGTTACAGTGGTTTACGAGGCGCACACTCAATATAACTTTATACCATGGGATACAGAGATTGTAAGTAAGATCAATACATGCAGCATCCTACAAGCATTTCATGAAGTCTAAACACATTTTTATAACTTAACATCTATTTTTACAATGATAACACACAGGTGAGTCAGACTGGTTTCCAGCTAAACATTTGTCAGTGTCCAATGAGACCTAGGGGCTTCGGCATGAACTGGCATCTGGTCTACCAGCATCACAGAGAGTGTCAAAATAATGTTTTAAAAAATGAAAATAGGGCATCAGGTTGTGGCAATTTATCATCACAATGAGTGGCAGAAGTGTGTACCTTGCCCCTTATTGCTTTGTTTCTCTAGCCTGTGTCAGAAAGTGTGGAGAGATTCTTTAGCAATGATGAGATCTGAATAGACAACGACCATCAATGCTTTGTAGACATAGGTGGAAAATGTTACACTAGGTTAAAAGCTGCATTCATTTGCATGCCTGCAGCCCTTTGCTCACACTTGGGTTGTGTAGGGTTAATGAGAGTACCATGTAAACTTTTGATTTATTATAAATTAATAAATGGGTTGTGGAACCCAGTGGGTATATTTTTAATGTGCTGTTTGGTCAGAACAGTTCTGTCTGGACTCAACTGCTGTGAAGTAACAGCAGCACTAAAACTGTTATGTGTGTAAATATTTTCCAGATGTCAAATAACCCCTGATGACTGAGAGAAGGTGTTTTTCATTTTTGAACTAATATCCTGGAGATAATGTGATAAAGTGCATATCAGAGTCTTTTTTGTTGATGATCCACTAAAACCATCCCTTTGAAACCAGTTCAAAATTATTAACTGACCTAACCATTCAAGATTCTTTTCCTAACAACTCTTTAATAATTCCTTGTATTGGATTTGAATAAAATCTCAGCTGAACTAGACTGCTGTTTAAGATTAGTGTTGTGCAAAGGATCTTGCTAAAGCAGAAGTGTCAGTTCATTTTAAGCAATATAGGGAGAAGATTCTAATTTCTGTTTTTAAAAGGCTTTTGATGCTACTTGCATTTGTTACTAATTGTTAGGCACTGAGTTATCTTTAGCAGCTCTGAATGTTATCTTTTATTTTTGTTTCTTTCTATAGTATATGCACGAATGCACCCACTTTCTTGGCTTGTGTTGCAGTTTTTCTTGGGATTTGTCAATACAGGAATTTAAGCTACTGTGTTTTGGATGCTATAGATGAGGACTGAACATGCAACCAGTCAGGACTGGTGTCCTTATCTCTGACTCGGACAATGAATGAGAGTACTTTTACCATTCATCCACATACTCAATTTGGCTATCCATCATTGACAACAAATGCAAAGTGTTGATGGGTTCATGCTCGGTCTTCAGTCTTTCTAGTCAGAGAGACAGAACTTTACTGACTCAGGAACGAAAATACACACAGACAGCTTCAGAGAGAGTTTGGAGAAAAGAAACTACTTAGAGTAAGCTGGAGAAGTAACTCCAAGCTAAGTTATCGCAACTGCTCAGTTAATTTCTGATTAATGTATAAATCTATATATAGTTACAGGGGGCGCCATTTAAAACTGGATGTTTACCACCAGAAATAGTTTAAGTTGCTTTAATATTTCCCATTCTACATATGGAGGAAATTGCAAATACCTCACTAAAGTTAAATACCGCCGCAAGATAAATATGCATTTAGGCATTGAGGGCAATCTTCTCTCAGATCTCCAAAGCAGCATTCATCTTTGGTATTCTGTTCTTCCTAGATGTGCAGGTCACCTGTTGACATCAAACAAAATCACTCACATGGAATATTCTCTTTTCCCTGTGGAGTGTATCTAGTTGAGAATTGCTGGGCAGGTCTGAGGGAAGAATCTTGCCCTTTGTAATTTGAGCAGTGGTAATTAGAATGTAATGAATAACTATATTCAGAAGCTAGGTATTTATTCTATATGCAGTACAGTATATTCTCCATGTCTGAGGTTTCCGAAGTGTGATCCGTGGTCCACAGAGCATTTTTTAGTGGCCATGGAGAACTGGCTAGCCATGTGGTGCTGGCTCCAAGTTTCCAGCTGCTGAATTACATTTCAAGAAGCTAAAAATGCATTAGATCATTTAATATTCTTTGGCATGCTGAAGTTGCCAGAGGGATGTCATATGACTGTTAGTGGGAAGGGAAGGGATTCATGCAATTGTGAATCAGAGGGGTGAAGGTCTTCCACATAACTTCTCTATTGAAGCTGTGGTCCATCTTATTATGAGAACCAATGTGTGTATTATACTTACATTAGCAAATTTCTCTTGAGCTACAGCAATCCAGTACCCTGCCTACAGTGTGGATTGGAGAGAACTCTGGTGTGCCTAGTGGTGCTCTAATTTAGTGCTAAGCCCATATTCAGCCCTGCCAATATATCACTGTTTAAAGAATAGGTCCTTGGTGGTTTTTAAAGTTGTAACTTTTATTGATTTCAATGGGAGGCATGATTCTGAGTGCAGAATTGTGCCCTTTGAAATTAGAGTACCAATACAACTTTTAAGTGGGAGTTGAAATCAAGGTCCATGGTACCAGAAGCCGCAGTCCTGAAAGCCACAGCTGTAAGACAGATGCAGCCTCAGAAACCCAGGATCCTCTTGGGATTCAGATGGGAAAGGAAGAACAATTAGGGACAGAGGGTGTGATTTTCAAAAGCACCTGAGTGAGGTAGGGGCAAATACAAGTCCCATTGCCTTGAACTGGTGACTGAAAGGAGACAGTAGAAATTCATCATGTGATGCAACCATTGGGCAGATTCCTAACCAAACAAAATTAACAAACAAACATACATAGAAATATGGTTAATTTTGCACTGCTAAGATATTTTGAATGCTGGCAAAGGTTGCTCTGGAAATGGGCTATTCCTGCATAGTCTTCTGTATGATTTTCCTTATTTAGCCCTTTGTACTGAACAAGTTTGATTATTGCCTGAGGAAACATTTGGTCTTATTAGTTTAGGTCACTTAGTTGCGATTATATATTATGATGCAGCTCAGTCCTTGTCCTGGTCTAAGGCATTAAGTTACATCTCATCTTTTAACGCATGAAGTGCTTTTTAGATGCAACAATAGATATGACTGGAAAAAGGCACTCATAACCAGGTGGGCTTAAAATATACAATGAAGGAGAGACTATAACGTACAATAGCCACACAGATGCCTTATCTTTAATCTTACATCAGTGGAAAATATTGTTGCTGTGCAGCCTTGTCAGCTTGCCAAAGGGTGGGATTTTTGTAAAGGTGTGAACAGGGTCAGATTAAGGGCATGTGCCTCGGGCCCCAGCTCCTAGGGTGACCAGACGTCTTGATATTAGGGGCTTTTTCATATATATTACACTATATCCACCCCTCATCACTCCCCCAAAAAGTACTGATTTTTCACACTTGCCATCTGGTCACCCTACCAGCTCCTGGAGTGAAGTGAGGACCTCAAAATCTCAGCTTTCATGGTTGTTTCTAGCTCTCCTGTTTGTGAAATTGACCTTGGAAACATGAATCAAGTGATGCAGTCATATCCGCCTGAGTCTGCAGACAGCTTGAAACAGTAACTGAGAGGTGTGAATGGTCCCATTCATCTCAGTGAGTTGTTAACTCTGAGACCCACTATTCTGATACGGTCTACACCAAGACCACCCCAGCACAGCACTGTGGGTGAATTCCTGGCACTGTTGCAATCAATAGCAAAACTCCCCTTGACTTAAATGGGCTATTATTTCATCCTGGGTGTGGGTTTGTGCAGGGGACCTTTACTTCCACAGCTCCATTATGGCTCTGCTGAGGTGGTGCTGTAATGCCCCGTTCCCCCACATACAGAGGCCTATGCTTGCTTGAGTGGGAGCTAAGTCTTCTCTCCTGTGGACAGATGGCAGCTTATCTGAAAACAGTGATGGTCTAGGGAGCGGGGTAGACCTTTGTGTGCCTGAAAAGGAATGGTACCAGCTCCTAGAAGCAGCTGAGCAGGCAACTCTTCTGTGGATGGCCTCTGCCTCTGCCACTTCCACTTCAATGATGTGGTGTGGATGGGGAGAGACACCTTGGGGTCCCCATGTGTAGCGCTCCATACTTAAAGCAATACGATCTTCCTAGTGTGGCTGCAGTTATACCAGCATAAAGGCGCTTCTGTTAGGATCACTTATTCCAGCACAGGATGGGGAATAAGATAGACCAGTCTAAGGCACTTTTATACCATATAACTGCATCCACACTAGAGCTGCAAAAGTGTAGATATTTTGGTATAAACAAAATCACCCCCAACTGACATAGTTATACCAGTACAAAAACCGAGTCGAGATCAGGCCTGAGAAACTCCCACAGCCAATAGACAGAATCTTCCCTTCCTGATGCAATATGTGCACTGTGAGGGGAAAAAATCTCCATTCTGTCACAATTACTGCATTTTACAATAATTTAAAAGCTCAAATTACTTACATGTGGAGTTAAAATCGCTCTAAGTGCATTTTTATTGCCTGACTCTGCAGCTGCCATTTACAGGTTAACAGCCCTAATGGTTTTACATAATAAGAGAAGGAGTATATGCACCACACACTGTTAGAAAAATGATATATGCCCTGTTATTTGGACACAAATAAAGCACTAAAAGCCCTGTTATGTTTTGTACCTGATGTTTTGTTTTGAAGTTTCCTTCTTTTTTTAAGAAACAGCCTGTTGGACTAGTCAGCATTAAAAGGCTGTCAATGTGTAAAAAGGCTGTCATTGAAATTTTATGATGAAGAAAATCAAGCTCGTTGCAAGTGGTTATGTTTACAGTGGATTGGCAGATGGGTATGATGGACTATAATGTCCAGTGTCACAATTTTTACACAGTGTAACTCTTCTCTGTTTTCTTCCTCCCAGAAAATAACCAGCTGTTTTAGGATTTAAGGATGTATTGGAGCCCTGCAGTAGCATGTCCACCTGACTGAGGTGAACAGAAAGTGCTCTTTAGGGGATGTTCTAAAAGAGCATAGGTGGCAGAGTAACAAGGAACAGGCTTTTCAGATCGTTGAGAAAATAGAGAGCAAAGTCATACCGGTGAAATTCATCCTCATATGAAGAAATGATGTCCTCTGTGAATAAGCTTTTCCACAGTCCTTTTTACTCATAGATCTCAAAGTGCTTTATAAAGAGGCTCACCCATCTTTCCTTAGAACTTTT
The DNA here is from genome assembly GCF_020497125.1 of Mauremys mutica. Lineage (NCBI taxonomy): Eukaryota > Metazoa > Chordata > Testudines > Geoemydidae > Mauremys > Mauremys mutica. The sequence continues at coordinate 61,041,249 of NC_059080.1, read as the reverse complement.
CATCTGTATTTTTCAATTGCAAGCATCACTTCGTACCTAGCGTTGATCAGAAAAATCAGTGGGGAGGAGGGGTTTCCATGGAAACTTCTGATGAAGAATCAAAAGTTGGAATATTTCTACCAAACCCCAAGATATTTCAACCCAAAACTTTGTTTAAACCTGAACATTTTGACGTGGAAGTGTTTCTGTAGTGCCTTGTGGCTGTTGTAGCTTGAGGGCCCACAGCATCCCAACATTGCCCTCCTATTGACTTGAGAGCATTTAGATGAGTTAGAGCAGGGGTCTCAAACTCAATTTACCTTAGGGCCAGTGCCAGTCCTCAAATCCTCCCAGCAGGCCAATAATGTCATGCATGCCACCCAGAACCCGCTCCCCAAAACTCTGCCCCCCCCGCCTAAGCCGCTGGGAGGGAGCTTGGGTGGGAGAGGAGGTCTGGGGTAGGGGATTGGGGTGCATGGTGCAGGCTCTGGGAAGGAGATTGTGTGCAGAAGGGGTGAGAGGTTGGGTTCTGGGAGGAGGTCTGGGGTGCAGGCTCTAGGATGGAGTTTGGGTGCTGGGTGCAGGCTCTGGGCTGGGGCAGGGGGAGTGAGTTTGGAGTCAGGAGGGGGTATGTGGGGAGGGGGTGGGGTGCAGGCTCTGGGAGGGGGTTGGGGGTGCAGCGCTTATCTGGGGCTCCAAGGCAGGATGGGACGGGGGACCTCCATGTGCTGCTGTCCCCAGGCACCGTTTCTGCAGCTTCCCATTGGCCGCAGGGGCGCTCGGGGCGGGGGCAGCATGCGGAGGCACAGCCCCGCCCTGCTCCAGGGCCATGGGGTGGGCTGGTAGCCACGTGTAGTGAGCACGCAGGAAGCTGCTCAGCTCCACTATGCTGCCGGTGGTGGGTGGGGCCCCAAGCCATTTCAAATCACCCGGGGGGATGCACGGGGGGGCGGGAGGAGAAAGTGTCCAGGGGCGGCAGGTGGGGCCAAGGGAGAGACCTGGCACCAAAATTGCTGGAGCCCCACAGGCCACATTGGGGAGGTTCTTAGGCTGCAGATGGCCCGCGGGCTGGGAGTTTGAGACCCCTCAGTTAGAGGGTTATCTGGCATCTCTACCCATTCAGTCTTTGCTGAGGCCTTGTCTACACTACAAGACTATTTCGAATCTACTTAACTCGAATTTGTGGATTCGACCTTATGAAGTCGAATTTGTGTATCCACAGTAAATACACTAATTCGAATTTCTGAGTCCACAGTAACGGGGCTGGCGTCGACTTTGGAAGCGGTGCACTGTGGGAAGCTATCCCACAGTTCCCGCAGTCCCCGCTGCCCATTGGAATGCTGGGTAGAGCTCCCAATGCCTCCTGGGGGAAAAATGTGTTGAGGGTGCTTTTGGGTAACTGGTGTCATTGAACCGTCAATCACGCCCTCCCTCCCTGAAAGCTCCGGCGGGAAATCTGTTCGCGCCCTTCTCTTGTCAGTTACAGCGCGTACGCCACAGCACTGCGAGCATGGAGCCCGCTGCGATCATCGCTGCACTTATGGCCGTTGTCAACTCCTCGCACCTTATCGTCCACCTCTTCCACAGTCAGCTGCTGAGAAATCGGGCAAGGAGGCTCCGGCAGCGCGGTGAGGACAGGAATTCACAGAGTGGCGCAGACCTCTCACAAAGCAGGGTACGCCGCGCCGTGGAGATCATGGTGGCAATGGGTCAAGTTCATGGTGTGGAACGGCGATTCTGGGCCCGGGAAACAAGCACGGACTGGTGGGACCGCATAGTGCTGCAGGTCTGGGATGAATCACAGTGGCTGCGAAACTTCAGGATGCGTAAGGGCACTTTCCTTGAACTCTGTGACTTGCTGTCCCCTGCCCTGAAGCGCCAGGACACCCGGATGCGAGCAGCCCTGAGTGTGCAGAAGCGAGTGGCCATAGCCCTCTGGAAACTTGCAATGCCAGACAGCTACCGGTCAGTAGCGAACCACTTTGGCGTGGGCAAATCTACCGTGGGGGTTCCTGTGATTCAAGTAGCCCACGCAATCGTTGAACAACTTCTCTCAAAGGTAGTGACTCTCGGAAACGTCCAGGACATCATAGATGGCTTCGCCGCGATGGGATTCCCAAACTGTGGTGGGGCTATAGATGGGACTCACATCCCTATCCTAGCACCAGCCCACCAGGCCAGCGAGTACATTAACCGAAAGGGCTACTTTTCAATGGTGCTGCAAGCACTGGTAGACCATAGGGGACGTTTTACCAACATCTTCGTTGGGTGGGCGGGCAAGGTTCATGACGCGCGTGTGTTCAGGAACTCTGGTCTGTTTAAACGCCTCCAGGCAGGTACTTTCTTCCCGGACCACAAAATAACGGTTGGGGATGTGCAGATGCCTACAGTGATCCTCGGGGACCCAGCCTACCCGCTAATGCCCTGGCTCATGAAGCCCTATACAGGCGCCTTGGACAGAGAGAAGGAACTCTTCAACTACCGGCTGAGCAAGTGCAGAATGGTGGTGGAGTGTGCTTTCGGACGTCTCAAGGGGAGATGGCGGAGCTTACTGACTTGCTCGGACATCAGCGAAAAGAATATCCCCGTAGTTATTGCTGCTTGCTGTGTGCTACACAATCTCTGTGAGAGCAAGGGCGAGACCTTTTTGTCCGGATGGGAGGTTGAGGCAAATCGCCTGGCTGCAGTTTACGCTCAGCCAGACACCCGTGCCGAGAGAATATCCCAGCGGGAAGCGCTGTGTATCCGGGAGGCTTTGAAAGCAAGTTTCCTCGGAGAGCAGGGTAACCTATGACTCTCCACTTGCTTTCAAGAGAAACTGACCCTGGGCCTGTGTCTGTATGTGTCGATTTCGATCTGCGGTTACATACCCCGTTCTCCAAGTTTCCCCCACTTCCAAAGCACATTTTAAAGCAAATTGATTGTTACACTCATTATTAATAAATCTTTGTTTTACTTTGCATTTCTGTTCAGGTGTTGAAACATGGACGCATACTGTGCTGGGCACGGTGTGCACTGATGTACAGACCGCTTGTTCCATAGAGGAATGACATCCTCCTGCTCCTACATAGGTCTCTGGGGTGGGGGACGGTTGCAAGTGGTTGTGCATGAAGGGGAGGGATTGCAGGAAGGGGTGGGTTTGCAGGAAGGGGCGAGTGGTGCCTTCTTTGGATAGGGGTTTGGATGATGGCAGTGGGCTGCAGGTTTGGGCGTAGGAAGGGGTGAGGGGTGTGGGGGAAGGGTGAGTATCTGTCCGTGGATGAGGGCTCTTGTTGGGGCTCAGGGCAGCGGAGAGGCTCGTTGCTACGGTGGAAGTGCATGGGAAGGGCAGCATGCCTTAACATTAAGGGGGTGGCAGGCGCTAGGACCCTGGACAAGCATACACATCACAGAATGACCCGGGGCAGCATACACCACACAGAGTGACCCTGGTGCCTACTGACTGCAGTGTGTGTGTGCCCTGCAGTTGATCATGCCCCCAAGTCTGTACCCTGGTAATGTAGGCTATACCGTGCAATTATAAATCCCCTTCCCCCCCCATACACAAAAAAATCCTCTGACACGAAAGACGTGACCGAAACAGTGAATAACAGCAAACAGCTTTTAATAATCTAATACACAGTGGGGGGATGAAACTTGGATTTGGGACTGGGTGAGCCTGTAAGGGAAGCACTTCTACAAATGTATAGCGTGAGAGGTGTGTGGTACATTAGCGCTATGCAGTGGTGCAGTGACAGTTCTCACGGCCCCTACTGCCCCTCCGTCTTGTACTTTTGGGTGAGGGGGGGGCAGGACTTCTTGGCGGGGGAGGGCGTTGCAGATACACTGCAGGGGGGCTCTGTCCTCCTGCCTGCGGTCCTGCAGAACATCAACAAGGCGCCGGAGCGTGTCCGTTTGCTCCCTCATTAGCCCAAGCAGCGTTTGAGTCGCCTGCTGGTCTTCCTGCCGCCACCTGTCCTCCCGTTCGATGTGTGTGCGATGCTGTTGACATAGGGTCTCCCTCCACTGTCTCTGCTCTGCCGCCTCGGCTCTGGAGCAGGCCATCAGTTCCGCGAACATCTCGTCCCTAGTCTTTTTCTTTCGCCGCCTAATCTGCGCCAGCCTCTGCGAGGGGGATGCCGGGGCAGTCCGGGAAAGAGCCGAAGCTGTGTGATGGGAAAAGTAACTGATTTCCTTGAACAGATACATGTTTGCAAACAGTGAACACAGTCTAGTCAGTTTCTCTGAACAAGACCATACAGGGCAACAAGTCTCACGAGATCTCAGGACAAGTTCGAGATTTCGGAATACGCTCTCATTGGCTGCGGCATTGCACAGGAGAGCGGACAAGTGGGGAGAGACAGCTGAATCCGTCTAGCAGACAGTCCTGGTAAGCCTTACAGTACATTCTGCTTATCAGTTAATGGATAGCTGTGCCCTCCCGCTAAAGGCAATCTGGAAATCATATACTCTGACCCTTTTCCAGCCACTCCCGCCAGTGCACGGGAAAGATCAATGTATGCTTTTCCTATGTGGCCTACAACACGTGGCTGTTAAGCGAGGGTCATTGTTATGCAAAGTAAAAGTCAACCATTCACAACAGTAACAATACACTAATTGCCCTAATTAGATGCAGCATTTCATGAACGAGATCACCCTGATGCGGGTCCCTCGGAGTCACAAAGAGTGGATGCTAAGGGAAGCCCTGCAGAGACCAGGACCATATGCGGCCATGCTTGTGGAGGCGATGATTCCCATCTACATAAGGATGTCCTGGCACGGAAGAGTGTGCTTTCACGGAGCACCCAACAAGGCACCTCTCCCCAGGAACCTCCTGCGGAGGCTTTTCGAGGACCTAAATGAGACCTTTCTTGAATTGTCCCTGGAGGATTATTGTTCAATCCCTATATGTGTGGACCTACTTTTCGTATAGTTTTTCATTGAAAATGTTATATATAGTATTTCTATTTTTTTATACCTGTTTTATAAAAAATAAATGTTTACATGTTTATAGCACTTACCGCCTGATCCTTCCCCTGATTCAGAGTCCGGGTTAACGGCCGGGGAGGGTTGGTAGGGGATCTCTGTGAGGGTGATGAAGAGATCCTGGCTGTCAGGGAAAGCGGTATTGTGTTCGCTGTCGCCTGCGCCGTCCTCCACAGACCCTTCCTCATCTTCCCCATCGGCGAACATCGAGGAGGAACTGTCCAGGTTCACTATGCCATCCACTGAGTCCACGGTCACTGGTGGGGCAGTGGTGGCAGACCCACCTAGAATGGCATGCAGTGCCTCGTAGAAGCGGCATGTCTGGGGCAGGGCTCCGGAGCGTCCGTTTGCCGCTCTGACTTTTTGGTAGCCTTGTCTCAGGTCCTTGATTTTCACGCGGCACTGCATTGCATCCCGGCTGTATCCTTTCTCTGTCATTGCTTTGGAGACCTTCTCGAAGGTCTTTGCATTCCGCTTGCTGGAGCGCAGCTCCGACAGCACAGACTCCTCGCCCCACACACCGATCAGATCCAGGACTTCCCGGTCTGTCCATGCTGGGGACCTCTTTCTATTCTTGGATTGGCCGGACTCCTCTGCTGGAGAGCTCTGCATCGTTGCAGGTGCTGCGGAGCTCGCCCCGATGTCCAGCCAGGATGTCAGATTCAAAGTGCCCAGACAGGAAAATGAATTCAAATTTTCCCGGGTCATTTCCTGTGTGGCTGGTCAGAGAATCCAAGCTCCGACTGCTGTCCAGAGCGTCAACAGAGTGGTGCACTGTGGGATAGCTCCCGGAGCTACTAAGTTCGATTTGCATCCACACCTAGCCTAATTCGAGCTAGCCATGTCGAATTTAGCGTTACTCCACCTGTCGGGGTGGAGTACCGAATTCGAACTAAAGAGCCCTCTAGTTCGAATTAAATGGCTTCCTGGTGTGGACAGTTGAGCGGTTAGTTCGAATTAACGCTGCTAAATTCGAATTAAAGTCCTAGTGTAGACCAGGCCTGAGATTATCAGGTAGTGTGCCAGCAGTGGTAGAGAGTGGAATCATTTCTGTCCAATAATGACTTTTGATTTCCAAACCATTTAGGAAAATGTAGTTACATGTCGTAAGGGCACCCACAAACTCTAGCCTTCTTAGGAGATGCTGGAATCCTTGTAGTTTGATATTATATTATTGTGGCACTATGAAAGCTTCAGATTGTGCTTTGCACACACATGCACTTGAGTCCATGCTCTCCCGTTTACTTTTAATTCTTTATTGGATACAGCTTTGTCAAACATTGCTGCTTAGCAAGTATGCCAAGACCGAAAAACATATTTGCTCTCAACTGTAGGTTCTTTCTCAGTTTATAATAGATCAAATTTGAGAAAATTCAGGGCCGAATATTCTACTCGCATACATCCTTTGCAACCCTAATGGAGTCAGCGAGCTTAATCTGTTCCTGATGGTTTTGGTGGAGCCAATGAGATTGCATTAGGTGTAAGTCAGGAAATAATTTGACTCCTGGTGTTTAATATTTAATACCTATGAGCATTTCCTAGTATGCTCAGAGAGAGCGAGAGCACGCATGCGCTCAAACTAAAATTAGCATTATGTGTGCAATCACTTTTGATCAAAGAAATGAAAAGGCTTCCAAAATCTTTGATTTTTTTTCCAGACCAGCTTCATACTATTCACAACATTGAAGAACAAAAGAATAGATACATTCAGTGAAAGTTTCATCTCCCCAAAATTTTCACTTTCTAAGGGGAAGAAACAATGGCAAATCAGGTATCAAGGTTACCTGTAAAAAACTATTTCAATACAAACAGAAGAGGTTGGAAAGAGTCTTATTTCATCTCTACTCTCTTCACCCTGTGATCCACCCCCAACGCACCACACACATACCCTTAACCCTAGGAACTCTCACAAATATAATTCCCCACAACCCTATGATGTACCACCAACATACCTCCAACTTCAGTATGGATGTCGGGCATTTATGCGCAAATTCTTTGTTTTCAGACAAGAAAGTGATCTGAATCCAATTGTTAATTTCTCAAATGGTAAGTCACTGTGCAAGAATACACATTTGCATTTTACAGACTTGTACAGAGAGGATATGTGATGGGCTAAATTAAGACGTCATATTCATGCCTTAAGTGAACACAGATAAGAATTCACAAGGGGCAAAGTCCACTCAATGTATATTTTATTTATGCACTACCTATGCTGTGCTGAGCAGAACAGATTGGAATTCTATTCTCTACCTTGTACTTTTAAATCTTATTGCAGCCATTACTGTGCAATGTAGTGTAGCGATTGCTGGCTGGGCCAAATTTATGTTGAGTGTAAGCAGGTGCAATTTAGTTAGCTTCAGTTAAGTTTCATCTGTTCATGCCGGGTTTGAACTTAGTTTGTTTTCCATTAGATTTCTTCATTAACCCCTGTTTTTTTCTGAGACACAATTTTTCAAGCCTTGACCCTTTCTCAAAGCCTATTTTATTTTCTGGCCCTCCTGCCTTTCACTCACTAGTCAGTATTTTAAAAATCCTTCCTTCCCTCCTTGGCTCTGTCTGTACTATGACAGCAATTAAGTTCAATAACCATTAAAAGCAGAGAGAGATAATTTTGGCCTGAGTAGAGTGAGCATAATGCATGATAACATGGTTGAGCCACAATCATATTTCATGCCATCATGTGCCAGCAATGCCCTTCTGCCATGTACATTGTCCAAACAGGACAGTCTCTATGCAAAAGAATAAATGGACACAAATCTGGCATCAGGAATCATAACATTCAAAAACCAGTAGGAGAACACTTCAACCTCTCTGGCCACTCAGTAACAGACTTGAAGGTGGCAATTTTGCAACAGAAAGACTTCAAAAACAGACTCCAAGGAGACAGTGCTGAGCTTGAATTAATTTGCAAATTAGATACCATTAACTCTGGCTTGACTAGAGACTGGGAATGTCTGAGTCATTACACTACTTGAATCTATTTCCTTATGATAACTATCCTTACACCTCTTGTCAACTATCTGTAATTGACCATCTTGATTATCACTACAAAAGTTTTTTTCCTGCTGATAACAGGTCATCTTAATTAAGTAGCCTCTTAGAGCTGGTATGGCATCTTCTCTGTATGTGTATATATATATATACTCTTCTTATATGTTCCATTCTATGCATCCGATGAAGTGGGCTGTAGCCCACGAAAGCTTATGCTCAAATACATTTGTTAGTCTCTAAGGCCTGGTCTACACTATGCGTTTAAACCGGTTTTAGGAGCGTAAAACCGATTTAACGCCACACCCATCCACACTGAGAGGCCCTTTATATCGGTATAAAGGGCTCTTTAAACCGGTTTCTGTACTCCTCCCTAACGAGAGGAGTAGCGCTAATATCGGTATTACCATATCGGATTAGGGTTAGTGTGGCCGCAGATCAACAGTATTGGCCTCCGGGCGGTATCCCACAGTGCACCACTGACCGCTCTGGACAGCAATCTGAACTCGGATGCAGTGTCCAGGTAGACAGGAAAAGCCCCGCAAACTTTTGAATATTTCCTGTTTGCCCAGCGTGGAGCTCCGATCAGCACGGGTGGCGATGCAGTTAAAAATCAAAATAAAGAAAGAGCTCCCGCATGGACCATGCGGATGTGATCGCTGTAAGGGCAGGCAAATCTGTTCTATCAGCGCTCCGTTACAGAAGACGAAATTCAAAATCATTTTTAAAAAATCTCCAGATGCCATAGCAGGGGCTCAGCGCACTGCTGCGTGACAAGCGTAACGGAAAGCCAAAGAATCAAATGGACGCTCATGGACTGGAGGACTCCAGCTATCCCACAGTTCCTGCAGTCTCCGAAAAGTATTTGCATTCTTGGCTGAGCTCCAAATGCTTCTAGGGTCAAACACAGTGTCCGCGGTAGGTCAGGGCATAGCTCGGCAATCTACGCACCCCCCCACCCACTCCCAGAAGTGAAAAGGAAAACAATCCTCTCTTGACTCTTTTACATGTCACCCTATCTTTACTGAATGCTGCAGATAGATGCGATGCTGCAGCACTCAGTGCCAATATCCTTGCTCCCCCCCCCGCCATGGGTGGCTGATGGTACAAAACGACTGGTACCCGTCCTCATCATCAGCTTATTGGCACATGAGGCAGTGCAAAAGGACTGGTAACCATGCCGACTAGCATCGGTAAGGTCAATCAAGGGTGCCTGGTCCTAATTTTTCCTGGTAGATGGTACAGTATGGCTGATAACCATCGTCATCATAGCAACAGGGGGCTGAGCTCCATCAGCCCCCACCCTTCATGTGTAAAGAAAAGATTCAATTGCCCCTGGACTAGCAGAGGGATGCTGGGCTCCTCTCCTCCACACTCCTTACTGTCCTGTCTGGACTATCATAGCAGCTGGAGGCTGCCTTCCACTCATTTCTCACTAACAAGTCACTGTGTCTTCTTCCTGCATTCTTTATTACTTCATCACACAAGTGGGGGGACAATGTTACGGTAGCCCAGGAAGGCTGGGGGAAGAACGGAATCAACAGGTGGGGTTGTTGCAGGAGCACCCCCTGTGAATAGCATACAGCTCATAATTTCTGCTGGATCTGACACAGAGCAGCTGTGCTCTCTGGTTCTATGATACAGTGGTTCTCTAGTACACTTGCCCAAATTCTAGACAGGACTGATTCTATTTTTAGATACCAAAAAGGAGGGATTGACTCAGGGAGTCATTCCCAATTTTGGCTTTTGCGCCCCTGGCTAAGAGCAGCCAGGGGCACTTATGACAGCAACAGATGGTGCAGTGCAAAAGGACTGGTAACCATGATCATCTTTTTACCAATTTATGGATTGGTAGATGGTACAGTACGGCTGGTAACCATCTCTGCTGTCATGCAAAAGCAAAAGCATGCTGCTGTGTAGCGCTGCTGAATCGCCTCTGTCAGCGGCATCTAGTACACATACGGTGACAGTGACAAAAGGCAAAACAGGCTCCATGATTGCCATGCTATGGCATCTGCCAGGGCAATCCAGGGAAAAAAGCCGCGAAATGCTTGTCTGCCGTTGCTTTCCCAGAGGAAGGAGTGACTGACAACATTTACCCAGAACCACCCGCGACAATGATTTTTGCCCCATCAGGCACTGGGATCTCAACCCGGAAATTGCAAGGGGCGGGGGAGGCTGCGGGAACTATGGGATAGCTAGGGAATAGCTACCCACAGTGCAATGCTCCAGAAATCGACGCTAGCCTCGGACCGTGGACGCACACCACCGATTTAATGTGTTTAGTGTGGCCGCGCGCACTCGATTTTATACAATCTGTTTTACAAAACCGGTTTATGCAAATTCGGAATAGTCCCGTAGTGTAGACGTACCCTAAGGTGCCACAAGTACGTCTGTTCTTTTTACGGATACAGACTAACACAGCTGCTACTCTGAAATCAGTTTTTATAGTGCTGATGGAACCTTCAAGAACTGATTTCCTTGGTTCCCCCTTAAGCAGCCAGTTTTTTAGGTTCTCTTCAGCATTCCCCAGTCCCACTCCTCATAGGTGATTTCTGAAGATTCCTCCACCATGGAATGCTGATTCCACAGCATTTTATTCTCTGCTTCTCCTTGTCTCCCCTGCTACTCACGTAGATAACAACTCAGGCTCTCACCCATCACCTGCAACAGTCATTTCTGAACCTCACCTTTGTCTGAATCAGGTAACTACTTCCTTTGCATGACACACCTTGCCCCAGTTTACATCTTTACAGATGGTAGAAGGAAACCTCCTATAAAACAGTCCTCTTTTCGTCACTCAGGTTGTGGGCTGTTGCTTGTGTATGGTGGTCTTACTCTGGCAAAACATGACTTCAGTAGGTAAGCTGTCTAAGTTAAAGGGAAGAACGTGCAGGAATTTAACATTGGTTTATGAGCAGCAGCATTAAACAGCAGGAGGGGCACATGCCTAATTTATATGCATATATTAAACACAAAATGAACTCTCATTCCAGTAATCCCAAAGTTTTCGTCTATACAAATGTAAACTCTCAGGTTGTTATAACACCTTGGAAAACAGACTGTAATGTGGAAAGTGGAACAAACCTTTCTCTCTGTAGCAAGGATTGTATATACTGTCTGTGATTTAAGACAGCAGGCTTTTTGTTTTCCATTCTCAGTTAAATGTTAAAAAAACAAATTCTGAATTACCTTTACCTAGGGATTACCTGCAACTTTAGTTAATGCCATGTTCTGTTGTAATAAATGTACAGTGTGGAATACCTTAGAAAATGTGCACTCAGTTTTGCAAGGTGTTTTTAAAATTCCATAAAGAGCACAGTGATGGAGAGGCAATCCTTACTGTACCATATGCTATAAAAATGTAATCACAGGACTGATTACAAAGTAGTATTTGTAATGTACAAAGATGTTCTTTTCAATCCGCTTCTGAATGGAAAATGTTAGAATTATGTCCTGTGCTTCAGGAGAGCTGCAGACATTATGTCCTCAGCCTAAAACACCTTCCCCCACTTCCATAGGCTCTAATTCATTCAAGACTGTTGGTTCACAGAGCAGAAGAAAAAACATTCACAAATACTCTGTGACCTTAGCACTCATTTTATTTGAGCTATTGTACAGGAAAGCAAATATTCTCACCTCTTCACATCCTGTGGCCAAAACAGATGATGCAAATTGAACTGAATATTTTCTGTTCTATAACTATATGGGTTTATAATGATATAAGAGTCTGCCCAGAAAAGTTCATTCCAAGATCGAGGTCTTAATTTAGATTTCTAAGAGTTTAGCATTTGTTTCACTGGGGTCAAAAGCAGTTTTAAAAGAACCCCATGGAAGATTCAGATATTCATTGTTCAGTTAAGTTTCACACTGCTTCTTTCCTTTGTAACTGTTGCCTTGAGACAGCAGGAAAGGATACTCAGGGTGCTTGGCCGCAGGATTGAGCAGCAAAATGCTGCCTAGGGCCTTCTGCGGCTGCAGCCCACTTGAATATTTGGTCCACAGACCCTGATTCTTCTCTTATATGCACTGTGTAAATTAGACAAACTCCATTTAAACCAATGGAATTAGGTGTAAAACCACTGTTTAAAAAAACATGCACACACAGAGACCCACAGTATTTGAATGCAGCAGATTCAATGAGCAAAACAATCCATTCCTTCACAGGGTCTCATTTTTAATGTCTTCAGAATTTGTGTGAGGGAGCAGTTTTTGGTGGCTGACATGAAAGTAGTGCTATGCACATCCTTGCAGCTAGTTTTTTTTCTATTTTGGAAACTGGAGTGTTTGCAGAATTTAAGTTATATTGCACTTGAAAATTATCTCCAAAAAGCTTTCATTTCTGGAAACTCTATTTCACATGGAAAGCTCTATGTGTATTTCAGCAACTATCACTCTCAGAAATCCTGTAGTTCTTTCATATACACATTCAACTGTGGGCTTGTGAATACTCGGAAATAAAGGGTTCTGGGTAAATTGTTTCATCTTTGAAGTAGTTCACTACTGCTGAGCCCTCTGGGGAAAATGAACATATAATTTTCATGCTATTTTAAACCACATGAGGGCTAAGCAAGATAATGATTCATTTATTGTGCAATAAGTTGACTAACTAGCAATTAAAGTTTTATAGCATTTTCTCTTTTATGGAGTAACAAAGGTGAATTTAACCCTTTTATATTAGTTTATGCTAAGTGGGCCAAATTCGTCTGAGGCATAGGCAGGTATAATGCTGTTGAAGCATAGAGTTGTACCTGTTTATGCCAGGGCTGAGTTTAGCCCAATTAGCTCAAAAATTGGAAAGTTGGAATAATTCAAAGCAGCTGGCTCCATTATAGTCAATCCGTTCAGACTAATAAGAAATTAACAGTTGGATAAAATTAAGTGTTAATTTCCAAGTATTTTACCAAAATGTATTCAAATTATTATGATCATGATAGCTGTCTATGACTAGGAGCAGAATCTTAAGAGAAATACTACAGTAAGCATTTGTTCAGGACAGAGGCTATTAGTTGAGTATAAATCTATGCAAAATGCCCTTAAATTGTTCCATATAAAAGAGTGGATGCATTTGAAAATGGACTTGGAACCATTTCATTTATCTAAAGTGTATTTCCTTTTCAGTTTAAAAACTACCATAGCTCTATAAAATTGTATTTGCTGAACTGCAAAATACCCTGAAGAGAAAGAGCCCATCATACCAGTTAAGATCATGAAGGAAACAATACTGAAGGAACTTGAAAAACACTATGATATAGGTCACAAATGGGAGGTGCCTTATTTTCTTTCCCAGCATTTTATATTTTGGGCCTGGACCAAGCTGCCATTCCGCAAGGTACATGTGGGCTTATTTGTAACAGGATGTGGGGGTATTTGAACCAGTACAGGAACTTCCCCTGCAATGCGAAGGTGAACACCATGTTTTCTACGTTGCACATTTGAGTTAACATCCCTAGGATATAATTGACATCTGCCCTGTGTTTGTAACTCCTTTAAGTTTGCTAAACACATCTGCACACATGTATTTATTGTGACTAGCCTTGCATAAGTGCACAAAGTGGAGGAGAGTGAGCAAGATGTCTTTCCTCTCCCTTTCTGCAGCAGTTAGTTACAACATATTGCAGTTGGATCTGATTGGCTCTTCTGCATGAGAGCACTTCTCCACAGCAGCTCAGAGATGTATTTCTCAGCTCAGGTAGATATACATGAGCTAGTTCTGCTCAAGCTAGTGGCTAACTATAGCAGAGTGGCCATGGCAGCATGAGCAGTGGCTCAGGCTAGCTGCCAGAGAGGAGACACAGTGAGTTGGCTGGGACTGTCCTCAGCTAACCCAAGCCAGCACCTGTGCTGCTGTGGGCACACTGCTAGCTTGGTCAGAGCCTGCCACATGTATGTCTACCAGAGCTGAGAATTGCACCCCCCCCCCCAGCTCCTGTGTAGATATCCCCTATCAGGAAGTCCATTTACAATGTTTTTCCGATGAGTGTGTGCCTGCCCATGTATGAGCTCATCACCATGATCAGTCCAAGGACCATGGCCATATCTAGACTCCTCCACAGGAGAGGAGCAAATGCTGGGCCATGGCGAGGCCAGCATGATGAGCAGCACATAGTGCAGCCTTTGAAAAAAAGGGCAGGCACGGAGCCCTGGAGCACCCCATGGTTATATCTCTGCTCCAGTTTCCCTTAGTGTGCTTTCAATAAGTTCAGTGAGACAGAGAGAGAGAGAAAGAGAACTGTACCACTTCAGGCTTCCTTCATACAAATAAGCCTCCACCCCTGAATCCTAGCTGGAGTGGAGTCAAAGGGGAGATGGGGGCCAAGTTAACCTTAGTCCATCAACCGCACTGAAGTCCATCTACCTCCTTCATCCAGGCACCTTACCAGGACCAGAGGAGACGGGGTCTCTTGTCAGTAGGTAAGGAAGGATTCCTCATCTGGGTTCAAGGTGCCTGCAGAGTTTAACCATGGCAACCTTTCTCGGGAACATCATACAATTTCTCTGTGAGATGGAGCTTTTGCTGCTACCCAGTGAGGGCCTCCCACAGGCACCAGGTTTCACTAGGGCTTGGCATTCACAGCTCTTCCTCAGTTTCCTTTCCTGGTGAGCTCCCCTGAGAAGCTGTCACCTTTAGGAGCTCTCTCCATGCTGTGCTCCCTGTCTGAGCCCTCATAACCCTTTCTAACACCCAGGTGTTCCTTAACTTGTTCACTGACAGGCAATTAATCATCCACAGTTGGCTCTGAGTTGGCTCATTCTCCTTAGTGGAGTATGTCAAACGTAGGCTGGATGCCTGACCTCCCCGCCACAGGGCCAGCTACCCTGTGGCAAACTATCTTGGTTAGTGCCCCTGGCAGCATTACTGGTATAGGATGGCTCTGTGCCCCTCTGCACCTTCTTTCTCACATGCCTGCAGCCAATAACGGCTCAAAAATTTTCCAGTGAAACATGTCAGAATTTTTTTGTTGGAAAATGCTGATTCATCAAGCCCAAAATGTGTCACCTGAAACATCAGGGTTAAATTAACTTTGGGTGAATCCAAAGCAGGCTCCCTGGTGGGCTTCTGTGGATATTGGTACTTCCAGGGTCTGCAGCTCGGGGCAGAAAACCTGCCAGGGAACCCTAACCCTACCTGAGGCTCAGCTCCTGGCTCTGCAACAGGGAGTCTGGAAACCTTGAGAACCCTGACAGGACAGCTCAGGCACCCAGGGTCTGCACCTCTGAGGCAGCCATGCCATGCAGACTGTCCCAGGGCCACTGTTGGGTAAAACTGGCTTTCTTCTGCGCTTCACCCGGCAGCTGCTCGTCTCCAGGCAGCAAGTTTCATTTTGGAAACATGCCAAAACAAAGTTTGTGTTTCCAGATTTCTCATTTCAACAAGAAAACATGAAACATTTTAATTTTGGTTTGATCCTAAACTGATCCTAAGTACATTTCTGTTGTTGTTCACCCAGCTCCTGAACAAAACCACACCAATTATTCACTCATTCTGGCCCTATTCTGAATGTGCATAATTTACAGAATTTGCACAGAAAAGGGTGGATTCTAACTCCTGTTGACATGGTTCATGCCAACATACAGCTCAAGGTGCAAGTAGGCTAGCAGATATATTTAAACCTACTTGTTTATCTATACCAAACATTGGAGCATAGAATCTGGCCAGAAATATTACATACCACTACCAGATGCATGATGTGCTTTATACTAAGCAATGGGTTGACTATAGGTCTTTAATAAATGAATTTCTTTTGTGCCATCATTATTTTCATCTTTGTCTCCATTCCATGTGAAGTATTAACTTGGCAGTGCAGCATATGCAGTAGTTTAACATAACCTCTATAAAGTAATATAACTGTTTAGGTACTTTTTCAATTCTGTTTAGGCAATAGGCCACCGACAGTTTAATTACTGTGCCACAATTACTCCATGTTCTTTTTTCTCATAGTAGTTTTCAGATCAATCACAGGTTATGAAAACAGATGTCTTCTGGGAATGTTAGCTGTGCAAAAAAACCTGGTGAAACTCTAAGGACACTGATGAGGCTAACAGCAATGCAAGCAAAAACTATTAGGATAGCAGTACCATTTCTGAGGCTAGAAAGCATACAGCCTTCTTTCTTCAGAGGTACAGATAATACTTTGCAGATGTGTGACACTTTTTCATCCATAGTTTCAAAGCATTTTTACAGAGCGGGGGAAGTATTTTTAGCTGCATTTTAGAAGCAAGGTAATTGAGGCACAGGTAAGTTAAGCAACTTGCCCAAGATAGGCCTGCAAATCAGTGGCAGAGTTTGGGAACAAATCCAGGTCTTTTTCCCCATTTTCAACCCTCTACAATGATTGCAGCAGAGAAAACGCACTCTACTCAATTTGTTTAAATCATTAATTCGCTTTAATTATAAACTACACTACTCATCATTTGCACTGATCACCAGCACCCACACCCATTGTAATTTCTATTTATACTCAGTCATTAATTATTCACCTGCAGTGGTTTTATTCTCACACAACTTCTCTGTAGCTTTTAACCAACTGCCTAGGGCTTTTACAACAGTAGGGGTAGGGAATGGTTGTACCATTATTACCGCAGGCCTTTTCTCAGCAGCCATGGGTTAGGTGGTAGATTTGCTACCATCTGATCCTAGGTGTAGCATTCTTCTGGGACGGTCAGGCAGCCCACCCACTCCTTTCCGCAGCAGTAGAGCTCTCACCACACACTCTGAAAGCACTCTGGAGATGAAGTGCCCCAGAGTATATAAAATTCCTTGATGTTCTCCCCCGACTTGTGGAGGCCAAGGACAGGCTTGTTGAATCAGGGCCTGAGTGGAAACGCTACACCATTATAATAAATGAAGAAAGGATTTCAGCAAGTAGGAGAGCAAGATAATGGTTGCAGGAATGTCTCTCAAGATGGTTGGTTGGGCTTCTTCCTTGTGGTAACGGTAGTTGGCTGTTTGTATCTCTGAGTGCATTAGAACACACTATTTATTTTTCTAGGTTAGTAGGTAAGATCCCAGCAAATTGCACATGAGAATATGCATGCACTCCCCATGCAGGAACAGAGTGCTTTTTCGTGTCTATATTTAGCTTTTTTTACAAACCCAGGCAGTTCCTAAAACCCAGCATCTTTCTCTTATACAGCCAGTGCTGCTGGTAAGGAGTCCAGAGAAAGCACTTTCATTTACCACAGTGTTTCTCTAGCCATAATATTTCTAGAGACATTTTTAAAGGCAAATGCACAGAAAGCTGCAGCTACTTCAGACAGTCCCATTTTAAAAAAGATTCTGTAATGTGAGTTCAAGAATGAATTTTACAGTATACTACTTTTACTGTCACACCTAAAATGAATTGAACTGAGGACTGTAATTTAAATCAAAATATTGCAGGAATCATTTAGAAAAAGTTGGATGAAATTTAAATTAGAAATAAATCTAGATTAAAACTCTGAACCTTATGTTCCAATGCTAATTTTCAAAATAATGAACATATTTCATCTTGTTATGCATGTTACACAACATTAATCCCCAAGGCATAGTACATTGTGTCAGCACTGCTCTGCTAATTCTGACAAGGCTACCTCTTCTGTCATTTTTATAGATAATGGGCACTTTTCCAATGCAGATTTCTGTGTGAATGTAATCTACCCTGCATGTATACATAATTAAATAGGACTTTTCTCATATGCATAACTACCTGTGCAGTTAAGAGAGAGACTGGGGCTCTGAGACTAGATCAACAAAATAATAAGACACGTGGCAAAGAAGCTAGACTGTAGTTTGTATATCAATAATAACTGCAGAGGAACACTGGAGACAAAACATACAGCTGCTACCCAGGGTCAATCCCTATTTCTTACACAAAAAATAACACAGGAATGCTGATTGAATTATTGTTGAATTAAGGCAAAAATAATCTTGTCACAGTGATTTGTTCCTGTTGGTGTGGTTCTCTGCATGGCAGCAGATGCCATTTCCAGTCCTCCTTTGCTTGCCAAGAACATCTGAGTGGCCTGGATCTGTCTGAGAGGGATTTTCCAGTTTCACAATCACCCCGCACATGATTGATGCCTGTAGCCAGCATCACAGCTGCTGTTAGGCTGGAGTTTCTTCTTGATTCAAAGTGTCCTGTGGTGACCAAATGCAGATCTCATGTCACTCACCCTAATGATCTGTTCACTGACTAGTCACCTTTATGTTTGGTCAGGTAGACTTGAGCCACAAGAATTAACCTGAAATATTGTTCCACAGTGAATGATCCGTGACAATGTTTTCCCAAGAATGTTCTAAATAACATCCAGGAAACAAATTGGCCATTGGCCCCTCTGTCAAATTGTGTTTACTTTCACTTGGTTCCAAAGGAAACAGTATGAAGTGCAGCATTTTGGGTTGTGTTGTATATTCATGTGAGTGAAGTGTAAAGAATGTAATACAGCGAGTGTGTATTTGTGATTCGGCAACCAGCTGTAGTGTGCCTGGGAAGGGGGACTCACTCACCACAGGCACCTCCTAGTGGTCAGGCAAGGTTGTAGCAGGCTCTCCTTTTCAAGCATCTACTGTTGACAGTTGCTCCAGCCCTGAAGTGGTCTGCCCCTTCAGTGACTCGGCCCTCCAGCCAGGCCACAAATTGTGTCAACCCCTTTTGCGTTATAGAAAAAGTAGCCTCACTGTGAGGCAAGGGGTTCCAGGCCTCACCAGGCCAAGGTCCCAGAGTCCTGGCCCTTGGTCTTCCTGGTTCATGTTGCCCATATCAGGCATAGGTTTTCCACCTTCTGTCCCCATCTAAGGGCTGGTAGGGGAACACAGGTTCCAATACAGGGACCTGTGGTAGGCAGCAAGTTTCTGCATCCCCAAAGGTGCTGTGGAGCTGTTCCTATGGATTGTTTCCTATCAGCTCAATTTCACAAAAGGGCAAAGCAAAGACATATAAATAAAATAATGAATAAAGCCCAGACCTTGAAAGTATCCAGAATCCTTTTTCTCTCAGCAGGTCGGGTAGCCCCTTTTTCTCTCAATAGTCAGGGGCCCCAGGTAGCAAGGCCTTCCAGAGCACTGCCTCCAAGGAGCTAAATGTTGTGGATCCATTCACCTTCACTGTCTGTCTGCTCCTCAGTTGCTCTCCTCTCCCTTTTAAAATCCTCCTCTAGCCCATGTAAGCCTTGCAGGTGTGGCAGGGTGGGGCTGACTGGGCCCAAAGTACGTCTTTAACCCCTTCCTTTCCAGTGGATGGTACACTCCATCACAGTGCCACAAGGTGACTATAACTTGCTGAGTGTAACAACTAGTTGCAAGTTTGAAGTCACAATCAGTTATTTTTTTCTTTCACTTTCCTATATACCTGCCACATTTACCACCAGTGTGTCAAGTAGTGGTCCCAGTTTGGATGAACTTTGAAATTAGGTGGTTTCCTTCACAGATAACTTTTGACCATGCTTATTGACGATGGAGATTTGGCTCATCATTGAAGCCTACATTTGTAAAGGATGAGAAGTCATTTCACTCTGTTTCTAAGGGTACGTCCATACTTACTGCCAGGTCGACAGGTAGCGTTCGACTTCTCGGAGTTCGAACTATCGCGTCTAATCTAGACGTGATAGTTCGAACTCCGAACGCGCTCCCGTCGACTCCGGAACTCCACCACCGCGAACGGCGGTGGCGGAGTCGACGGGGGAGCCGCGGACTTCAATCCCGCGGTGTCTGGACAGGTAAGAAGTTCGAACTAAGGTAGTTCGACTTCAGCTACGCTATTCACGTAGCTGAAGTCGCGTGCCTTAGTTCGACCCCCCACCCTAGTGTAGACCAGGCCTAAGTCTCTTCATGCTGACAGAGGAGACTTAGATCTTTCCTGAGTTCTGCTTCGGGGAACAAGGGTATTATTTCCTATGGTTCTACATGACCTAGGGCTTGTCTGCATGGGGAAATTGCTATAACTGTGCTTGATTACTCCTCCTCAGAAATCACTTTTATTCCAGAATAGTGTGTCCAGAGGGGGAGTTGTCTGGCATAGCAATAGCTGAATAGATTATTCTGCTATAGCTATGCTGCTCGATTTCCCCATGTAGGAGAACCCTCAGGTGGAAGTATGTCACCTCTTCATAAGCATCACTCTGGTTTTTAGGATAGCAGATCACATGTCTGCATGCAGATAGCATCCACAAGCAATCTGATATATTTGGATGGCTAATGTTAGTGTTGTGGCTTTTACATTAACAGATCATTATGTGTGGATGCACATATGTCCATCCATCTACTAATTGTCTTGCATCTTAGGCTACTACTGTGATCAACCTAAGGAGTGGAATATTTTTTCAGCCTCATAAGTCAGAAGGGCTGCTGACCTTGTGCTGTCTGGAAGCTGTCCGAGACAGAGGTTATATAAAGGGTTGCCATGCTCTGTTCTGTGATTCTTTAGCTTGATTAAAAGAACACTGTTGATTTATTTAGGCTCAGTCTTTGTCAGACGCTGTACAGGTTAATTGTCAATAGTTCTCAGTTGCTGTTTTACAGAGAGTATTGGGCAGGCTCATGGAGGACTCAGCTTGGGGGCTCAATGCCTTGGTTAGAACTTGTGGCTCTCACTCCCTTTGGTTACGAAGGGAAAGAGGAAGGCAGCGGTGGAAGAAAAATGTTTCTTTGGCGTTGTCCGGGGTGACATGCTGGAAAAAGATAAACTGAAGATTACCAGATGGATTTTTAATACTCCTGAGCATTGGGGGTTACACAGTAGGGTCTGATTTCTCATCAGAAAGTGCCGTGCCAGCGGGATTTGTATTTACAAAGAGCAGGAGAGGCTTGTTGGGTTTCGAAATGCAAAAATAATGTTTGGTAAAAAGAGCCAAATTGAGGCCAGCTTCTGCCAGGAGGGAACCAGGATGCTCTTCCCCCGTGTATCCCTGAACAGCAGTGACACACAGTTGCAGCCCATATGCTCCTTAAAGTGCAGAGATTGCTTCATCTCTGCACCCTCCCCAAAGACAATGAGGAGGGAAAAGTTGGAACAGCCTGAAGGGGCTGAGCTGGGAGCTCAGGCAGAATTCCTCCCTGAGCTGGCTCCACATCACCCCCGAATTCTGGACTGGGCCTTAAAGGCACAACTGTCCCCTCAATCAGTGCAAGGAGGGAAAGGGGTGACATGTCCTGGGATGCAAAAGGGATCAAGAATCCTGCAAAGTCTGACAAGTTGAGCTGCAAAAAAGCCTGGCGAGTCACCCAAGTGAAACAAACAAAGCATCTGTCCAAGCCAGTGGGTGGGTCAGGCCCTAACAGCACCATCTAATGGTAAATCAGAAAGGGGTGGCTACCATAACCCACTAACAAAACAGCACGCCTTTCAGTTTAACTTCAATGGAAGTTTTTAAAGTAGCCATATTGGCAGTGCTAAGTCCTTGTTTCACCTGCTAGCGTTGATGCAGCCCTTAGCCAGTTTTATTATGCAAAGCCCTGGATGGAAGTGTGAGTCCCACCTTCAAAATGAAAGCCTTTTTACTTTAGGGGGGGAAATATATACAGAGAGATTAACCCTAAATTATCTGAGAGAAATCTTAAACTGGTAGGAGGAGGCTCCCAAACAATAGACTTTTTTAAAAAGGCTAAAATCTATTACTTTAATTTGTATTTAAAATGTATCCAAATCAAAATCACATTTGTTTCCCTTGGGCTATGCAGCAGTATTATTAAAAAGGAAAAAAGGCTGGAACACGGCTAGGACAGAAAACTCGGCAACATCACAAAACCCCAGTAATTTCAAATATAAAGTCTCCCCTCTGGGAAAGGTAACTTAGGATCCAAAAGAGATCAAACAGGCTTTCATGGACTTTGGTAAAAAGCTGTCTGCCTCATCCTCTCCTTATAACCCATAGGTGATTAGGGAGTTCTTGTAAGATATCAAATTGCTGCACTTGGATGATACAGAGAGACATGAAAAACCCAGTCCCAGAAGAATGTGAGCTTGCTCTAAAAGGCTGGTAAAGGCAGATCTGGAGATCATGGGTATAGGTATGAATTCTATTGCCAGGATCAACAGCCAGACCCTATGTTCCTAAAACTCCTTAATCGTTCCCTGGAAACAAGATCCCTGCTGCAGCAGTTAATTCAGAAAGCTGTTAGAAGACTCAGAGACCTGTGGGGGTTAGTCTGGTGTCCTTGCTTAATGCAGACTGCAGGTGTGTGGCCACACTGCAGGCTAGCAGGGGAAGCTTCAGAAATTATTTAATCCTGGCCACATGGGCTTTGTCAAGGGGCACCTATTAATAGACAACACAAGAAAAATTTGGAAAACGCCGTAATTCAACAAGTAACTCTGCGCGTCTCCAAGGGCTGCTTTTGTTCTCGACGTAGGAAATGTATTGGATATGATTGACGGCATTCTGCATACTTCAGATCTGAGGTGAATCAAAATTCATTCATCGGATTGAGCAGATAGAAATGTCCCACAGTGGCTGTGTTTGTAAATGGTTCCTCCTAGGCAGCTTTTCAGCTGTGGAAGACGTGGCAGAGCTGCCTGCCAGGCACTGCCTCTTTATCCTCTTATGTTTTCCTTAGATATTGCTACATCGGAAAATTCAAGTGTGTAGAGAAACTGCAGGGATCCTGTGCAAGGATAAACCAGTTGGTCACGGTATATAACCTGTACTGACCCATCCAGTGTTTGTTAAAGAAATGATTGGGTTTAAGACAAACACTGAGATATCTGAAGAGTTCAATGAAGTGCAGAAAGGCATTGTCGTGAAAGCTGCAATTTAAAGCATTGAAACACTCCTTGCAATATTTGGGGGCTAATATAGATCGTAATTTCAACAAATTGCACTTCCCCCATGTTGCGCCTTTGGCCCTGCTTCAGCTGTGCATCCCTGGGCAGCAAAGCACTGAAATACATGCTTGAGTCCCATTGACTTCAGTGGGACTTAATCACATGCTGAATTGGAGCCTTGGTGAGAAATCTCAAAGGGGGATATAGACCCATATACTCTCTTCTCCACTTGTTCTTATTGAAATGGGAGTTTTAGCAAAGATGTGATTGTTTCTGTGTAATTGTTACCCAGATTACCATCAAAATGGTTTGAAGATTGAGTGTGTTTCCACCCCACATTTAGGGCCTGGGGCTCCAGGGTGCTGTACACCATCAACTACCAATTGAACTGGAATTTAAAGGCACTTGGAAACAGATTTTTAAAGATATTTAGACACCTAAAGATGCAGATAGGCATCTGGTGGTATTCTCAAAAGTACCCAGGTGTCTACTTCCTAACAGGAGTTAGGTGCCTACATGCTTTTCAAAATCTCATTGAGCCCCTAAAAATCTGGCCTTTGGTACATTGCAAGATCAGGCTCTTATTTGATAATATGAAAAACAAATAACAAGTTTGCTAAAGAGCTCTAGTAGCGTAGAGAGGAGGAGTATTAAATTGTCAAACCAGGAACACTGTTACCTGGGATCCAGCTGGAAATTTCCATGGAGTTAGACCTTCAGTACTGATGCAGAGCTTTTCCCATGGTTGCTGTATCCTTCCATACTCCAAGTGTAACCATGTAATTACAGTTTGTATGACTTGTATTTTAGATTAATGAAAAACAAGAAAAAGAGATCAAAATCAAATCTCTGTGAGGTAACACAGTCTGTGTGTTCCCCTGTGGCAGGCTGCATCCAGCAGAAAGCAAAATGGTTGCTTCCCTCTTTCGAGAGCAAATTGCTTAGAAATTTAAAGGCATCGTTGATAGAGAGGTGGTAGAGAATATTGGGACAAATCATTTTTCATCAAGAAACGGTGATTTGTCTTAAACAAAACTGCTCATGAAACAAATTACCCGACTTGAAAAATGCAGAGAAAAAATGTTTTGAAATTGTAGAAGCATTTCAGTTTGTCGCTTTTGAAAAGAAACAACTCTTTTCTGGTTTGAAATGACTGTTTGTTTTGAAATTTAAGCTAATGAGACTGACAAAAGGTTAAAAAAAAAGAAAAAAGGTTAAAATTGAAACAAAACATTTCAGAATTACCAAAATGAAACGTTTCAATTGACCTGAATGGGGGGGGAAGGGGGGGGGTTCAGTTTGTTTTTGTTTTTATTCCAATTTGAGATGGGGAAAAACAAAACTCTCAAAAATATTTGCAGGAAAGAAAAACCATTTCCCACCTAGCCCTAAGTATGTAGTACAATGGTCTGAAAGGGACAGATATGTATTGATTGAGTAGTTAAATATTTCACAAGGGATATTTTAAAAAACTTAAACACACTGTGCAAATTGAGAAACATAGAGACTGATTTTGAATTTTTTCAGTGTTGTTAATAAAATAAGAACAAGCATCCTTCTGTGTTTATTATATTTTTTTACATAAAATGGTGATAATGGAACACAGCCCTTTTTATTCTATCTAACCTCAGGAGTATCATACAGTTTATAATCTTACACATGGAAATTAGGGAAACATTCATTTTTAAAACCATCAGCAAAGAAAGAGCTTGTTTTCTAATCAAGCTATTATATGTCCCTCTGAATTTATGGCTGCTAAAACAATTCCATTACCTTGCAGATTAGATTAGAATTGTAAAAATGAAATAAAATGTCCTCTAGGTAAATGATCCATTACCACAGGTATTGAAAAACAATCCTGAGCAAAAATGGGCTTGGCACCAAATAAATTAAATTACAATGATAGAGGAGAGTTTAATAAGGTGATACTTATGATGCTGCTCTGTAGCTTGCAATTTAGAGTATTAGCTGGCAACGTTTTGAGGGAGACGATTGATATGTAGGAGGTAAAATGTGACTTCCGCTGGGCTGCTGTCAGTAATCCATGTCAAATAGTGTCATTTGCTTTTTGTGATATACTGTGTGAAGTCATCTGGTTTATCTGTCTTTATTTACTTTCTGATTTCCTTACAATCTGAAATCTTAGTTTTTGCAAACTGTCATCGTTGCTTGTGAGGAAGATGGGAGAGGGGGGGAGTTAACATTGTAGAGGGTTTAATAGTAACTTGTTTTATCCTTCATTGATATTCAGATTTTAATATGTAGAAAGGCTCATGCTGGGAAATCAAATCCTGGTTCAGACTCTCATTTTGGGTATCTATGGAAGTTGGCAGATTGACAACTTTAGGGACTGAGCCAAAGTCCACTGAAGGACTCAGGGGAAAGACTACATTCCTTTATTTATCCCCAGAAACACTCCTGGTGAATTGCCGACATAATCAACATCCCACGCTGAGCCTTTAACTCTGAATTAGAGGATTTGACGTAGAAGTAAGAGGGTGATCCAGCTATTGGCCTTGGGGCTGGGAAGGGTACCCTGCCAACAGGGGCCCATTGTGGTGATGGAAGTTTTGTGGCCTGGATACTTGTTCCCTAGAAATTGGGTTTAGACTAGAGCACCAATCCATTCTACACAGGGTACTGAATACCCATCAGATAGTAACAGCCTTCAGACACTAGCAATCTGGGCCAACATCAGACTGACAGTCTGAAAGAGAGAGATTCCCTGATCCACCATAGGTCTCTGAACTGAGTTGTCTCCGGTTGCTGTACGAGACCACATGGCAGGGAAAGTAAAGAGGCTTATTTTCAACACAGGAGACGTTGGTCCTGTGATGATTTTCTATTGGAAAAAGGCCAAGATTTTCAAAAGTGACTAATGATTTGTGGTCCCTGACATTTATGTCCAAAGCATCATCTATAGTCATGGATATTGGTTTGTGTGAATGGGTGAGAACATGATATAGCAGAGACAGTTGTGTTTGCATGAACTGGTCATAACAGTGGCCTCAGGAGTCACAAGTGGTTTTCAGATGGTGGTGAGTTAGAGACATCACAGCAGAGGCAGGTTTGTGTTTGTGAAACGTGGCTTAACTGCTTCGCTTTACTTTTAGAGGAGAATTTCTCTGGGCTGACTTATGGCTTTGCTTGATATGATTCTAATAGGCAGAAGCACACAGCCCTGAACATTAAGGCAAATGTTGCAAGCACTGAGAGCCCTCTGTAAGGTGATACATTAATTATCACTGATTTTCATGAGGTATATCGCCTCAAGTATTGAACGTATCACTAGGTATCTCAAACACACTGGAGGTTAAAATATATCAATACAGGTCTCAAATGCCACTATGTAATAGCAGCTGCTGCTATAATTTTGGGAATCTTTATTATGTCTGTTTAGTAAATCGGCCACCATCAGTGTTAATGTTTAAAAGGTGAATTAGTGCATCCGCCATCAGTAAAAGGGGAGTGAGACAGCAAGGTACAAATTCAGTAAATATGATCTAAATACCTTGAAGCCTGCAATTCAAAATATCCCATATGCAAGCAGTTGATTACTATGGGTTTTCTATAAATATAAAATTGGGCACTGACTTTTTAGAGGATGGGATGTAAAATGGGGAAATTCATCATGAAAAATAATTTTGGGGGGAAAAAGTAAAAGGGATAGGAGTGGATGACAGCAGGGCAAACCTGTGTATCTCCTAATGCTGTAGTCCACCAAGATGCTACAGTAATGAATACTTTGGAAATATACATAGATTAGTTAAGCAGAAAATTCTAAATCATGAACATGCGGTGGTAACACCTATGGATATTTTTTACTTTGGCCAAAAATTTCAATATTTAAGCACCTAACAGTGGGAATTTCAAAAGCACCTACGTCCTATTTTAATAGACATAAGCAGTGCCTCTTTGTGTTCACCATGCTGGTGTTCAGAGATCATTAGTTCCTCTTTCAGGGTTTGCTCTAGTTTGTTCCAGTGACTGCCATGAGACAGCAGTGGTGAGGGTCAACACCTGCTCCTATTCAGCAGCAATACTTTCCTGCTGCTCTTCTTCCCAGTTCTGTTGCTGACACTCACATCAGTGGCTCAGCTTGGCCCACTGCCTTTCCAAGACTGCAGGATGCGGGACCTAGTGTATATGGGAGAGGTACAAAGTGCTGCTGGTCCAAAAGTTGGGAAGAGGCAGTGTCTTCCTTTCCCTGCAGTGCTAGGATACCAAGTTCTCTGACACAGTCCCACTACCATGGCCTCTCCAGGAAAGTGTTACCAGTCCAATTATAATTTTTTGCACTCCCCTATACCTCTCTCTTCTGTGTTACAAACCAAAATTACCAAAAATGTCTGCCACAATGTTTCCACATGACATCTGGCAAGTACAAGATTTCAGATTGGAAGTGGAATTGTCACACTAATAATTTGGGGAAAATATGGGCAAAAGGAATTGACAAAAAATGAATGAACAATGTTGCACCTATTTTGCACAATTCTGAGATAGTATATTCTTCTTCCCTTAACACACAGCAGCAGGGGTTGTTGAAGGTGATCAGAAAAGAAAGAAACATGCCCAAAATGTTGTTAATAAAAAGATTGATTATGCTTCTTTTGGCCCCTGTAGTATTCAGCTTCCCTTCTTCCCAAGCTTCATTTAAACTGGCCTCCTGAAATAGAACTCTATTATTACAGAAGTCTGGTAGCACAGGTGAAAATCCTGGTGTAGATTCTATGGCCCTGTCTTCTCTAGGGGCATTTTCTAAACTATTCCCTGCCATTTCTGACTGGTGGTGGTGATGCTAGCTGCATTGGGAACCCTAGTGTAGATGGAACACCAATGTGGAGCAGGTCAGCATGGTGTTAAAAATGGCTGCTGCAGCCTGTCAACACTAGGGCTCACACCATTGCTAAAAGATAGGTGGATCTAAACCAGTGTAAGCAATGGATAGACGGAGTTTATCTTATTGTGAGGTTAAACGGTACCAAGATATCTACTGAATGCCGCAGGTGAGAAAAAGCAGCTCCACATAAACTCCTTTGAAAACTCCAGCCTCAAGGCTTTGAGCTTCAGTCAATAAAACAGTTGTAACTATTAGCTCTGTGGTTAGACAGAGTCGTTTGTTAACCGAAAGGTCAACAATTTTGAAGATACCCATCTGAGTGAAAAAACAAAACACAACCCTCAATAAAATGAAAGTTTCTCTGTCTGGTCTAAGAGGTCATAATTACTAACATCTTACCACTTCCGAATGTCAATAATTTCCAAAAGCAAAACCTTTGTTTAGATGAAAGCTGAAATGCAGAAAATCTATAGTTTGTAAGAAGCTGAAATAATGTTTCCCTGAGTACTAACCCACCTTTTGTCATTGTTAATACTGGTTTTGCTTGCCTGGCACGTGTAGTGGGTGAGTATAGATTTTTCTCATCTGTTAAAGTCACAGTACAGGAACTCCCACTCTTTCATCATGATGTGGCTAGCACAGAGACACGCATCATTTTGACTGAGTTTTGCCAAACATGCTTACTATATCACAGTGGGAAGCCAAGCAATTTACCAGACCTTTAGTCACTCACGAAGTAACCATCATTCAGTTTTCAGGCAGAGGTCAAGGGGCTCGCAAAACTTATTCTCGTACTCTGATGAAAGACTCAAAATATCTACCCGGTTATTACAGGCCATGTTTCTTTCTTTTTTAAAGAAGCACTGACATTTAAACTAAGCCATTTTGTTGAGCCACTGCATCATAGACCTATAGACTTTAAGGCCAGAAGGGACTATCATGATCATGTCGTCTGGCCTCCTGCACATTGCAGGTCACAGAACCTCACCCACCCACTCCTGTAATAAACCCATAACCTCTGGCTGAGTTACAGAAGTCCTCAAATTATGATTTAAGGACTTCAAGTTACAGAGAAGCCACCGTTTACTCAACTTAAAACTTGCAAGTGACCCAGGCCTCACACTGCAGAGGAAGGTGAAAAACCTCCAGGACACCAGTCTGACCTGGGGACAAAATTCCTTCCAGAGCCCAGATATGGCAGTCAGTTGGACCCTAAGCACGTGGGCAAGACCCAACAGCCACACATCTGGGAAAGAATTCTCTGTAGTAACTCAGATCCCTCTCCATCTAGTGTCCCATCACCAATGGTTGGGGATATTTGCTGCTAGCAGTCACACATCGGCTACATGCCATTCTAGGCAGTCTCCCCATACCATCCCCTCCATAAACGTATCAAACTCAGTCTTAAAACCAGTTAGGTTTTTTGCCCCACTGCTCCGCTTGGAAGGCTGTCTGAAAACTTCACTTGTCTGATGATTAGAAACCTTCGTCTAATTTCAAGCCTAAACTTGTTGATGGCCAGTTTATATCCATTTGTTTTTGTGTCCACATTGGCTAGGGTGACCAGATGTCCTGATTTTATAGGGACAGTCCCGATATTTCAGGCTTTTTTTTATATAGGCTCCTACTACCCCCCGCCCTCTGTCCCGATTTTTCACATTTGCTATCTGGTCACCATAACATTGGCACTTAATTTAAATAACTCCTCTCCCTCCCTGGTATTTGTCACTCTGATGTTTTTATAAAGAGCAATCATCTCTCCCCTCAGCCCAGGGGCGGCTCCAGGCCCCAGCACGCCAAGCGCATGCTTGGGGCAGCATGCCGCGGGGGGCGCTCTGCCGGTTGCCGGGAGGGCGGCAGGCAGGCTGCCTTTGGCAGCTTGCCTGCGGAGGGTCCGCTGGTCCCGCGGCTCCAGTGGACCTCCCGCAGAGCGCCCCCCCCGCGACATGCCGCCATGCTTGGGGCAGCAAAATGTCTAGAGCCGCCCCTGCCTCAGCCTTCTTTTGGTTAGGCTAAACAAGCCAATGCCTTTGAGTCTCCTCACATAAGGTAGGTTTTCCATTCCTCTGATCACCCTAATAGGCCTTCTCTGCACCTGTCCCAGTTTCAATTAATCTCTCTTAGACATGCGAGGCCAGAATCGCACACAGTATTCCAGATGAGGGCACGCCTGATGCATCTTAGGATTGCATTAGTCTTTTTCACAGCCACATCACATTGGCGGCTCATAGCATCAGTTCAATTGCAATATGTACAGTATTCTGCATGTCCCTGAGCCATTTAGGTATGATGCACTCTACTATAGTTGCTGCCATCCTAATCTTTTACCATTCTCTCCCATAAAAAGACTTGCATAGCATAGGTTCTGTCTCTTCCAAATTCAATAAACAGTGCTACGAATAATTCAATGTATCTAGCTTTTTCTGTTATTTGAAAATAGCAGCAAAAAGTCCTGTGGCACCTTATAGACAACAGACGTTTTGGAGCATGAGCTTTCGTGGGTGAATACCCACTTCGTCGGATGCAACGACGAATTCACCCACAAAAGCTCATGCTCCAAAACGTCTGTTAGTCTATAAGGTGCCACAGGGCTCTTTGCTGCTTTTACAGATCCAGACTAACACAGCTACCCCTCTGATACTTGAAAATAGCAGTGTGATATATCCACTCTTTGGGCCTTCCTGCTACTGTTTCTATTATTTCTTTTAATGTAAGAGAACATATATACATTGGCTATAGGATGTCACTCCGTTTGCACAAATGTATTCGTGCAAGAGGCTTGGTCGCAGTAAAAGGTGTCCCCCGGTCAAGAATTAAAGTATGCCTCAATCTTTTCCACACCTTGACCCCCAGTTAAAATGGAAGAATATTTCAGGACCCTTCGCCCTCCCCACATCTAACCATAAAGAAAGGGAGGGTGGTCACGTCTTCCTGAAAATTGGTTGTGACATCCCCACCACTCCCAGGTTGAGAACCCAAGGCTTAAATGGCCTTTTATTCATCTTCAAATGGACCTCTCCATATTCCCACTAACGAAATATATGTCAGTAGTTGGTACATATCCCAATAATAGGATGTACAGAGGTTCATCCCAAAGAATTCTGGCTACTAATAAGTAACCTTCATCTACCTTTAGCCCTACCCCCAAAAAGTATTTCAATGAAATGGAGTTACATGCCATTCTTTTCTTGTAAAGTAGTTGTTTATAGTCCTTTATATTGCAGCAGCATCACCAAAATTATTCGTACTAAATTGGAACCTAAAAGTACTTTAGCAAATGTATTTCCCCAAAGTGCTTGAAAAGATCATTGCATTGAACAGCGAAAGAAGTGCTAAAGGGTCTTATCATCATTGATTCATTTCCAAATACTGTGTTTCTAACATATCTTTTGAAGTGTAAACTCATTTGTATAATTATGTAAAACTCAGTTGAGAAAAAAACATTCCTTTCTTTTATTTAATTCTTCTTCAAGAAAAAGTGTAAGCATGTGCCCTTGAGGCAAAATCACAGCATATTATATGGAAATGCTAGTTCAAGTGACATATTTTATACCAGTAAACAATCCAGTTATCATTTTAATATGAGCATCATGTTAATAAATGTTTTGCTTCCAAAAATATCTGCTCAGTTAATTAAATTTAGGCTCTTAAAACTCTCATAATAATTCAAGCATCTGTAGTTCTCTCTTTCTCCCCCTCCTTCATTCTGTTTGCCCAACCCAGTTGGCAGTCTTTCCTTGGTTCTCTGGTGACTAAACTTTCTGTAAGTGGTACGAAATGACTGTAGCTCTGTCTGTTTTCTCATCCCTGAGGGTTGGGAGGGACATCTCACATTGTGACTAAGTGACATTTACCACATCACATATAATCCATCTTAGCTTTTTGAGCTGGCATCACTAGAGATAAGAAGTCCCAATTGTACAAAGTGTCTTTTTCCCCACAACAATATGCTACTTAGAAACATTGAATTGGGCTTTATTTAATATATCTGCTTTAAAATGACATTGTTAGTAAATGAGATTCTTGTTTGAATTGCAGGTTGTGTAAAAAGTCTTTGTCGGTTCTGCTCCATGGCACTGCAGATTTGTGTTACGGGTACTGCAGGAATAATGTTATTACTGGCAGCTCACACATCTCAAAGGAAATAGAGTAGGCTGTGCTCTCATGAGACCTTTAACAGTGCTTCCCACACCCTGCAGGCACCAATCAATACCTACTTCTCTACTCTTGGTAGAGGATACTGCACAGGATATTGGCAGCTTCTCTTACAGCAGGTGCTCATTAAGGAGATATACAACCCTTTCCTAATCAGGCTTCCATTCACACAGCATATTGTGGTCTGATTAATTCCTCCTACTTAGCATTTTCTAGGAGGAAAAATAAGGTTGCAGTATCAGTCAGTTGGACCTGTGTACTCACTAGTAAATTTACCCA
Source organism: Mauremys mutica (assembly GCF_020497125.1). Lineage (NCBI taxonomy): Eukaryota > Metazoa > Chordata > Testudines > Geoemydidae > Mauremys > Mauremys mutica. The sequence goes on along the minus strand of NC_059080.1, from coordinate 61,009,302 downwards.
AGAGACAACAGGTATCAACTAAACTCAACTCATATCACAAGTGATGTTTATGATTTATTATTCACATAGTGCATATGTGTAAAGGTCCCTTTCCAGCTGGTAAAATATACAACAGAGAATGAAATGAAGCTCTTCTTCAAAGGTACAGCTAAGGCAGTGCAAGATAATGGACTGGGGTGGCATGTGTGGATTAGTGGGATTTCAGAAGTTATTTAGAGGAGAAGGAGATAGTAGAATGAAGCCCATCCTCTGTATCTCAAAACATTTTGAGCCCTGTACTGCTCTCAGTTACACCAGTTTCAATCCAGTAAACTCCATTGAAGTCAACTGAGAGCAGCTTGTGACCTTCTACAGTGATAAACCATCCAGTTGGAGAGCTAAAATAATAACAGAAGGTATGAGTCTTCCTTAGCTGCTAGAGCTATAAATGGGTAGATCTTTGCTATAGAAGTGTCTATGTCCATTCCTAAGTGGGGTACCAGTATTTTGGTGGACAGAATCAAGGAACTTTTCTTGACATTTACAATAAAGCCATGTGCCAGCAGGAGATTCAGCATCAAGGACATGGCTGTTGCAGGGGTTGAACCTCTGATTAAGATGTCATCATGTGGCAGGACAAGATCAGCAATGAATCCACCAATAGCCTCCATCAGCCCTGGTTCAAATTTTGCAACTTTCTCTGTATGGATATATTAGCATGGAAGACCAATGAATTCTGAAGCATGTTTACCAAGTAATGCCACTATGCAGCTGCACCAAAACTTCAGTGGTGTGATAAGATCACCAAAAAGGGATATAATCCTAATATCCAGTCAGATCATCTTACGGACCTCACTAGAGATCCATCTGGGAGGTACTCACTATGCAAGGAGGCTATGGAATTTGCTATGATGAAGATAATGAAGAAGGAATAAAGAACTGTGCATGGGGGAAAAACACATTTTCAGGTAAAATTTTAATGAGGATGGAGAATCACAGAGGCCGACAAGAAGATTCTTCCACGTGGTTCAGAACCTCACAGTCACAATGTGTAATTTAGCACAGTGCAGCTTTCCATAATTTGTAATCCTAAAAATAAGCTGAATTGTGCTCTTGGTGTTAGGAGCCGGCATAATCCCTGAAGTTCAGAGATTTCTAAATGAGTCAGGAACACGTAACGTTGGGATCAAGAATATTAAAACATGTTCAAAGTCAGAGTACAAACTATTTTTCTGCAGCCCAGCATCTCCCAGAATTCTGGAGGTCTGAGCTCTTCCCCTCGTCTCAGCAGCTCATGGATCCAAATCTTGGTGCGGCGAGTTCTGGACTTGCCTCTGCTCCTACTTGTCACCAGGGTCTCTGCCTCCACAGCAGCATGTGGACAGGGATTCCATTGCTTCCGTCTGTTTTCTTCATTTCAGCAAGTTATGAGCTACTTAGGGGGGAGCAGTTGTGATCAGTGTTCGCCCTCTCTAGCCCTTTTATCCTCCCTGGATTGGTTTACAGGCAGGTGACTTAACCCCTATGAGCTTCCGTTACAGAATCTCCCTGCTGACTTCTCTCCACCTCCCAGGCATGGCAGAGCAGCCTAAAAAGCTGCAAAGAAAACCTAAGTGGCGCTCCATCTGTGAGAGAACCCTCGCGTGCTCAGCAGACAGTGAGTTGTGCTCAGCTTGCACTCAGCTTTCTGTCCCTACCTGTTAGGTACCGGGGCTATGAGTCAGACAGGCATACGAGGTTCCCTACCCACTGCAGCAGCCATGTACCAGTCAATCAATTTGGGGGGTAAATCCCAAGGAGTCCCTGGAGAACAGAGACTTGTGGGGCCACAAATTACCACCACCACCACCATGTCTTAAAGTGGGTCCTGAGTGCCCTGGGGAAACAAGCAGGGCTCATAAACATCCCACCTTCTTCCCAATTCAACTATGAGTTCTCTGGAATCCTGTTGCCTTCCTCCCTCTCAGGGAGAGTGGGATCCAACCAGGAGGACTCATAGAGAAATCTCTCCTGAGGGCTTCCAGCCCTAAAGAAGACTAGCCACACAAGCCCTTACAAAAGTGGCAACAGAGCTCACACAATCTCAAAGTATACAAAAAAGAGAGGCAAAAAGCCGAAGAAAAAGCACAAAAGATCTAAGGCCTGGTCTACACTAGGATCTTAAATCGAATTTAGCAGTGTTAATTCGAACTAATCGCTCAACCGTCCACACCAGGAAGCCATTTAATTCGAACTAGGGGGCTCCTTAGTTCGAATTTGGTACTCCACCCCGACAGGTGGAGTAACGCTAAATTCGCACTTGCTAGCTCGAATTAGGCTAGGTGTGGATGCAAATCGAACTTAGTAGCTCCGGGAGCTATCCCACACTGCACCACTCTGTTGACGCTCTGGACAGCAGTCCGAGCTTGGATGTTCTGAGCAGCCACACAGGAAATGACCCGGGAAAATTTGAAATCCTTTTCCTGTCTGGACAGTTAGAATCTCATTTCTTGCTTTGACATCGGGGCGAGCTCCGCGGCACCTGCAACGATGCAGAGCTCTCCAGCAGAGGAGTCAGCCCAATGCAAGAATAGAAAGAGATCCCCAGCATGGACAGACCGGGAAGTCCAGGATCTGATCGCTGTGTGGGGCGAGGAGTCTGTGCTGTCGGAGCTGCGCTCCAACAAGCGTAATGCAAAGACCTTCGAGAAGGTCTCCCAAGCCATGACACAGAAAGGATACAGCCGGGATGCGATGCAGTGCCGCGTGAAAGTCAAGGACCTGAGGCAAGGCTATCAAAAAGTCAGAGCGGCAAACGGACGCTCCGGAGCACAGCCCCAGACATGCCGCTTCTACGAGGCACTGCATGCCATTCTCGGTGGGTCTGCCACCACTGTCCCACCAGTGACCGTGGACTCAGTGGATGGCATAGTGAGCCAGGACAGTTCCTACTCGATGTTCGCCGATGGGCAAGACGACGAAGGGTCCGTGGAGGAAGGCGCAGGCGACAGCGAACACAATGCCGCTTTCCCTGACAGCCAGGATCTCTTCATCACCCTCACAGAGATCCCCTACCAACCCTCACCGGCCGTGAACCCGGACTCAGAGTCAGGGGAAGGATCAGGCGGTAAGTCGTATAAACAAGAAAATATTTATTTGCTCGAAAACATGTATACCAAAAATATAAATTCTATCTATAAATACTATATCTAAAAGTTTTTAAAGGGAAACTAAACGAACAGTAGGTCTACACAGATTGGGATGGAACAATAGTCCTTCATGGACAATTCCACAAATGCTTCAAACAGTTCCTCAAATACCCTCCGCAGGAGGTTTCGAGGAAGAGGTGCCTTATTTGGTCCTCCGGTGAAGCTCACTCTTCCACGCCACGACATCCTCAGATACAGGGGAACCATCGCCTCTACCAGCATGGCCGCGTAGGGTCCCGGTCGGTGAAGTGCTTCCCTTAACATCCTTTCTTTCTGCACTCGAGAGACACGCCTCAGGGTAATCTCGTTACTGAAGTGCTGCATCTAATTAGGGCAATTAGCGAATAGTTACTGTTCTTAATGGTTTACTTATACTTTGCATAACAAAGCCCCGTGCTTAGCAGCCACGTGCTGTAGGCCACACAGGAAAAGCATACATTGATCTTTCCCCTGCAGTGTCGGGAGTGGCTGCAAAAGGGTCATAGTATCTGATTTCCAGATTGCCTTTAGCACGACGGCACAGCTATCCGTTAACTGATAAGCATAATGTACTGTAAGGCTTACCAGGACTCTCTGCTAGAGGGATTCTGCTATCTCTCCCGACTTCTCCGCTCTCCTGTTCAATGGCGCAGCCAATCAGAGCGTAGGCCAAAATGTTGTGCTTCTCTGGAGACCACGTGACACTTGTTGTCCGGTACGGTCTTCTTCATAGAAATTGACTAGACGGTGTTCACTGTTCGCCAAAATGTATCTGTACAAGGAAATCACTAACTTTCCCCATCACACAGCTTCGGCTCCTTCCCGGACTGCCCCGGCATCCCCCTCGCAGAGACTGGCAATGATTAGACGGCGAAAGAAGAAGACTAGGGACGACATGTTCGCTGAACTGATGGCCTGCTCCCGAGCAGAGGCTGCAGAGCAGAAACACTGGAGGGAGACCCTATGTGAGCAGCATCGCACACTCATGGAACGTGAGGATAGGTGGCGGCAGGAAGACCAGCAGACCACCCAAACGCTGCTTGGTCTCATGAAGGAACAAACGGACACGCTTCGTCGCCTTGTTGATGTCCTGCAGGACAGCAGGCTGGAGGACAGGGCCCCCCTGCAGTGTCTCTGCAATCGCCCTCCCCAGCCAAGAAGTCCTGGCCCCCCCTCACCCAAAAGTACAAGACGGAGGGGTGGTAGAGGCCGTGAGAACTGTCACTGAACCAGAGCAGAGCGGCCGTGTACCCCGCACTTCTCACGTTAGAAATTTGTAGAAGTGCTTCCCTTATAGGCTCAGCCAGTCCCAAATCCAAGGTTCATCCCCCCACTGTTTATTAGATTAATAAAAGATGTTTGCTGTTAATCACTGTTTCCGTCATGTCTTTCCTGTCAGAGGATTTTTCGGTGTATGGGGTGGACAGGGGTTTCATACTTGCACGGTATAGCCTACAGTACCAGGGTACAGACTTGGGGAAAGGATCAACTGCGGGGCACACACACACTGCAGTCAGTAGGCACCAGGGTCATTCTGTGTTGTGTATGCTGCCCCTGATCATTTCGTAATGTGTATGCTTGTCCAGGGTCCTAGCGCCTGCCACGCCATTACTGTGAAGGCAGGCTGCCCTTACGATGCACTTGCAACGGATCCACGAGCCTATCCGCTGCCCTGAGCCCCAACAAGAGCCCTCATCCACGGACAGATAGTCACCCTTCTCCCACACCCATCACCCCTTCCCACGCAGAAACCCGCAGCCCACTGCCGTCATCCAAACCCCTATGCAAAGAAGGCACCACTCGCCCCTTCCTGCAAACCCTCCCCTTCATGCAGAACCACTGTCATCCGTCCCCCACCCCAGGGACCTATGTAGGAGCAGGAGGATGTCAGTCCTCTATGGAGGAAGCGGTCTGTACGTCAGTGCACACCGTGCCCAGCACAGTATGCGTCCATGTCTCAACACCAGAACAGAAATGCAAAGTAAAAGAAAGATTTATTAATGAGTGTAACAATTAATTTGCTTAAAAACGTGCTTTGGAAGTGGGGGAAACTTGGAGAACGCGGCATGTAGCCGCAGATCCAAATCGACACAAACTGACACAGGCCCAGGGTCAGTTTCTCTTGAAAGCAAGTGGAGAGTCATAGGTTACCCTGATCTCCGAGGAAACTTGCTTTCAAAGCCTCCCGGATACAGAGCGCTTCCCGCTGGGATATTCTCTCGGCATGGGTGTCTGGCTGAGCGTAAACTGCAGCCAGGCGATTTGCCTCAATCTCCCATCCAGACAAAAAGGCCTCGCCCTTGCTCTCACACAGATTGTGCAGCACACAGCATGCAGCAATAACTACGGGGATATTCTTTTCGCTGATGTCCGAGCGAGTGAGTAAGCTCCGCCATCTCCCCTTGAGACGTCCGAAAGCACACTCCACCACCATTCTGCACTTGCTCAGCCGGTAGTTGAAGAGTTCCTTCTCTCTGTCCAAGGCGCCTGTATAGGGCTTCATTAGCCAGGGCATTAGCGGGTAGGCTGGGTCCCCGAGGATCACTGTAGGCATCTGCACATCCCCAACCGTTATTTTGTGGTCCGGGAAGAAAGTACCTGCCTGGAGGAGTCTAAAGAGACCAGAGCTCCTGAACACACGTGCGTCATGAACCTTGCCCGCCCACCCGACGTTGATGTTGGTAAAACGTCCCCTATGGTCCACCAGTCCTTGCAGCACCATGGAAAAGTAGCCCTTTCGGTTAATGTAATCGCTGGCCTGGTGGGCCGGTGCCAGGATAGGGATGTGAGTCCCATCTATAGCCCCACCGCAGTTTGGGAATCCCATCGCGGCGAAGCCGTCTATGACAACCTGGACGTTTCCCAGGGTCACCACCTTTGAGAGCAGTTGCTCAACGATTGCGTGGGCTACTTGCATCACAGCAACCCCCACGGTAGATTTGCCCACGCCAAAGTGGTTCGCTACTGACCGGTAGCTGTCTGGCGTGGCAAGTTTCCAGAGGGCTATGGCCACTCACTTCTGCACACTCAGGGCTGCTTGCATCCGGGTGTCCTGGCGCTTCAGGGCAGGGGACAGCAAGTCACACAGTTCAAGGAAAGTGCCCTTACGCATCCTGAAGTTTCGCAGCCACTCTGTGTCATCCCAGACCTGCAGCACTATGCGGTCCCACCAGTCCGTGCTTGTTTCCCGGGCCCAGAATCTCCGTTCCACACCATGAACGTGACCCATTGCCACCATGATCTCCACTGCCCGGCGTACCCTGCTTTCTGAGAGGTCTGCGCCACTCACCTCACCGCGCTGCTGGAGCCTCCTCGCCCGATTTCTCAGCAGCTGACTGTTGCAGAGGTGGACGATAAGGTGCGAGGAGTTGACAACGGCCATAAGTGCAGCGATGATCGCAGCGGGCTCCATGCTCGCAGTGCTGTGGCGTCCGCGCTGTCACTGATCAGAAAAGTGAGCGAACAGATTTCCCGCCGGCGCTTTCAGGGAGGGAGGGCGTTTGTGAGTGACGGTTGAATGATGACAGTTACCCAAAAACACCCTCGACACATTTTTCCCCCAGCAGGCATTGTGAGCTCTACCCAGCATTCCAATGGGCAGCGGGGACTGTGGGAACTGTGGGATAGCTTCCCACAGTGCACCGCTTCCAAAGTCGACGCTGGCCCCGTGAATGTGGACTCAGAAATTCGAATTAGTGTATTTAGTATGGATACACAAATTCGACTTCATAAGGTCGAATCCACAAATTCGAACTAAGTTGATTCGAAATAGTCTTGTAGTGTAGACAAGGCCTAAGAGATATGAATCTTCCTCCTCCACTAAGAACGGTGCATTGTTGGACTCTGAATCCATACAGGACTGGGAAAAACTCCGTAAAGATTTTTTTCCCCTGAGAAATTTGAGACCAGGTGCAGCAAGGTTGTCTCCACAATTCAGATTCAACATGAACAGACTCCTGAGAGTAAGCTCTAGAGTAAATTCTCTCCCTTCAAATCATCCCCTGAGGTTGCAGTTCCCCTACACTTCTTCAAGTGGGCACACTTAGTGCCATCAGGAGAGAGTTAAGACCAGCCTTTGCACATAGGCGCTCTTTTCGGCTTTCCTTTTTGCAGAGATACCAGCTAAGGGGCAGCAGGATCTCCAAAGGAAAGCCATGGAACAGAGCTTTGGCGGGGAAGTACAGGGGGAACCCTGCCCCTCTCAAAGCCTCTTCCAGACAAAGACCACATGGGCTTCCATCTGTAGTTGAAGATAGGGGGCAGAATTTCCCACTTCCTGGAACAGTGGGTTGCATTGTCCATGGATAAGTGGATCAGGGGGATGGTAGGTCAGGGATACACCCTCAAATGACAGGCTGCACCCTGTCCATTCTTCATCTTGTCCCATCTTCAACGACCCTGTGAAGTGCAATCTGATCTAAAATGAAAGGATCTCATCTTTTAGATACGGGAGTAATAGAGAGAAGATTCTCAGAATTCCACTTCATCTTCATTGTTCAGAAATGCAAGGAGTGAATCTGAGCCATTCTCTACCTCAAAAGGATCAACAAGTGGATGAAGAAAACAACGTTTTAGATGGAGACCCTGGCCTCTATGGTGTTGTCCTTGTCCCAGGGGATTTTATGACATCAATACATCTGGCAGATGCATACCTCCATATCCTCCTCATACCGTGGCACCGCAAATTTCTAAGGTTTGCTTACAGCAGGAAGCAATATAGTACTGAATGTTCCCATTTTATTTGCTCTTGGCCCCCAGAGTCTTTACAGAGACAGTGGTGGTAATCACAGCCAGACTCACAGGGCCGGCCCACAATATTTTGACACCTGAGACGGAGAGCTCAAGTGATGCCCCCATGTCCCCTCGCTTGGGCCAAAACTTTGAAAGGTCTCAATTCTGCCTTCTTCCTGTTCTACTCCTCTCATGGTACTGCTCTGCTATCTACCCCAATAAAGGAGAACTAACAATTTAAAATGCCTTGTTTAAAAATGTTAAGTAACACTTAACTTTCAAATGCCTGAATAGCAAATTTAACTTTTCTTGTCTGCATAGTAAACACTGGCATTTTTATCTGTTTGAATAATCAAAGTGGTGCTTTCCCTGCCTTCTTGGTTGCAAAGATTTGAACTGCTTCCTGAAGGTCCACACTCTGGGCCACTCATGCTCTATTGAGATGGTTGCAAGGCTGACCAGCCTCTCCTGTGTCATTGTGGAGCGTAGATGTGTTTTTATTAACTTCAGCTTGAAGAAGCTGTGTTCTCCACTGGCAACTGTGTTAGACATATGTGCAGAGCAACAAAAGCATTTGGAAAGAGGATGGTCATCTTACTTGTGCACATATATTCCAGAACAGACTTTGGAGTTGATCCTGCTGAAATGTATCTTGAAAGGGCTTTCAGTTCATCACCTAAATCACTCGCATCAATATCGCGCATGTCATCATGTGTCAACACTGTCTCTAGTGCCCTGTGTTGCTGGTGTAGGTCTTCTTCAGGTATAGTGAGGAGTTTTGGAATATCATACAACATCCCAAATATACTGCTGTGTTCCTTGAGCTGCATGAAACATTCTTCATCTGACTGTAATGCACAATCTAGCACCTGGTTAAAGAATTCAACTTTGAATTGTTGTTTGGGGTCTCTTATGGGATTATCCCGTGCCTCACAATAAAAATGTTGTCTTCTTTGGTGACTCTTGTATTCTTGAATGGGTGGGAAAATAGCTTCAGTGTGAAGTTCCTCTGCCAACTTCTGTGCACTGTTCAGAACATTTTGAAATCCCTCATCTGACCGATAATACTGTAGCTATGACTTTGCTTTGTCTAGTTGTTCCATTGCTCCAGATTTATCAAGGTCAACACCTTGGAGTCTCTTGCTTACAACATTTATTTCAAACAGCATGTCATGCCACAACATTAAGCCACACAGAAAAGTTATGTACATTTCTGGTGATTCATTTCCCTCTGCCACTGTTCTCCCACAAACAGTTCCTGTCTAGCATGGGGGGTGGGGTTGGTGGCATGCTTGAAAGCATTGGTTGCCACCCATTCTGACAATCATTTTAAGCAGATAGTGATGCAAAACTTTCTATGTACTTCAAGAACAAGCTTATAAATGTATCAGTTACATGACTCCAGTCCAGCTGAACAAGAGTAGGAACAGAAAATTTCTCCCTGATAATTTCCTTTCTGCTAGCAGCATCTTGCACAATTGTGGATTCCTGGGCTGCTGCCCTCTTCTAGGCAGTTTACGGAGGCCGATCAAAGTCTCGGTGACACGTGCTCTGGCCACGCCTGTGTGCTTGCTGCCAGATGACTTATTCCAAAGCTGTAAAAACTTGTATAATAATATTAGTAACAAATGTGGAAATTAGACTATGTAGAGCAGACTCAAAATGGTCACATAGTAAAGACCCCACTCAGCATTTGACATTTTGGCTCGTAACCCATCCAGGATGGGTAGAACTGTGGGAGATGCTGCTTGCAGAAAGGAAATTATCAGTAAGAAATTTTCTATTCTGCTGCCCAGCATCTCCCACAATTCTGAACATCTGGGAAGTTACAAGCAATGAACAGATGTAGGGAAGGTTATAGAAAAGATAAGAAAGAGGAAAATATGGTGCCCATCCCCATTTATAAGATTTGCTTAAAGGAAAATATTCTTTCTGGGCCTCTGCCTGGAGCACCTTCTTGCCAAAGGAAGCCTCTACGGGTGACAGGAAGGCCACCTTATAGTGCTTGATAAAGATAGTAGCTGTTGACCTGGTGGCCACCTTACAAATTTCTGATGTGGATGCATTTGCTTTTTCTGGCCACAAGGTGGCCAGGGATCTTGGGGAGTGTGCCTTGATGCCTTCTTGTATCGGCATCTCCAAAGCCGTGTATGCCACCACAGTGTATTGGAGTACCTGGACGCTCTGAGTCCTTGTGAAAAGATATGAATAGGGTGCCAATCTTTTCGTGGATTCTGTATGTTTCAGGTAGATTTTCACAGCTTTTATGACATCTAAGTTGTGCCTGCTCTTCTCAGTGGGGTGTTGTAGAGAATGAAGGAAGAAGCAAGGAAGAGTTCACCTTAGGAATAGTTCTGAGCACCACCTGGTCCTCAAGGAACATAAATTAATGCTTCTGCATAGTTAGGCTGCCAGCTCTGACACTTGCCTGGCAGACATGATAGCTACCAGAAAGCAAGTTTAGATGGGCAAATAGAATGCTGACACTAACATCAGTGGTTCAAAGGGATGACTTGTCAGGGCTCTCAGTGAGAGTGATAGGTCCCATTTTGGAAAAAGCTGCCTAACTGCCGGTTTGGCTAATCAGATTGCTCTAATAAATCTGCCTACCTGGGGTTTCTCTGCCAGGCAACCCAAGGATTCTGCGAACATCATACCACTAAAGGCAGACACCTGATGTGCTATGGCACTGGGTTGGAGACCTTTGTCAAAGCCTTCTTGAAGAAAGTCCAAAATAGCCAGAAACCCTGGTTTCCTGGGATTTGCCTTGTGTTCCAGGCATCAGTCACAGAACCTGGTCCAGATGGAGTGCACTTTTAGTGTTGATATTCTTACAGATGAAAGAAGTCTTGATACTTTGGAGAACAGACCCAGAGATACTAGCACTTCCCTTTCAATAGCCAGGCTGTTAGATTCAGCTGGTTTGGGTCCAGATGATGAACAGTACCATACAAAAGACTGTCCTGTTGCTTTCAAAGTGAAAAATAGGGTTGTGAAAAATAGGGTCTCCTTAAACAATATGGAATTATCAGCATCACTGTTGCTTGCTTTTACTTCATGTTCTGGACCATTGTCTTTCATAATGAGAAGAGTGGAAACGTGCAGAGGAGACCCTGCATCCATCTGTGCAATAAGGTATCTGGACCACAGATCTGAGGTCCACCTCCCTGGCAAAGTATTTTGGTCCCTTTGCATTCTTATGGTTCATGAATAGGTCGATTGAAGGAAAGCTGAATGTTTGGTTGATTCAGGCACCACTCAGAGGTTGTGGTTGGCCTTATGCCTGCTGAGCCAGTTCACTTTTCAGTTCAGGTCTCCTTTTATTTGAATCACTCTGAGGAATAGGAGAATGGTCCATCCACTGCATGATTTCTCTTGCTTCATGTGCAGTGGTGGGCTCCTTGTTCGCTCTTGGTTGTTCATGTTATCTTATTGAATCAGCACATGGTTCCTCTCTAGACTGGACTGGAACATCACAGCATCCACTTGACCACTCTTAGCTCCGGGAGCTTTATGCTGTGAGTCCTTTTCTCCGTGCTCCAGATGCCTTGAGCTGTTTGGGACCCAAAGTCTGAGCTCTACCTGAGCCTGCAGGGCTGGCCTTACTATGAGGCGAACTGACGCGGCCACCTCAGGTGCCAGACTGTGGGGGAGGGCGGTGCCACTAGGACCCAGAGTGTAGAAAATTGTGTCTGCTGCTGGTTATAGGTGTGCACAGCACATTTCATTAGGGTGTGCACCCAGGGAGCCCTGCCCTAGCCCTGCCCCTGCCATGCCCTAGCCCTGCCCCCGCCCTCCCCCATCCACTCCCTCCTACTTCCTGCCCCCTGACTGCCCCGCTCAGAATCCGCAACCCCCCCGCTCCTTGTCCCCCGAATACGCTCTCCTGGCACCCCTGCCCCTAACTGCCCCCCAGGACCCAACCCCCTATCTAAGCCTCCCTGCTCCTTGTTCCCTGACTGCCCCGCTAGGACCCTACCCCGTACCTGTCCCCTGACTGCCCTGACTCTTATCCACAACCCCGCCCTCAGACACACCCCTGGGACTCCCATGCCTATCCAACAGCTCCCCATCCACTGACAGGACCCCCAGAACTCCTGACCCATACAACCCCACCCTGCTCCCTGCCTTCCCCAATCCCTTCCCATACCCCTGAGGCATGGCTCTGGATGAGCAGGGAGCATCTCCCCGCGGAGCAAAACACTGTCCCATGGGAGCACGCAGGGCGGCATGGCTCCAGGGGAGGGGAGAAGGCAGGGAAGGGACGGGCAGCTTGCTGTGCTCGGCCGGGTGCTCCGATCTGGGAGTGCGGACCCTGCGGCTTGCAGCGCCCGGAGAGTGGGGCCATTTGCCTACCCCTGCATTAGGGGTGCCTGGGCACACCCAGTGCACACACCTATGCTGCTGCTGCATAGGTATTCTCTCTGCTCTAGATGCACAGAGATGGTGGAGTGCTGTGCTGGAGGAAGAAGGGCACAAGAGACATAACAGGCAGGCAGGAGAAAAGGTGAGAGGGAATAACAGAAAGCAGCAGGAGCTAAAGGGAGAGAGAGTACCTCTCTAGCACCCCCAGGAGCCTGGAATGATTAACACCAGCTTCTCAGGGAGCTTCCTGTTTCCTGCTGCTTCCCTGAACCCACTTGAGGAGAACTGAAGTAGTAGGAGCCAGTTAGGCCCTTAAGACCAGGGCTGCCCAGAGGATTCAGGAGGCCTGGGGCAAAGCGGGGGAGCTGTGGCGCTTGTACTCACCCAGTGGCGGTCTGGGCATTTCGGCGGCAGGGGGCCCTTCAGTCGCTCCACGTCTTCAGCAGCACTGAAGGGCCCACCACCACCGAAATGCCGCCAAAGACCCGGACCACCGCCCCACTTGCCCCCACCTTTGGGCAGCCCTGCTTAAGACGCTGATATCTTCCTGCTACCAGCCTCCTTATTTGTCCCCTTCAACTGAGTCTTGAGAGCCACTATAGGTGGCACAGAACAGCAGTCATGAGTGAAAGAAGAAAACGCCCCTCTGGGGCAGCATTCAGAAAAAGAAAGCAAGCAAAGGAAGCTTTTCTATCTAAGCAGGAAGGAGCTCTCCTGAGATACATAGATACAAATGTTCACGGTGAGCCTTCCAGCCCCAGTGAGGATGTGAGTGGTGAGGAGATGCCTAATCTTCCAGTTAGTCAGCGTGCAGGTGACCTGGCAGCTACTGCAGCATCCGTATCTCCATTTCAAATGGATGTAACCATGCATATTCCTGAAGAAAAGAGTAGATCAGAGAAGAGTGTGGTGGAGGCGCAAGAAACAGCTGCTGCTGAGTTTTGTTCCTTAAGTCTAGATGATCCAGGACTGTGGACCCACTTGAGCAGTAGTCTGAGGGACTTCCTTGTACTGCATGGGGCACAGCAAGTGAAAAACTTCATGTTCCCCAAAGACAATGAAAATAGAAGTTTCCATCCAATATATTACTGGCATGAAATCCCCAATGGTGACAAAGTGGAGAGGCCATGGTTTATGTACTCAAAAACCCAGAATGCTGCATACTGTTTTTGTTGCAAACTCTTCCAGTCTAATGTTCCAGCCACATTGGGTTCTACAGGAACAAAGGACTGGAAAAATCTGGCTAGAAATCTGGCATGCCATGAGAAGACAGCAAATCACCAGAGAGCATTCCATAGGTGGAAAGAGCTTGAGATGAGGCTAAGGTTAAAGGCCACCATAGATGATCAGCATTAAGAGAAGATTGCATCAGAATCTCATTACTGGCAAAATATTCTGAAAAGGCTCATTGCCATTGTGAGAATGCTTGCTACCCAAAACCTACCACTGCGTGGCACTTCCGATCAGCTGTATGTGTCCTCCCCCGCCCCATGTGTCCCAATATTTTCTTCATCTCATCTGGTCACCTTACTGTGAACCCACTTCCTGTAGGATATATATATAGTCCAAAATATACTTAAGATACTGTAGGACACTTGTGTAGTAACATTGTTCCTTTGCCTCCTGACAACGATCTAATTCAGTACATTGACCTTAAGCCATGATGAACTGGTAAAAAGGAAATTCCATTCACATTTTGTATTAAAAAAGATATTCTCATTTGACAACATGAATGTGTCTTCTTATTCTGCCTTTGTCATGGAATGTGAGATATCCCATATCAAAACTTAATGTGAACTTTTTCTGTTGTTCTTCCTAACTTTTTATTTCTTCCTTAGTGCTTATACAATTATATTGATAACATCTTTTAGCCTGTATTGTGCTTTTTGTACATGTCAAGTATAAAGTCAGAACCAAATAGAGTGTAATAAAAAGAAGCCATGAGCACATTTTGAGCCATTAAGCATTTTTAGCAGTACATGTTTTATAGTATCCTCAATGAGAGTAATATCTCCAGACCCTAACACTACACTGGTGTTCATGGCTTTCTCTGAGCTTCCACTACCCAGAAGATGGGTAGGATTTGCATTGATCTGGCCCTTTGTACTGATGCACTGTAACAACTCAATGCACGTTCAATATCTTGAACAATTTCCTATATTGCATTTGATTTGGGTGTGGGTTTAGTGGCTGTATACTGAGCTACCACACCTAGAGCCACAGACGTTTTTTAACACAGCCTGCAAAGTACACTTGCATTTATTTATAAATCATAATATATTTATTTGGGTTTCCAACTTATGTTACTTCCAACCTTGGTCCAAAATAGTCAGGGATTGTTGATCTTCAAGGTATGCTGCAAAGCCCATATTTTTGTCTGAGTGTCTGTAAAGGCCGAGGCCTTACAGGGATGATTGTTTATGAAAGGTGGAGTTTGGTAAGGGATGTATCACCCACTGGTTTGTGTCGGGGTGGAGTTTTGCTGGAGTGTTTCCAAAGATTGGGGCTGCTGGCAATTTTGTTTTGTTGTATTGTTCTTTTAAATATCTAGGGCTTCCAGTGTAGCAGAAGGTGCTGATTTATTGTGTTAAATTTAAAGGAACAAAAACAAAGATGTATATAGGGCCAAATATAATTTGTAGATGCAAATATGAGACTTTAGATGGAAAACTTGAGCTGATTATTTCCACAATGGGGCTCACCTGGGTTGTAAGCATATGTAATATTGTCACAGGGATTGAGGACATCATTTTAGACTCTGACACATCTTCTTCCAGGTCCCCAAGCTTCAACTCATTTTTAGACCTGAATTCAAACTAGTACTTTTTTCTTCTTCATTTTTGAACTCCTTTAATATTCAAGGTTCAGATATGAGCTACGACTGCCTTATATATCTGCACAAGAGAGTAAGGGGGCATAAAACCACCCCTTTTCTCTCTTGTCCAGGCTGCATCACAGGTAGCAGGGTTGCAGGGGTGGGAGAACAGCCTTATCAAAGCTTCAAGTCTCCTTCTTGCACCTTGGCTCATTCCCTCCCATCCCCGCCATAGTGTTGGCCCGCTGTTTTGTCCGATGCCCCAGAGGATGCACTCTACCCCAGGTAGAGGGCTGTTGTAGATTACTTCGCCCTCCTCCAGGAGTGAGGGGAAACAAACATGAACATTTTGATCTGGAGACTCTGAACTCCCCCTTGGCACTCTGGTGTGAGCCACTATAAAAGGAGCAAGGCACTGGAGAATCAAGGCCCACGATGTTTAAGCAAGTGAACCTCCACATATGGAGTCTGATTCCATTGTCTTTCCATGAGCAGAACTCTCTTCAAAATCAATGGGATTGTCATGTGGAATGTCCCCTAATTAAGTGCTATCAAGAGAGCCATCCGCGGATTGCCACAAGATATAAAAAAGAATTTGGGAGGCCTTCTGAGAATAAGGGAATCCCACATCCAGACATATAAACCCATACTCTTACACAAATAATCCCTACTCACAAATTGAGTTCCACTGAAGTCACTATTATTCACCTCAATAAGGCATACTCTTCTGAGATGAGGATTGTCAAGATCAGGCCCCTTATATGATTATGAAACACCTGCATCAAAACTTTGCAAGTTATTAGTAGGTTGGGCTACCTGAGAAAAGCAGATGGTTCACTGCCTACACATTTCTAATATTAGTCTAAGGTAGGTTTGTAAATCACAAACAAATCCTTTATGTTTAAAAAAAAAGGAAGTTTTTTTCACTGTGAAATGCTTCCTTTAATCGCTGAGGCAAATTTGGGATTAGCATCTTCCAGAACGTACTGTACTCACAGCCATAGCTGTGTCTGGTGATGAAATGTGATCTTATATCAGTGGTTTTCAACCTGTGGTCCATGGACCCCTGGAGGTCTGCAGAAGGTGGTTGTTACCATAGATGAGTAGTTTTCAACCTGTGGTTCGTGGCTCCCTGGGGGTTTGCAGACTATGTCTAAGATTCCCAAAGAGGTCTTCATGTCCATTCAAATTTTTTAGAGGTCCACACAAGAAAAAAGGTTGAAAACCACTGGCACAGATCATTTGCAAAGTATTTATTTTTTCACACATGCATACAGGCAAAACAAAAGATAGTTGGTTTGCACAGTTCTGTTTCAAAACTTCTCTGTGTTTCCAAAGGTAGTATAGTGCAGTTAAGTGTCAAAGTATGGGACTAGACCTTTCATTATTTCTTATTCCTGCTGTTTTGTATTCTGACCTAGAAGTGGGTAACATGTTTCAGTGGGATATTTCACACTTCATTGCTGACCATATTAAGATGTTTTTAATACTCTTTAATTCCTTAGTGAATATTAATGTATAGTATTCAGCATTATCTATCCTTTTTCATTTACTTGCCCAGTTTTTCTCCTTGTAGTTCAGCTGCTTCCCTTTGTCATGTGGTGTTATAATCAGAGGCAAATCCAGTTGTTTTAATAATCAGTTTTTTATTATTCCTCCAGGCAAACTGCACTGCAGAGATATGTCATTTGAGCCAAATATTAATATGATTCTATAGCAATGATTAATTTAACCTTTTTATAGATTGCAAGAATTAAAAACCTATAATAAATCAGCAGAGGTTTATTATACTGACTGATGTATGTAACCATTAGCTGCTTCAGTTTGTTTTATTTGTACAGTATTAGCCACAATTTCTTAAAGTCATTATTTATGGATCAGACCCCATGAGTTGCATAACAGACCAGAGTGGATAAAAATTAGTGTTTTAATGGAATTTTATTTAAATCAAATTTTATTATTATAATTATTTAAAATTAAATTTGAAATTGATGATCTATGATAAGCCCTAAAATTATTATGATCTATTACAATTATTTAAATGCAAAAAATATTATTAAGCAGTATATATTTGCTGCCAAGTTTTAAAGAAAGTCAAACCACTGAACTGATGGAAGTAACTGGCTAAGTACCTGGAACCAGGGCTTGATGAAGTGCTAAACCAGCTTCTGACTGCAGTAGCCTCTTCTACAGTTACAGAGAGAATTTTTTCTTCACTTCAGTTTTTTCAGTGACCAGTTCATTCAAAGTTGAGAAACTGACTGGGAGTTGAAAAGCAGGAAACCTTGTTTTCTTCTTCTAATCTGTGAATAAAGACTAGATGTGAGAGGATGAGATCTACTAATTCTAAAATCATGGAGGATATGGTGAACAAAAACAATCAGTTCAATTTACTAAGTACAGATAATACTTCCTTTGTTTAATAAATCAGTTTGTTTTAAAGGCAAAGCTTTTTGATAAACTTTTTTTCTTATATACCCAGCACATTTAAGGTAGTTCCCTAGTGTGTACTGACATACTCCCATTTCAAAACAGAGTTAGATCAGAGTGCACTAGGAAGCTTTTAGTGCACAATAGCAGGGTCCACATGGATTGTGTGTGACAGGCTAGCGCGGTGTAGTTTACACCCCAGCTTGCCACTCACTAATTGGACAAGCCAACATGGAACTACTAAACTGTTGAAACTGTGGCATTGGGGAATAGTGTTAGCAGTGCTAAAAAAATGGAGACCAGTACCTAGAAACAATGCACTTGGCAAATATATGGACTAGAGTTCTTATTTATGAGCAGGGGTGGGGCACAGTTATAAGCTGGGAGTGAGACAAGCCTCTGGAGCCAAAGGTCTTGCTCTGAAGTAGTTAGTCATATGGGACACACACAAATAGATGACTGCAACCCTCATAACTGGGACTAAACGCACACATGTGACTACTGAATCGTTGGTGACTGTCAGTGATTACAGAAAATAGTGACAGAAAATGTGAGATTGGAAAATCCAGTAAAACACTTGGTAGATATATGAAAAATAGCAGTATAAGGGACACTTAAATAGCAGTAAGACATTGTGCGTGAATTTGAACCTGAACATATGGGACCTCGCACAAACACAGCCAATACAATGAAACTGATAAGAGTATGTGATCATAGTCTTTGCAAATATTGTTGTGCACATACACGTGACTGGTCATTTTGGTGAATGGTTGATGGTAGTGTGATGTAAAACGAAGACCAGTGGCCCCAGTTAATAAACTTAGCAGATGCATATAATAGCATGTGTTGTATGTGAGATGGAAAATACACAGCAGGTCCCTGAGTGCACCTTTGGCTTGGAAACTGAGACAGATGAGGATCTGGTCCCAACTCTCAGTAGATGTTTTATAGTAGAGCAGGTGGGGAAAATGGAATTTCCAGCCTGCGAAAAATGTTGAGTTTTCAAAACAAAAATTCCAATCCTGAACTGGAAGAAGTTGCAGAGCAGTTTTTAAACTAGGAGATGGGGGAAAGCCGACTGCTGCAGAGGAGCATGTGGATCGGACACAGACTTCTCTTAGGGGAGAGTCTGATGATAGAGAATCTCCAGGTTATAGTCAGGAGCAGAGGACGGAAGAGGATAATGTAAGGGCCGGATCAGATGATAAACAGTCACATAAAAAAGAATCTGGCACATCAGAAAAAGGCAGACTAATAAACAGGGACAAGTTTTTAAAGTGCTTGTACACAAATGCTAGAAGTCTAAATAATAAGATGGGTGAACTAGAGTGCCTTGTGATAAAAGAGGATATTGATATAATAGGCATCACAGAAACCTGGTGGACTGAGAGCAATCAATGGGACACAATCATTCCGGGGTACAAAATATATCGGAAGGACAGAACAGGTCATGCAGGGGGGGAGTGGCACTATATGTGAAAGAAAGTGTAGATTCAAATGAAGTAAAAAACTTAAGCGAATCCACATGTTCCATAGAATCACTATGGATAGAAATTTCATGCTCTAGTAAAAATATAACATTAGGGATCTATTATCGACCATCTGACCAGGACAGTAATAGTGATGATAAAATGCTAAGGGAAATTAGAGAGGCTATCAAAATTAAGAACCCAATAATAGTGGGGGATTTCAATTATCCCCATATTGACTGGGAACATTTCACTTCAGGACGAAATGCAGAGATAAAATTTCTCGATACTTTAAATGACTGCTTTATGGAGCAGCTGGTACGGGAACCCACAAGAGGAGAGGCAACTCTAGATTTAATCCTGAGTGGAGCGCAGGAGCTGGTCCAAGAGGTAACTATAGCAGGACCGCTTGGAAATAGTGACCATAATACAATAGCATTCAACATCCCTGTGGTGGGAAGAACACCTCAACAGCCCAACACTGTGGCATTTAATTTCAAAAGGGGGAACTATACAAAAATGAGGGGGTTAGTTAAACAAAAGTTAAAAGGTACAGGGACTAAAGTGAAATCCCTGCAAGTTGCATGGGCCCTTTTTAAAGACACCATAATAGAGGCCCAACTTCAATGTATACCCCAAATTAAGAAAAACAGTAAAAGAACTAAAAAAGAGCCACCATGGCTTAACAACCATGTAAAAGAAGCACTGAGAGATAAAAAGACTTCCTTTAAAAAGGGGAAGTCAAATCCTAGTGAGGCAAATAGAAAGGAACACAAACACTGCCAACTTAAGTGCAAGAGTGTAATAAGAAAAGCCAAAGAGGAGTTTGAAGAACGGCTAGCCAAAAACTCCAAAGGTAATAACAAAATGTTTTTTAAGTACATCAGAAGCAGGAAGCCTGCTAAACAACCAGTGGGGCCCCTTGACAATCGAAATACAAAAGGAGCGCTTAAAGACGATAAAGTCATTGCGGAGAAACTAAATGGATTCTTTGCTTCAGTCTTCACGGCTGAGGATGTTAGGGAGATTCCCAAACCTGAGCTGGCTTTTGTAGGTGACAAATCTGAGGAACTGTCACAGATTGAAGTGTCACTAGAGGAGGTTTTGGAATTAATTGATAAACTCAACATTAACAAGTCACCGGGACCAGATGGCATTCACCCAAGAGTTCTGAAAGTACTCAAATGTGAAGTTGGGGAACTATTAACTAAGGTTTGTAACCTGTCCTTTAAATCGCCTTCGGTACCAAATGACTGGAAATTAGCTAATGTAACGCCAATATTTAAAAAGGGCTCTAGGGGTGCTCCCGGCAATTACAGACCGGTAAGTCTAGCATCGGTACCGGGCAAATTAGTCGAAACAATAGTTAAGAATAAAATTGTCAGACACATAGAAAAACATAAACTGTTGAGCAATAGTCAACATGGTTTCTGTAAAGGGAAATCGTGTCTTACTAATCTATTAGAGTTCTCTGAAGGGGTCAACAGACATGTGGACAAGGGGGATCCGGTGGACATAGTGTACGTAGATTTCCAGAAAGCCTTTGACAAGGTCCTTCACCAAAGGCTCTTACGTAAATTAAAGCTGTCATGGGATAAAAGGGAAGGTCCTTTCATGGACTGAGAACTGGTTAAAAGACAGGGAACAAAGGGTAGGAATTAATGGTAAATTCTCAGAATGGAGAGGGGTAACTAGTGGTGTTCCCCAAGGGTCAGTCCTAGGACCAATCCTATTCAATTTATTCATAAATGATCTGGAGAAAGGGGTAAACAGTGAGGTGGCAAAGTTTGCAGATGATACTAAACTACTCAAGATAATTAAGACCAAAGCAGATTGTGAAGAACTTCAAAAAGATCTCACAAAACTAAGTGATTGGGCAATAAAATGGCAAATGAAATTTAATGTGGATAAATGTAAAGTAATGCACATTGGAAAAAATAACCCCAACTATACATACAATATGATGGGGGCTAATCTAGCTACAACGAGTCAGGAAAAAGATCTTGGAGTCATCGTGGATAGTTCTCTGAAGATGTCCACACAGTGTGCAGAGGCGGTCAAAAAAGCAAACAGGATGTTAGGAATCATTAAAAAGGGGATAGAGAATAAGACTGAGAATATATTATTGCCCTTATATAAATCCATGGTACGCCCACATCTCGAATACTGTGTACAGATGTGGTCTCCTCACCTCAAAAAAGATATTCTAGCACTAGAAAAGGTTCAGAAAAGGGCAACTAAAATGATTAGGGGTTTGGAGAGGGTCCCATACGAGGAAAGATTAAAGAGGCTAGGACTCTTCAGCCTGGAAAAGAGGAGACTACGGGGGGGATATGATAGAGGTATATAAAATCATGAGTGATGTTGAGAAAGTGGATAAGGAAAAGTTATTTACTTATTCTTCTTCGAGTGATTGCTCCTATGCATTCCAGTTAGGTGTGCGCGCCGCGCGTGCACGGCTCTTCGGAAGATTTTTACCCTTGCAACTCCGGCGGGCCGGCTGGGCGCCCCCTGGAGTGGCGCCGCTATAGCGCAGGATATATACCCCAGCCGGCCCGTCCGCTCCTCAGTTCCTTCTTTCCGTCCGTGACGGCCGTTGGAACAGTGGAGCACAGCTCAGCTGACCTCCACTTCCCTAGCTACTCGTAGTTTTCTCTCGTTCTGTTTATAGTTGTAGTTAACTTTGCTTGTTTGTAGAATAGTATAGTGTATTTATTTTACAGGGGTTCGGGCTTTATCCCCTTCGCCTCACCCGGTGCCGGGTCCGCTGCCCGGTCCACAGGGTTTTCTAATGCTCAGCCGGCCACAAGCCGCTGCCGACAAGAGATCTTCTCCTAAGTGCCTCGAGGGATCTTACCTCACAGATAAGTGCCGCATTTGTGAGGCCTTTAATCCGTGAACAAAGGGGAGCGGGGCTTTCGTTTTAAACAGCTCCTGAGGGAGGTAGCTCTTGCTCCTCCGCTCTCGGCGCCGAGTGCTAGTTAGTTTTCAAGGCGCGCTCCCTCGGCACCGGATCGCCGGTACCGCCAAGGCCTCCTGGCACGACCGTCGCTGGCTCCGATGTAACCTCGGCATGGATCCCTCTTCTGGAGGATGAAGAGGCACAATATCCTTGCTGCGTCCGAGCCGCCGGCTCCGCAGCCGAGCGCTATGCTCAGTCGGATCGTCCGGCACCGGTGTCTGCCGCGGCATCAACAATACCCGCACCATTTACTCCGGCCAGGCAAGAGCCGTCGAGTCCGGTGCTGGAAAGCTCCCCGGTACGGACCGTGGTCGAGCTCGCTCTGAAGCTGCGTCCGAGCCGCCTGCTCCGCAGCCGAGCGCTATGCTCAGTCGGATCGCCCGGCACCGATGTCTGCCGCGGCACCGACAATATCCGCACCATTAACTCCGGCCAGGCAAGAGCCGTCGAGTCCGGTGCTGGAAAGCTCCCCGGTACGCACCGTGGTCGAGCTCGCCCGGAAGCTGCGTCCGAGCCGCCTGCTCCGCAGCCGAGCGTGATGCTCAGTCGGATCGCCCGGCATCGAGGTCTGCCGCGGTACTGACAAGAACCGCACCATTAACTCCGGCCAGGCAAGAGCCGTCGAGTCCAGTGCCGGAAAGCTCCCCGGTACGGACCGTGGTCGAGCTCGCTCTGAAGCTGCTTCCCAGCCGCCTGCTCCGCAGCCGAGTGCTATGCTCAGTCGGATCGCCCGGCACCAATGTCTGCCGCGGCACCGACAATGCCCGCACCATTAACTCCGGCCAGGCAAAAGTCGTCGAGTCCGGTGCTGGAACACTCCCCGGTACGGACCGTGGTCGAGCTCGCTATGAAGCTGCGTCCGTGGTGCAAGCTATGATCGAGCTCACTATTCCCTCCACGCTGGAGACAGTGTCCACGGCGAGGGAGCTGATTGCAATGACAGCGTCTGCGCTGCCTCAACCCCCGGCACCGCCGGTGCGGGTTACATAGTCGATGGGCAAGCCTGCCTTGATCAGACCACCCTCCGTCGGCACCGCAGAGCGGCACCGTTCATGATCGCGGTCCCGCAGATGTTCTCGGTCCCATCACCGATCTAGGTCCCGACGCTGCTCACAGTCTCGGCACCGTTCTCCATGTTAGTACCAGTAGTACTCGCGGCACCGGTCAGCATCCCGTTCGCTGGTCCGGGACACTCAGCACCGATCCAGCTCCCGGCACCGCCCCAGGCACCGGGACGCCCGTAGCCATTCCTGATCATTGAGCTTCACACCCTTGGTCAACTGCCCGGCACAGCTCCGGTGGCAGGTCCCGTTCTCGGTACCGGTATGTCTACCGGTACCGATCCCCGGTGCCGCATCGAGCGATGTCAGTTAGAGACGGAGACTCTACCAAGGGCTTTTCAGCTCCTCCAGGGCCATCCAGCCACGCATCCCATGCGGACACTTCATATGCGTAGTACTCTGTTTTCTGATGTGCCCTCCAGAGTCTTCCAGGAGACCTATCAGTGGTCATTCTGGACGCCTTGGCTGTACTACCACGCCAGAGGCGTACCGGTGATCCCATCTCGCTCCGTTCCCTCGGAGCTCTGGGTGCCAGAGGCGACAATTAGTCGTCCCCGTCCGACCGGTACAGAGCAACCCCCGGTTCGGCACCGGGCTCCCAGATCCCACCGGATCAGGAGGTCGTCCAGGAGCTCGAGCCCACACAGGACCCGCTTGTCCCTGGCCTTTCTTCTTCCTCCTCCCCAGATGAGGCGGGGGCAGGAACATACCCCTCCGGCCCTCCTCTAATCGAAATGCGACCAGCCCCTAAATCCAAAGAGGCTGGGTGTGTGGTCTTACTGGGCCGTAAGATGTACCCGGAGGGGGCCCTGCAACTTCGTGTAGCAAACCAGCAAGCCCTGCTTAACCGCTACTGTGGGTGGCGGTGGGCAAATTTACAGAGTTGGTTCTTCGGAACTCCCGTCAAGAGTTCGATGCCCTCCTGCAGCAAAGGACGGAGCTGGAGAGAGCTTCCCTCCAGGCCTCGTTGGACGCAGCTGACTCCGCTGCCACGACTCTGGCCTCGGGTGTTGCCACGCGGCGCGTTTCATGGCTCCAGTTATCGAGCCTTCCCTCGCAGCTGCGGCACGCTATATAGGACTTGCACTTCAATGGCACAGGCCTGTTCTCTGAAAACACTGGCCCTAGGTTGCAAAACCTAAAGGGCAGCAGGGTCACTTTGCTCTCTCTCTCTCTCTCGGCATGCACACACCGGTGATTCAGGGCCGACGTTTCCGTCCCCAGCCTCCGCTCTTACCCTGCGCCGTGACAAAGTCAGGACTTGGCCAGCGGGCGTGGCTTACACGGTCGTGGCCATCAATCCAGACCCCAAAGGAGCCAAAATTAGGGTCCTTCTGACCACCAATGGGGCAAAAGCCTACCCATCCTCGTCCCTCCTAAGGACCCCTCTCACGAGCAATTCTTCTGGCAAGAGGTCCGGACGCTCCTCTTCATCGGAGCTGTACAGGAGGTACCTAAGGGCGAAACCTAATCCCCTAGGCGAAGGGAGGTCTCAGACCTATCCTAGACCTGCAGGAACTCAACAAGTCACGATGTAGATGAGTTCCGCATGGTACCCAGGGCGACCGTCATCCCATCCTGGGATCCCGGAGACTGGTACGCCGCCCTCGATATGAAGGGCGCGTGTTTTCACGTCGCCATTTCTCTTCCACACAGAAGGTACCCTCGGTTTGGGGCCTACCATCGTTATTCCCAGTATACGGCCCTCCCGGTTGGCCTCTATACAGCCCAGGGGTATTCAAAGTGCGTGGCTGTAGTCGCCGCCTTTCTTCGCCACCGTCGGATACACGTTCTCCGTATCTAGACGAGTGGCTCATTCGAAGGACCACTGGGCCCAAGTTATCAGTCATGTGGGCATCGACACGAACCTATTCCTGTGTCTAGGCCTGATGATCAATAGTAAAATCCACTCTGATTCCCACACAGGGAAGGGAATTCATTGGGGCCGTCCTGGACTCCAGACTTGCCAGAGCCTGCTTACCTCAGCCTTGGTTTCAGGCGAGGGTAACAATTGTACAAGGTCTACGGACCTTCCCGCCAACTTGGGCTCGCACTTGCCTAGGTTTCCTGAGTCACATGGCTGTCTGCACGTTTGCAACCAAACATGCCAGGCTTTGCCTCCGTTCACTTCAATCGTGGCTCACCTGGGTGTGTCACCCGGGCAGAGATAGCATACTCGTGGTCGTCTCGTTCCCCCCGAGCAGCCTAGGCTCTCTCGACCGGGAGTCAGCGT
The DNA here is from genome assembly GCF_020497125.1 of Mauremys mutica. Lineage (NCBI taxonomy): Eukaryota > Metazoa > Chordata > Testudines > Geoemydidae > Mauremys > Mauremys mutica. Next base: position 60,984,090 of record NC_059080.1, on the reverse strand, counting down.
CCTTCCTGGTGTATCCAGGGATGCTGTTTCATTCACCCCTCGGGGTCCCTCATGACAGACAGCCCATCTCTCGGCTGGGTGCGCACCTGGCGTAGTTTCGCACTCACGGCCTTCGGTCAGCGCAAGAGCTGGCCTTACACATCAATGTCCGAGAGCTGAGAGCAGTCTGCCTTGTGTACCAGGCAATTCAGCTGGCGGATCGTCTCAGCAGATCCTTCCTGTCTCACAAGTGGTAGTTTCCTCCGGTCTTTATCTATTCTGTTTTCCAGAAGTGGGTCTTTCCCCGCATAGCCCTCCTCGCTCTCGCGAGAACGGAAAGAGAGAGAAATTCTCCTCGTTCCAAGGCCTCTCCCCAGGCTCGGTCTTGGAGGATTTTCCTGAGGCCGTGGATCAGCCATCTGCTGTACGCTTTCCACTGTTCCCGCTGGTTCACACGGTCCTGCTAAAACTCCGCAGGGACAGAGTGCCTCTGATCGTGATTGCTCCAGCGTAACCCGGGCAGCACTGGTACACCATGTTGCTACACCTGTCGGTCGCAACCCTCTTGGCACAGACCCCATGACGCGGGATCACGGCAACCTTCACCACCCGGTCTTGTAATCCCTGCACCTCACAGCAGGGCTCCTGCGTGGCTAAACCGATCCGAGTTACGTTGTTCTGCCCCGGTTCTACAGGATTCTGCGGGGTGGTATAAAATCTTCCACTCGGTTAAAGTATCTGGCCAAGTGGAAGCGTTTCTCCTGCTGCTCCGAAACACGCAATGTTTCTCCCGCTGAGGTCCCGCTCCATTCCATCTGGTTCCTCAGGGCTTGGAGCGTTTATACCGCCCCCCCCAGTGGGGCCCCGCCATAAACCTGGCTCTTCAATCTGGTTCTAATCAGTTTTATGACTGCCCTATTCGAGCCAATGTCAACATGCTCATTGATATACCTGTCCTGCAAGACAGTTTTCCTGTAGCCTTTCCTGCGGCCAGACGAGTCTCCGAGCTTCAGACTCTCACAATAGGCCCAAGGTATACTGTGTTCCTCAAGGACAAGGGCAGTTATTACCACGTCCGACCTGCCTCCCTAAGGAGGTGTCGGCCTTTTATATCTACCAGGATATCTTCCTTCCGGTCTTCTTTCCGAAGCCACTCTCTTTGCAAGGAGAGCAACAATTGCCCTCCTTCGACATCCGTAGGGTGTCCGCAATCTATATCTAGCGGACAGAGCCCTCTCGTAACGCCCACAAAACCTTCATCGTACCGGCATACCGGACGAAGGGCATACCTGTCTCCTCCTAGAGGATTTCATCTTCAATGACGTTGTGCATCCGCACCTCCTCTGTTTTGGCCCATGTTCCATAGAGCCACCTTACTGCACATTCCACCAGGGCTCACGCTTCTCTGCTGCCTTCCTGGCTCACATACCCTTTCAGGGGATGTGTTGTGCACCTACCTGGCCCTCGGTCCACACCTTTGCCTCATTGGTCCAAGAGTCCAGAGCTGATGCAGCCTTTGGCTTAGCAGTTGCATTCTGCAACATCTAACTCTGACCCCACCGCCTACGTAAGGCTTGGGAATCACCTAACTGGAATGCATAGGAGTAATCACTCGAAGAAGAAAAGATGGTTACTCACCGTAGTAACTGTTGTTCTTCGAGATGTGTTGCTCCTATCCATTCCAGACCCGCCCTCCTTCCCCACTGTCGGAGTAGCCGGCAAGAAGGAACTGAGGAGCGGACGGGCCGGCTGGGGTATATATCCTGCGCTATAGCGGCGCCACTCCAGGGGGCGCCCAGCCGGCCCGCCGGAGTTGCTAGGGTAAAAATCTTCCGAAGAGCCGTGCACGCACGGCGCGCACACCTAACTGGAATGGATAGGAGCAACACATCTTGAAGAACAACAGTTACTACGGTGAGTAACCGTCTTTTCCCATAATACAAGAACTTGGGGTCACCAAATGAAATTAATAGGCAGCAGGTTTAAAACAAATAAAAGGAAGTTCTTCTTCACGCAGCGCACAGTCAACTTGTGGAACTCCTTACCTGAGGAGGTTGTGAAGGCTAGGACTATAACAATGTTTAAAAGGGAACTGGATAAATTCATGGTGGCTAAATCCATAAATGGCTATTAGCTAGGATGGGTAAGAATGGTGTCCCTAGCCTCTGTTCGTCAGAAGATGGAGATGGATGGCAGGAGAGAGATCATTTGATCATTGCCTGTTAGGTTCACTCCCTCTGGGGCACCTGGCATTGGCCACTCTCGGTAGACAGATACTGGGCTAAATGGACCTTTGGTCTGACCCGGTACGGCCATTCTTATGTTCTTATAATCCGGATTAAAAAGTCAATTCATGAAAATTATCAGGGGACTGAAATTCCAAAATATTTCATATTAGAAATACTGAAACAAAATACGGTCCCCAGAATTTCTGGCATCCCAATGGCCTACCTGGTGGGCTAACTTGCTGCCAGGCTCCTAGGGCTGCCTGCTGCTCACCAGGCAGGTGGAGAGCTGGGAAGTCCAGGAAGCAGGGCAGACCAGGCAGGTAGAGGCAGGGAGGCAGAGAGCATATAGAACTAACTGAAAATTTTCCAACACACCACTTTTCCTTTGGAAAATGCTGATTCCACAGAATTGAAACATTCTGCAGGATTGTGTTGATTCCATCAAAAGTTTTGATGGAAACTAGGCAGGGAGGTTGGCTAACTAGGCTGCCTGGTTTCGTGCCAGTCAGTGACTGGGCTGCCTGGTTCCTCAGGCTCCCCAAGCTCCCTGGCTTCCCAATTCTCCATCTGGTGGACTCCTGCTTTCCCTGGCTAGCCAGCTCCCCAGCTGCCAGGCTTCCCAGGTTGCCCACCTGGCAGGCAGGTGATTGGGTTCCATTGCTGCCCAGATAGATTGCTGCCTGGCTGGCTTCCTGCCCTGAATTTTTTTCTTAAAATCTGTTCCATATAAAAATTCACATTTCTGATCCTTTGTTCCAACTCAGAAAATACCAACCTTCCGAATTGTGAAATTTTCCACAGAATGGACATTCCAATTCATGTGCAACTCTATCAGTGTAGGACCAAGGACCACTCCCCATGGGGGACCCTACAGTAATGATTCCCCAGTTTGTGATCTGTCAGTTAGCTAGTTTGTGATCCATTTAATTTGTGCCATACTGGTTTTATTTTGTTCCAGTTACTTTATCAAAATGTCATGCAGTACCAAGTTAATGCCATACAGAAGTCTATTACATCAATGCTATTACCTTTATGAACCAAACTTGTAGTCTTGTAAAAATATCAAGTTAGTTTGACGAGATCTACTTTCCATAAACCCATGTTATCTGGCATTAATTATATTACCATCTCATAATTCTTTATTAATGAAGCCCTGTATCAGCCATTCCTTTATTGTGCCCAGGATATCCATTAGGCTACCAGACCTATAATTACTCTGGTCATCTCATTTATCCTTTTAAAATATTAGCACAACATTAGCTGTTTTCCAATCCCAGTAACATTTCCAGTTTTTCATAACTTTTTAAAAATCAGCATTAATGATCCAGAGGGCTTCTTGGCCAGCTCTTTTAAAACTCTGGGATGCAAGTTTTCTGGACCCACTGATTTAGCAGTGTCTACCTTTAGTAGCTTGCATTTAACATCTGAAAGTTACTTTTGGAACATCATCATATGTTATGAGTACATCATCTGGCTTTTTCCCAAATACAGAGCAGAAATATTTATGTAACATATCTGCCTTTTCTGTATTACTTTTGACAATTCTACCATTTCCATCTAGTAATGGACATCCAGACATGCATGTACATGCACACAAGCACTTGGTGTGAATGTGACCAAAGAACATTGAATGTAAATTTTCCTAGACAGACAATAAATATGACATTTCTCTCTTTCTCAAAGAATCCAGCTATTTTCAAATCTAGGATTCACTTATGTGGCCAACCTAATATTCCTCTTTGTCCAAATGAGAATAGAAAAGATGCTAAATATTTCCTTATCATCTCCTATCTCTCTCTCACCAAATTTCTCCTTTTCCCCATCCCTGCTCTGTCTGAGAGAATCAAAGTCCCAATTATTTGTTCAGGCTCATTTCCTGTTTGAGACTTGTGTTCTTCCAGCCTGGAATGAGAAACAATACCAAGTTACTTATGTGACTGGTCCCATATCTTGAAAAGCAAATAATGATACATTACTGTGCATATTCACAAACATACCATAAGTTACATTTGTTCATAGAAATGATTCACCAATCAACTTCAGCTTTGGACAGATCTGAGCACAGATAATTTGCAAACAGAAAAAAAAAGGACTAAATTTACCAAACAGAGTAGTTGTTGTGAATTGTTTTCCCATTTCTGAGTATGTCAAAAAGACTGATTGTAAAAATAATGCAGTTTTTTTCTGAAATAATGAAGGCTTCTCTCTACTTCCAGTTTCTAAAGACTCATTTTATTTTCTCTTTATATTAGTCTCAAGATGTCCAAATAGGCCGGGCAAGTGTAAAATATGCCCACATTAATAATAATTCTAAATTACATTGCCACAGATGTCACAGGAGTTCCTACTGGTTTGCTTAAAAATCCATTCCCCAGGTTCTTTACTGTGTTGGAAAAAAAGAAGGGGGTTTAGGTTTGTTTAGGGTTTTCTTCAGTTAGGAGGTGCTGGGGGTGGGGAGGAGAGGGAGTTTGGTGTTTGAACATTTAGGTTAAGAGGTAATTATGTCAGTAACAGAATTAAAATCCTGAAACACATTGAACTGATTTCTAATACAAACAGGATCAACATTAAAGGATTTAAAGGATTGCTATTATCATTTTAGGACCAAAATGTGATTTAAACTGTAATAGATATTGATTTCTATATTAGTGTTCTTGCTCCTTGTATTGTATTTCTGCTGCCATCTGCTAAAACAGGAATGGCATTTTTTATTTTATTGACTAACAATGACTTGAAATACTGTATTCCTGCACTCTCTGGATCTTTGAAATTATGATAAGCTTACAGGGGAAAGGAAGGTTCAGAACAACTTAGTTCTTATGAGCTGTGTGTTTTTAAAATAATATATGTCAATTATTAGACATGTAGAATGATTTGGGGAAAAAGTAGGAGCTCTTGAACATGATACTCTGAAGTTACCTGTGGGAGATAAAGTTTCACTAATTGTGTTGCAGGCATCCCAGGCTTCCTCAGATGACACTCCTTGTTTTAAAAGAAAAATAAATACCTACAGTATTCTGCACTCGTGGTCAAAACAGTACGGGTGGGATTTTCAGAAGTACTCAGCATTGATGTAATTCTGCCCCCACTGAAGTCAATGGGAGTTTTACTCTCTGCATCATCTCATCCACTAGCACAAATTCAGCTACCATCCCTGTACTGACTCACAGATCTAACTCTGTACTCCAGATCTGTCTCCCTCTGTCCAAATGAAAATTCTGGCCTGTCTTTCTGACATCTCCTCATGGATGTCAGCTAACCAGCTCAAGCTCAATATAGGTAAAACAGAGCTCTTAATCTTCCCCCCCAAAGTCTCCCCTACGCCACCCTTCCCAATCACTGTGGACAACACCACCATCCTGCCAGTCACTCAGGCCTGTAACCTGGGTGTCACCTTCAACTCGGACTTCTCTCAAGGTCCTCACGTCCAGGCTGTCTAAATCTTGCAGATTCTTTCTGCATATTCACCCTAAGATATGGCCTTTCCTATCCATCCGTATAGCTAAAACTCTCATTCAGGCTGTCCTCATCTCGCCTCTTGATTATTATAATATCCTTCTCTCTGGCCTTGACAAACACAAACTTGCCCTGCACATGACTACTCAGAATACTGCTGCAAAGATCTTTCTCCTAGCCCGTCACTTTGATCATCACCTATCTCTTTCCATCCCTCCACTGGTTGCCCCTTCTCTTATCAAACATAACTTAGTTCTCTTCACTTTCACAGTCTATCCCCCCGCCTCTCATCTCCCATTCACTACTGAAGTGCCAACTCCCACCTCCAGTTGACCCATGGTGCCAGCCTCCATTGCCCACTTGTTAAATTTTCAAGTAAGCACCTTCATGCTTTCTCCCATGCATAGGTGCTAGAAATACGGGTTTCTGGGGTGCAGCACTAGGTAGGGTTTCCAGGTGTCTGGTTTTCGACTGGAACATAAGGTCGAAAAGTGATCCTGGTGACTCCGGTCACCACTGCTGACCGGGCTGTTAAAAGTCCAGTTGGTGCGGGGCTGGCAGGCTTCCTACTTGCTCCATACAGCTCCCCAGAAGTGGCAACATGTCCCTTGGCTTCTAGGCAGAGGGATGGCCAGGGGGCTCCAGGTGCTGGCCCCGCTCCAAGCTCCGCAGTACCATTGGCCGTGAACTGTGGCCAATGGGAGCAGAGGTGGTGAGTATGCACTGCGCAGAGCTGTCTGGCCGCCCCTACGCCTAGGAGCTGAGGGACATGTCGCCGCTTCCAGGGAGCCCTCCGAGGCAAGTGCCACCCAGAGCCCACACCCTCTCTCATGCTCCAATCCCCTGCCCCAGCTCTGAGCCCCCTCTCACACACAAACCCCCTCCCAAAGCCCGCACCCTGCACCTACACCCTGCCCCCGCCTAGAGCCACCTCCCACAACCTGAATCCCTCTTTTCTGGCCCCACCCCAGAACCCACACTCCTAGCTGAGATCCTGTACCCACACCTCAACTCCTTGCTCAGCCCAGATCCCCCTCCTGTACCCCAACCCCTGCCCCAGACTGGTGAGCGAGTGAGGGTGGAGAGAGCAAGCGGCAGTGGAAGGGGAGATGGAGTGAGCAGGGATAGGGCCTCGGAAAAGAAGCAGGGGAGTGGGAGGGTTGCCAGGTGTCCGGTTTTTGACTGGAACACCCAGTTGAAAAGGGAACCTGGCAGCTCCAGTCAGCACTGGGCCATTAAAAGTCCGGTTGGTGATGCAGTGGGGCTAAGGCAGGCTCCCTGCCTGCCCTGGCTCCCCACGGCTTCCGGAAGCAGCGATGTGTCCCTGCAGTCTCTAGGTGCAGGGGTGGCCAGGGAGGCTCTGTGCACTGCCTCTGCCCCAAGCACCAGCTCAATGGTTCCCATTGGCCGGGAACCACATCCAAAGCAGGTGAGGGCAGCATGCAGAGCCTGCCTGGCCACCCCTCTGCCTAGGAGCCAGAGGACATGTCTCTGCTTCCGGGAGCTGCCTCAGGTAAGTGCTGCCCAGAGCCCACTCCACACCCTGAAACCCCTACCCTGAGCCCCCTCCTGCCCCCAACTCCCTCCCAGAGCCCATACCTACACCCCTCCTACACCCCAACTCCCTGCGCCAGCCTGGAGCCCCCTCCTGCATTCTAAACCCCTCGTCCCCAGCCCCACCCCAGAGCCCTCACCCCCTCCCACATCCCTGCCCCAGCCCGGTGAAAAATGAGCGAGTGAGCGAGGGTCGGGGAGAGTGAGCGATGGAGGGAGGGGGGGTAGAGTGAGCGGGGACAGTGGCGGGCCCCAGAGAAGGGGAGGGGCAGGGGGCGGAGCAGGGGTGTTCAGTTTTCTGCAATCAGAAAGTTGGCAACCCTATGCAGGAAAAACTCCTGGCTTGAAGTGGTTTCCATCATATACAGAGTCTACAGCAGGGGTCGGCAATCTTTCAGAAGCGGTGTGCCGAGTCTTCGTTTATTCACTCTGATTTAAGGTTTCGCGTGCCGGTAATACATTTTAACATTTTTAGAAGGTCTCTTTCTATAAGTCTATAATATATAAGTAAACTATTGTTGTATGTAAAGTAAATAAGGTTTTTAAAATGTTTAAGAAGCTTCATTTAAAATTAAATTAAAATGCAGAGCCCCCCGGACCACTGGCTAGGACCAGGGCAGTGTGAGTGCCACTGAAAATCAGCACGCGTGCCACAGGTTGCCTACCCCTGATCTAAATACTTCTTGTTCATGAAACTTACACGTATTTGTAGTGTTATTCCTTCTTTTTCTTTAAATAATTGTTTTGAAAAAGAGCACAGAAATTCCATGCAAAACATAGTGTTTACATGACATGACAATGAGAAATCAAGCACTCAAAAGTCAGAAAAACTCAAACCACAAACTTAATCCTGCCTCTTGTGTTTGTGCTCTAAAATATGGCCTAAATAAACTGATTTTCTTCGCAATAGCTTTGTTTTATTGACCTCACTGAGGATTAAAAATCAAGCAAAGTCTCAATAATGCATACCATACACCACCTGTACTGTACATAAGATTAGACGAGAAATCGAGTTCATATTGAATTAATTGACAAAGAATGTATAAAATATAAAGACAGAGAACAATTTACAGCAAAAGCACAAAGAGGAAAGAGTTAAAGTTGAGGTTTTCACCTTGGCTTTGACTTCCCTGATTTTTGAGGATTTGATTTCTCAACCTTACTGTTGCATTATTGCTATTTATTGCATGGAATTAATTATGAAGATAAAATGTGTCAGTGTTTCTCTTTATTATTATGTGTAGTGAGATTGGTTAATAAGATCTGTTCTTCATTGTTGAAGACTGGATTTGGGGGTATTTTATTATTCACAGGTGGAATATAAACTAACAAGTTTTCCAAGTTTGCCCCCACATCTGAACTGTCCATACACACAGGGATATACAGTATGTCACCTTGACATTATGCTCAATATGAGTTGTATAAAGCCTGGCCACAGATGTTATGAAAGACAGTAACCAACAGGAAAACAAACAGATAAGTGATTCAGCCTAAAATACAGAGCGAAGAGGTTCAAAGCAGTTATATTCCATGGCTAATGTTGCACCTGGCTCCAAGGAAATCCCCAAAGTAAGGGACAGATTCTCAGCTGATGTAAATTAGCATAACTTTTTAGAAATCAGTGGAGCTATGTCAATTTACAGCAACTCAGATTCTGGCCTAAATTTCCACGTGGCTGTTTTTCCCCCTCTCATTTCACAATCTGACATTAGACTTAATAAGGATTTAGTAAACATGAAAGGCTTCTTCACATGAATTTCCGTCAGCTAGGTCAACAAAAGGTTGATTGTTACATTCCAGTGGAAGTCACTATAATCTATCAAATGGCAAAAAACTACATTAACACAGAGTCATCCCCTTGCAGAACATTGATTTGAGCAAAACTCAAACATCTGTAAACTCCAAAATGCAGAGTTAAGGTTGCATAGGCAACCTTAACTCTGCCCTCTTTCTCCAGTACCCCAATACACCTTGAACACACATACCTTTACACTGTCAACCCCACAGTTGCTGAAATATACAAGTTTTTCACCTGCTTTTACAACCCATTCACTCTCATCCACAGGATTCCATTTTACACTATTAAAGGTAAAGTAGCTTTCTATTGTGGTTACCTCCCCTCTCCTGTAACCCGACTTTCCATGCAGTGCCTAGAGCAAAAGACAACTATTTTACAGTGGAATAGTGTTGGGGTGCAGGATGGTTGAAGTACCTGGGCAGGGCTGTGGAGTGCATGAGGGTTGGGGTACATTTGCAGTGCTGGGAGTGCAGAGGGGTTGGGGTACACTGGCAGAGCTCAGTGTGTAGAGTTGGGTGCAGGAAGCTTGGGGAGCACTGGCAGAGCTGTAGAGTGCATGGGAGATGGGATGGTCTGACAGAGCTGAGGCTGCTGGGTGGTTGGGGAGCAGGGGGCTTGGGGTGCATGAGGGTTGGCTACAGGGGTGGGATGCACTGGTAGAACTGTAGGGGTGGAGGAAGGTTCTAGTTCAGGGGCTTGGGTTCAGGGTTGGGGTACACTTTCAGAGCTGGGGATGCAGTGGGGTTGGGGAGCACAGGCCGTGCTGTGGAGTGCATGGGAGTTTGGATGCTACCGCAGAGTTGAGGCTTCAGGGTGGCTGGGGAACAGGGGGCTTGGGGTGCATTGGCAGAGCTGGGGGGTGCAATGCCTCCCTCACCTGAGCCCATAGGCGCCAACTCAATGGGTGCTCCAGGGCTGGAGCACTCATGGGGAAAAATTAGTGGGTGCTTGGAATGGAGGCAGGAGGGGGCGGGGCAGGGGTGGAGCCAGGGCGGGGCTGGGGCAGAGGGGGGTCAAGCACCCACCAGCGCCAGTAGATGTTGGTGCCTATGCCTGAGCCCCCAACCTCTCTCTTGCCTCCCCTACTGTCCATCTCTATTTTTATTCCCCTCCCCATAACCCTCCTCCCCTCACTGCAGCCCCAACCCCCTTTTCCCCTCTTTGCCCCCTTCCTCCACCCATAATACTCATCCTCTTCTATGAAACATTCATGTTTAATTTTCCCCAAAAATACTTGGGTTACATTCCCCCAAAAATAAAATTGCCACCCATGATTCACAAATTGTAGCAACCTCCAGCTTTTCAGTCCCAAATCCTTCTGTTTTAGGTGGAGGATTGTGATGCTTTTATCCCTTGTTATGATAATTGAAGGGTGAGTTCACAACCATCAGTCTCAAGAAGGTCTGTGATTCATCCAGTCATTAGTACCTCTCAGTGTAACAGTCCAAAGCAGCAGAAGGAAACTGTTTTTGAGGGGGCTGTAACTTGGGAACTTCTTGGTCAAATGACCTCAAATTGGATCACTAGTGCAACCCTGCACTCCCCATGAGCCATACCAAATTTCACAACAATCCAATTAATGGTTTGGATTTCAGAGCATAAGAGTGGCCATACTGGATCAGACCATAGGTCCATCTAGCCCAGTATCCTGTCTTCCGACCGTGGCCAATGCCAGGTGCCCCAGAGGGAATGAACAGAACAAGTAATCATCAAGTGATCCATCCCATGTTGCCCATTCCCAGCATCTGGCAGACAGGCTAGGGACACTTCAGAGCACTTATATCAATCATTCTTTAAAGCATGTAAAATGGTAGAAAGGGAAACCCTCTAGCCATTTTTCTGTATTGGCACATATGCCATGTAAAAATGTACATTTTCTTTAATACTGTTCTCAGTTTAGGTCCCCAAATATTTAGTGGGTGCCATGCACAATCTTGGATAAAACTCACCAGATTGAGAGCATTTGGACCCACAACACATCAATAGTTTGATCTCTAGCTCTGCGCAAAAAAAACCTCACATCAAAACTTTTTTTTAAAATAGCTATTTTTTCAGGGCTTATATCTCCAGAAGGCCTGGCTCAAATGACTCCATATTTGGGTCACTAACCCAACGCTGCACCCTCCTAAGGCAGATTTCAAAGAAATCCTACTAAGCGTGTTGATTTTAGAGGTCTTAGAAAAGCTGACTTGTAAACAGATATCATGATGCAACCTTAATTATAATGGCAACGTACACACCAACCATTCATGTAGTGTCTCTTTGCCTCATAATCTTTCCGTGTTTTTATCCTCACAGCACCCCTTTGAGGTAGGGCAGTACTGATGGCTCCATTGCACAGATGGGGAACCAAGTCACAAAGAGACTAAGTGGTTTGTAAAAGCAGCAAAGAGTCCTGTGGCACCTTATAGACTAACAGACTTTTTGGAGCATGAGCTTTTGTGGGTGAATGCCCACTTCGTCGGATGCATGGTTTGCTACGCAGTGGAGCAGGGAGTTGAACCCAGGACACCTAAATCCCAGGCTAGCACAGCCACCACCCTGGACCATCCTTCCTCATGGAAGGTAATCTTGTGTGTGCTGTTGTGAAAGAAACACAGTAGAAAAGAGGCTGTGTTGCTGCTGAACTGTATGTTTTATGTAGATGCTTCTGCAATAGAATACATGGTTAGAATGTGCATCAACCCACTCATAATGGAACCATTATTCTGTAGTCACAGTTCTGAATTGCCGCTAATAGATTTTCATTTTGTTTTCACCGTAAAGTCATATTTGATAAATATGGAAATGTGCATATTTCAAGTAGATCACTTTTAAATGTGTGATTTAAATAAGTTTTGCATGAGAACCTTTGGGGGGAAAAAAGAGAAGACCATATAATCAACAGTTACTGGAGTTAGGTGGTGAACTAAAAGCATTCAAGTACATTAGTACACTTTTTAGGAATGTGCTTAATAGTTAATTTTATATGATTTCAAAGAAAATCATTAAATGTTTCTTTATATGTATACATATGTGTGGGATGTGTGTGCTTATATCTATGTATAGAACAGAGAGAACATTTTAAAGCTCAGGCTATTTGATTATTTTTAATGTCTTCTGTGTTATTTTAAATAATGGCTTAAATGAATCTATATTAAGCTTCTATTATTGCACCGAGGAAGAATCCCATTATAGGACTTGGATATATAGGGCTCTTTGGACAAATGCATAAAGATTCATTTTATCTCTAATTTATTCTAATTTCCTTCTGTTTTAAGTTCAAAGAATGATATTCTTTATTGGTGCATGGACTAATAATAGTGTAGATTGTACAACTATTGCCTGGGTTATTCTTTGCAGCATAACACACATTTTTTCACACAATATGGGGGGGGTCAGTGAGTGTGTGAAATTTTTAATCTAAACCAACCAAATTAGTTAATATTTCAGGGACTTTTAGGCTGCTGTTTTTAAATGTGGATGCCTAAAGTAGGGCACCTAAATCGGGATTTATGGCCAGATTTTTAAAGGTGTTTAGGTGACTAGTGGGATTTTCAAATGTACCCAGGCATCGAAAGCATTTGTGCAACCCCACTACTATGTGCCTATCTGCATCTGTAGGCACCTAGGGTATGACTACACAGCAAAGAAAACCCCGCAGCTGGCCTGTGCCAGCCAACTCAGGCTTGTGGGGTTTGGGCTGAGAACAGGGCCGGCTCCAGGCCCCAGCATTCCAAGCTAGTGCTTGGGGCAGCATTCTGCAAGGGGCGGCAGTCCCTGTTGTTTTGCCCCCAAGCAGCGTGCTGAATTGCCACCGCAGGGCAGTCCGTGTGCCCTTAGGGCGGCAGGCACGTTTCCATGGTGGCGGCAATTCGGCAGCAGCTTCTATGTTTAGCTGTCAGGGGCGGCTTCAGTTAAACATAGAAGCTGCCGCCAAATTGCCGCCCCTGCGGAAACGCGCCTGCCGCCCTAACGGCACACGGACTGCCCCCGCCACCTGCAGCGGCAATTTGGCGTGCTGCTTGGGGCGGTGAAAACTGTAGAGCCGGCCCTGGCTGAGGGGCTGTTTTCTTGCTGTGTAGACTTCCGGGCTCAGGCTGGAGCCCTGGGACCCTCCCACCTTGCAGGGTCCTAGAACTCAGGCTCCAGCCCAAGCTTAGAATTCTACACAGCAATGAAACAGCCCTACAGCCCAAGTTGGCTGGTGTGATAAACGAAGGGGAGGGTAGCTCCCTTTTATGGACCCAGACAGCCAGTCAGCTATAAAATCCCTCTTAGTAGCTGTTCTCTACTTGCTTTGCCTGTAAAGGGTTAAAAAGTCTCATTGCAGCCATAGGTAAAAGGAAGTGAGTGAGCACCTGACCAAAAGAACCAGTTGGAAGGCTAGAACTTTTTAAAATTGAAACAAGACTCCTCTTTTGTCTGTCTGTGTTGTTCTCCCGGAGAGAAGGGACAGAGCAGTGATGCTGTAAGAAGCTTTGGGCCAGGTATGAAAAATCATCAGATCATACCTAGAAACTACTCATTTAAAACCCCAAATATGTAAGTAGATAAGGAAATGTCTAGGAAGACGCGATTAGGTTTATCTCTGTTTATTTCTTTATGGCTTGTGGATTCCTCTCTGCCAACCCCAGGTGCTTTTGTTTTGCTTGTTACCTTTAAGCTGGACCTCAAGAAAGTTATTCTTGATGCTTAATCCTTGTAAGTGTTTTTTTAATCTAGCAATAGCCTGAGTTTCCAGACGTATTTTCTTTCTTTCTCAGGCTGTGGCTCAGTCTCAGGCTGAAGAGCTCCCTCCACAAGGAGCAGATTCAGTTTCCTGTTTTTTTCAGGGTCTGGCTTTCAGCTGCTGACAGAAGGTACACTTCTATGGAATGTGGCCCTCGCTAAGGCAACAGACACAGTGGGAATGCCTGTCCGTTAGCGGAATGGCCTCCCTGCAGGAGACGCACCTCTTAAACCCAGGAGACCCAGGCATGGCCCTTGCTGGGGGCAATCCCCAGAATAGGAGAAAAAAGGGTTAAAGACCTTTTTTTAAAACAGGGCAAGAAAAAAACAAAGGAATCTCTATGAGACTAAGAAAAGAACAAAAGCAGTAAAAACAGCTAAGAACGCATTTCTATAGAAGTAAAGTATCCATGAAGGGACTGCTAATCGCTCTGTCTCTAGCCAGGGGCAGTTAAGAAGAAACTGAGGCCATGGCTACACTTGCAAATTTGCAGCGCTGCAGCAGGGTGTGAAAACACACCCTCTCCAGCGCTGCAAATTGCGGCGCTGCAAAGCGCCAGTGTGGTCAAAGCCCCAGCGCTGGGAGCGCGGCTCCCAGTGCTGTACGTTATTCCCCACAGGGAGGTGGAGTACGGACAGCGCTGGGAGAGCTCTCTCCCAGCGCTGGCGCTTTGACTACACTTAGCGCTTCAAAGCGCTGCCGCGGCAGCGCTGCCGCAGTAGCGCTTTGAAGTGCAAGTATAGCCATAGCCTGAGAGTGGTCTGTTGGCCCAGCACTAATTAGTCTCAAAGCAGAGCATGAGGAGGGGAGAGCACATGTGTGGGGCAACGGACACTGCTACCAAAGATCTCTGATCAGAAGCACAGGGATGCATGTACACCTACAATGGAGTACCCATAGGGACACTACTCGAAGAAGAATCTCAGTGTGCTCAGCCATAGGGCAGTTTGCATGGTGGTGCTACCCTGGAGCCATGGATCCTGGAAGTCCTAGGATCTCCTTCACAGTTCACATATGAAGCTTACCCAAAGCCATGGACCCTGGAAGATCACGGAAACCTGCCTGTGATTTATGGAAAGTTTGTTGAACCAGGTATATTTTCACAAAAATTCCTGACTGTGCCATTCCTGTGGACATCATGTGGCTTTGGACCCAGCCCTCTATGTTGTTGCAAGATGGAATCATCTGGTACCAGGTCCTTGAGCAAGCTTCCTTTTCAGAAGGCCACCTCCTCTTTGCCTCATAGAAATGCCAGGCTGGGAGGGACCTTGAGAGGTCACCTAGCCCAGCCCTCTACACTGAAGAAGGACCACATATACCTATCCTGATAGTTAGAAAGATTTTCCTAATATCAAACCTAAATCTCCCTTGCCGCAGATTAAGCCCATTATTTCTTGTCCTACCTTCAGTGAACATGGAGAACACCATCTTTGTAACTGCCCTTCACATATTTGAAAACTGTTATCAGGTCCCTGCCTCAGTCTTCGTTTCTCAAGCTAAACATACCCAGTTTTTCAAACCTTTCCTCTTAGGTCAGGTTTTCTAAAACTTTTATCATTTTTGTTGCTCTCCTCTAGGTTGTCCACCTCTTTCTTAAAGTGTAGCTCCTAAAACTGAACACAATTACCTCCTGTGTCTTACATACAACACTCCTGTTAATACACCTCAGAATTATATTAGCCTTTTAGACAACAAGATCACATTGTTGGCTCATGTTCAATTTGTGATCCACTATAACCCTCAGATCCTTTCCAGCAGTACTATCACCTAGCCAGTTATTCCCCATTTTGTAGTTATGAATTTGATTTTTCCTTACAAAGTGCAGTACTTTGCACTTGTCTTTACTAAATTCCATCTTGTTGATCAATTCTACAATGCATCGAAGTTTCTAATCCTGTCTGCCAAAATGCTTGCAACCCCTCCCAGCTTGGTGTCATCTGCACATTTTATAAACATACTGTCTATTCCATTATCCAAGTCATTAATGAAAATATTGAATAGTACTGAACCCAGGACAGACCTCTGCAGGACCCCACTAGATACATCCTCCATGTTGGGCAGCATATCACTGATAACTACTTCGAATATGGTTTTGTAATTCAAGCAAGAAATCCACAATTGCGTTCCACCTTTACTGCTGTACACATGAAAGCAGCAAGGGACCCTGTTTTTGGAGGTGCATTTTGCACTTTTTTCTAATGGTTTGGGTAACTTTCACTTTGCACCTGTACCTGAGAAGTGAATGAACCTTTGCAATTCTCAGTGTAGTCAGTTGGAGTTGCAGGAAGTTAGCATCTGTCAGGATCAGGACTCTTCTTTGTGAAATGTGGAATGCCCCTGAAACATCAGCAACATGTCACTCTTTTTTGTTGGTCTCTACTGACCAAGGAAGCAGGAGTTCAGAGTTCACTCAGAAACTTGACAGAATAAGCAGATGCTGACTGACCAGACTGTTTTAGGAAATAGATAAGTTTTTAAGCCCATAATAGTGAAGATGAAGAATCCATTTGGCCTAAAAGACAAAAGGGCTATTGTTGCTTATTTATGTAACGTATATTAAAATAGAAATGTAGCCTCAGTTGAAAAGAATCTACTGAAAACACCCACCACAATTTCTCTATCATTTATCTTCAGTCTAAATGTATTCTTCTGCATTCAGCTGCAATGCACAGCGTGAACTAATTTTCAGTTACTGTAGAAGCCTTCAGATAAGCAAAAATTATCTCAGATTCATAGCACTGTCCTTGTCTTGGTATTTTGGAAAGGACTATCTTGTGTACGTCTCACCGTGGTAAAATACTAGACAGAATGGCTTACTAAAGATTAATTGCATTCTTCTTGACGGCAGATTCTTCACCAAATGTGTTTTTCCCATCATTTTGTCTTGCTGAAATGACAGTATTCTGATAAACATACAGACTTTGTATAATTCATCAGAAATTTAAATAAACATTGTCTCAACCTTCTAATTCCCTCTTCTTAACCCCAGTGGCATGTTCCAAAATAATAACTTCTGGCATATGGAAACACAAGACCAAGTTTTGCTACGCTAAGCTCTAATGAAGTCCCTCTGTACATTTATATACGAACTTTTAAACAGACACAGCATATCTGAGTTTTCTAGTCTGAGGTCATATTACTGTAGGACCACAGCTCAAAGTTTACATAATCTGCTAGTTTGTTTATCAAAGTATGTGACAGTGAGTAATTTTGTTTTACATGGCCGGGAGAAGTCGAGGTGGGGTGAAGTCAGCTGGAGAAGAAGGCATAGGGATGGGGATGCAGTCTATACTGGCAGTCAGGAGGTGGAGAGAGGAGATGGAGTAGCCTGGGAAAGGTCCAGCTCGAAAGCTTGGGGAAGGGGAAAGACCAAATGGGGGAGACAGTCTTAAAGCAGGGCTGTGTGTGTGTGAGCACGTGTGTGCACATGCTACTACACAGTAGTATGAGCCTGGGGAGAGAGCTGGATGCTGGGGAAAAGGAAGAGGAGCAGAGAGCGAGAACCATGGGAAAGCACAGGGAGGCTGCACTGGAGAGAGAGGAGGAGACCCAGAAGACAAAAGGAGGAGGAGCAAAAAAAGACGATCAGCCAAGTGAGGAGAGAAAGGGGCAGCTAACGATAAGGCAGCTATTATCAAAGGGTGACAGCAACACTTCAGCCTTTTGAGCTAATAAGCAGCAAGGCAATCAAAGGAGTATGAGGAGAGGTTTACTCTAGGAGCTGGGGTGTGATTCCCTGCTTGTGTACCAGGGCCAGCTATAGGTTTTTTGCCACCCCAAGCAAAAAAAGTTTTGGCTGCCCCCCACCCCAGCCCTGGGCTTTCTTTCCCCCCCCCAGCTCCCCCTGCTGCCCCAGCACTGGGCTCTCCCCCCTTCCCCCCCACCTGCACCCCCTGCTGCCCCAGCCCTGGGCTCCCCCCCACCAGTGCTGACTCCACCCGCTCCCCCCTCGCCTCCAGCCAGTCCAGCGCTGGCAGGGTCAGGGTAAGCAGCAGGGCTCCTGGGCCGCACCTCAGCCCAGGGTCCCTCCAGCCAGAGCTCCTGCCTCCAGGACTGGCCAGGACCCAGGAGGGCAGAGCCAGGGGACTGAGGAGCCAGGGCAGGGTAGCCCCAGAGGGAACGGAGCCCCAGCAGGGCCGGTGCAAGGATGTTTCGTGCCCTAGGCGAAACTTCCACCTTGCGCCCCCGCCCTGAGGCGCCCCCTCCCCCCCGTGGCAGCTACCCCCCTCCGCCCTGAGGCGCCCCCTTGTGGCAACTCCCCACCCTCCGCCCTGAGGCACCCCCCCGCCGCAAGCCTGGGAAGCGGGAGAAGTGAAGCAGCTCACCCCTGCCCCGCCTCCTCCCCGAGCATGCCATGACCGCTTCACTTCTCCCGCCTACCAGGCTTGCGGCGCAAATTAGCTTAGTTGCCGCAAGCCTGGGGCAGGAGAAGTGAAGCGGCCACGGCGTGCTCGGGGAGGAGGCGGGGCAGGGGTGAGCTGGAGGGGAGTTCCCCTGCGTTCCGCCCCCCCCCCCCGCTTACTTGCTGCAGGCGGTCCTCCCCGCACTCCCTTGCCCCAGCTCCCTCTGCCTAAATGCCGGCAGCGACCGGGATCGCCAAAGATCCGGCCGCTGCGGTCACTGCCGAAGAAAATGGCGCCCCAAATCCCAGCGCCCTAGGTGACCGCCTAGGTCACCTAAATCGTTGCACCGGCCCTGAGCCCCAGAGAGTAGGACACGGGCCCCACACGGCAGCACCCCGCCTTCTATGGCCCCGCTGCTGCTGCTGCTTCTGGCCGCCCTGCCGCAGTCCCTGGGTAGCTCGGGCTGCTTTGCCCAGCCCCAGCTGTGGCCCTGGGGGGTGGCTGCCCTGCGGCACCTGCAGGCGGCTCCATGTGCCCCACGGGGCGGCCCCCAGCCCAAGTGTCCCCCGCTCAGAGCCTGCCCATCCCAGCCACAAGGTGCGGCGCTGCTCCCCCACGGCGCAAACTGCAGTGGCCCCAGGGCACCCCCCACGCACGACACACTGCTGCTGCCAGGGCCGGCTCTAGGGTTTTGCTACCGGAAGCAAAAAGAAAAAAAAAGATGGCCAGAATGCTGCCCTTGAAAATGTGCTGCCCCAAGCACATGCTTGGTTTGCTTGTGCCTAGAGCCGGCCCTGTTGTGTACACATACTCCTGCTAGCTCTCACTGAGCCAGTGCAAGTACAAATGGCAGTGTAGTCGCTGGTAGGTCCACTCGATGAGAGCTAGCAGGAATATGTGTACACAAGCAGTGGAATCACACCCCTAGCTCATAGCACAGATCTAGCTTAAGAGAAACACAGTGGAACAGACAGAAATAGGACAAGGGCTGGTACAGAAACACGTTGGTCTGATTTTCAAATATGCTGAGCATCTGCACTGAGAATGAAAGTCAGCCCACTGCAGAGGGTCAGGAAAAGCCTCAGGCACCATTTAAGTCTCACTTAAGCCCTGTTCTGAGGGCTTGAGTGGCGCATAGCCCTTGTGCTGGTCTTTGCACCCTCACCCTGCCAGAGGTCTCCTGTGGAGGGAACTGTGGGTGCTTAGAACCTCTAAAAATCAGGCTGATTATTTTGGGCCAGATTTTTAAAGCTACCTAAGAGTATATTTACACAGCAACATAAAACCTGAGACTTGCCCATGTCAGCTGTCAAGGCTGATTCCCTGCTCTGGCATTTTGAGTGCAGAAGGTGGGGGCCCACAAGGATTCCAAAAATTAATACTGGCCACTCCAGGCTTGTATTAAACTCCCAAGGTTACAGCTTCTCTCTGCCGTTGGATGGGTAGATGCTGCCACCACCCATGTGCAAAACCCCTTTCAGAACTCAGGAAGGCGCACTTGGGAATTCCTTCCTGTGGGGTACCCTCAAACCCTTTCACCCCCTCTCCACGGAAGACCTGAGAAAGAAAAACAAAGGAAATCAGCTGTTGCCACCAACTAATTAAACAACTTGCACAAACCTCTTAGGACACACAGTCTTAAAGGCGACGTGAGTAATTTCTGTGGCTTTCCACCTCCAAGGACGGTGAAGTGAGGAAGAAATCTTGGGATTCCTGATGTAAGACCTCTAAAAAGAGAGCTTCGAGCCCTCACAGTGAGCCCCGAACCAGCCAGAGGAGGTACCTGCCACCAGGGGCGGCCCTAGGAATCCCGCCGCCCCAAGCAGGGCGGCGCGCCACGGGGCGCGCTCTGGTGGTCGCCGGTCCCGCGGCTCCGGGGGACCTCTGGCAGACATGCCTGCTGGTCCCGCGGCTCCGGTGGAGCATCCGCAGACGTGCCTGCAGGAGGTCCACCCAAGCCGCGGGACCAGCGGACCCTCTGCAGTCATGCCTGCGGGAGGTCCACTGGTCCCGCGCCTCCGGCGGACCTCCCGCAGGCATGACTGTGGAAGGTCCACCGGAGCCGGCTGCCGCCCTGCCGGCAAAATGCCACCCCAAGCGCGTGCTTGGTACGCTGGGGTCTGGAGCCGGCCCTGCCTACCACGTTTGGTCTCCTCAGTACTGATGGTACAAAGGTGTCTAAGCACAGTACCCACAGATTGCATGGGCCCTCTGCAGCAGAAACCGCTGGTAAGCCTACGGACTCTATTGGCACAGGCACCGAAGCAGTGCTACTACAGGTCAGGGACAGGAGCGTATACCGTACCACCTCTGGGCAGACGGCACTGGTATGGATGCCCCTGGCAAAATGTTGACATTTTCCACCAACTAGAAATTTCATAAATCTTGAAATTTTCCACAAACCAGAAATTCCAAGTATCAGCCAGCTGTAAACAGGAGTCCTTCCACTGACTTCAGTGGTCTTTGATCAGGCCCAAAGTGAATAAAAGTTGAGCAACGTAAAGCTGCCCATGGCTCCTTTTCCTCTCCAAATAAAAAAAATAAGACTAACATTTGGAACAAATAAATCTAAATGCCTTTTATTTTTGCCTAAGCGTCACTTTGCATAGTAAAAAAAGTTTATCTTATGTGTGCAAACAGTTGAGACTGAAGGCAGCGGTGGCTCCAGGCACCAGCGCTCCAAGCGCGTGCCTGGGGCGGCAAGCCGCGGGGGGCGCCCTGCCGGTCCCTGCAAGGGTGGCAGTCAGGCTGCCTTTGGCGGCTTGCCTGCGGGAGGTCCGCCGGTCCTGCGGATTCAGCAGCAATTTGGCAGCAGGTACGCTGAAGCCACGGGACCGGCAGACCACCCGCAGGCAAGCTGCTGAAGGCAGCCTGCCTGCCATGCTTGGGGCGGCAAAAAAGCTAGAGCCGCCCCTGATTGAAGGTTGTTAATACTGCCAGTATCCTGCCTTTCTTGGAGACTGAACTTTTTGTGTGTGTCTATAGACATGATTGCAAATGCTTTCCACTTCTTTTTCTGTCATTTTTCCAATTGAAGCACCTCTGTTTTAAAGGTCGGGCCTGGCTATGCTGCAGGGTGTCCTATTCGAAATCTAGTAGTGATACAAGAGCCGATGTCTGCCAGTGTTTTCTCATCATTAACAAAACCAAAGTAAACTTTTCTCTGAATTTACTATTTACTCAGATTTAATCAAACCTCGTGTGCCTACAAAAAGTGTGTTGCCAATGGCTACCTGCAGATAAATAACGGGGATAAACCATGAGGAGTTTTCAACAGGCTTGGTAGCAGTTGTTCCCTCTCAAATATGTCCCCGAGTCACCAAATCATCCCTATTTAGCAAAGCACTTACACATGTCCCATTGGCATTACAGTAGAACCTCAGAGTTATGGACACCTCGGGAACGTGCGTAACCCTAAACAAGACATTATGGGATGCTCCTCAGAGTGAGGGCTCACAGCTGTGCCTGCGAACAT
The DNA here is from genome assembly GCF_020497125.1 of Mauremys mutica. Classification (NCBI taxonomy): domain Eukaryota; kingdom Metazoa; phylum Chordata; order Testudines; family Geoemydidae; genus Mauremys; species Mauremys mutica. The sequence continues at coordinate 60,962,546 of NC_059080.1, read as the reverse complement.
CAACTTCTTCACCTCCTACCTGTTAGTGGCTGCCCGGTTAGTGAGGGTGGTGATAGGCAGCTGTTTTAGCCCCCTAGCTGCAAGGGTGATGAGTGAGGCACCCTGGAGCTGTGGCCCTTTAAAACTGAGCTGCTTCTCCAGAGCTCAGCGTGCAGTCAGGCACTTGGGCTCTAGCTCCAGCATCAAATACTCCAGGCCAGATTCCAGCAGGAGCTCAGGAAGTTTCTTTCCCGGATGGGAATGCGCATGCAAGTTTGTCCCCCTCCTGGCCAATGGAAAGGGCGTGAGGACTGTGCCTGTGGCTTACAGGAAATCAGTGCAGACCCCAGTGCTGTTCCTGCTCTCCTTGCTTGGGGGCTCATAGCTGTGCCTGTGAAATTAACTCAGCGTCTTCATCTCCTACCTATAAGTGGCTGCACCCCTATGTGGCGAGCAGGGGTGGGACACACAGCCCAGATGTGCCTACCTTTAAGATGCAGTACAGGCACAGGATAGTATTTGCTGCTGGTGGTGGTTTTTTGTCTCTGCTGCTGCCTGATTGGTTACTTCCGGTTCCACATGGTGTCCGGTTGACTGGTCAGTCCATAAGTCTGTTGTTCATATCTTTGAGGTTCTACTGTAATAGGATTTAAGTGTGGGCTTGACACCAAGTTGTTTGGTGCAGTTTGTGTTTTTAATGAATCACTCTTTCTTCAGAGATACAGGCCAAATAAAACTGAACAACCTCAGTGGAGAAATGGTACCCACAATATTTATATATATTTGTCAGACTTTGCTTTAGTTTAGGTTTGACTGCTTGCTTATTTATTTATTTATTTATTTATTTATTTATTTTCATTACAGCAATGAAAGTGTGACAAATTTATTTTAGAACTGTTTTCTATTGCCTTGGCTTATTTATGCATGTTTATCACTGCTTTGAGGTCTGTAAAAAGTAATTATTCCATAGATAAGACTCTTTTAAGCTAGCTGGTCTACTTATTTGTACTAAATAGACTGCCGCAATAATTTCCTGCATAATGTGAGGTTAGGTAGATCAAAAAAAGCTCCGAGGTACCACAGAATTTCCATGTTCTCTTGAAGTTCCTTAAGTTGCTAGAAACTGATTTTTTTATCTCGCAAGTTAGATACAAAGCTGAAAGACCACAGCATAAATTTCCTCATTCCTTAAAGTACTATACCCATGGCATTAGCCTTGAATGAGAAAGATAAGGGAGTCAGTCATTCTCCCACTTTCTCCAGCCCAGGAATTGAGATAATGAATCCTTTGATTGACTGATAACATAAAAACTTGTGAGCAGTGCAGGTGTTTCAGTAAGAGACTTGTCTCATCAATGGTATTCAAACAGCATCTCATTATCTTTTCCTGTTTTTCTTGAAGGAGAGAAGGTAACATTTCTCACGTGCATTTGTAATTTCTCTTTTCCATGGATGTGGGATCTAGCTATTAGTATTAGTATACTAGTATACTATTTAGGTACTTTTATGGCCTCACAGTCATAAATAGATGATGGCAAAACCCCTGTGAAGGAGGGAAGTACTATCCCCATTTTATTGATGGAGAACTGAAGCTTGGGGTAGATTAAACATGTCCAAGGTCACACAGGATGCCTATGGCTGAGCTGGGAGTTGAATCCAGGTCTCTTGAACCCCTGCGCACTAGAGCATTCTTCCTACCCTGCCTGGAAATTCCTGAGCACAGTGAAACCAGTGCACTTCCATTAAATGGGAAGAGGTAAGGTGTGGAGAGATCACAGAGGAGATCTCTCTGCCCCCGTGTGCTGCAGAGGCCTTCACAGTTGGCCTCTGATGGAAGGGTGATGGGACTGATCAGAGAGCATTGACGCAACCACTGGATTGACAGCTACATGGATTTTCTGGCCTAGCTCCCCATAGAGTGGGTGTGTAGTGAGCCTGGGTTACTATTGCAGTCTTAAATCTCTAGTAGCATCGACAGAGGGAATGCCCAGATGCCCTGTACCTTCCCCATGTGTTCGGGGGAGGATTTCAAACACTCAGTCATCTGCATGGTTTCCCCACATACAACCCATGTAATCTAGCTATATAAGAAGGGCTCAGGATTTGGCCATGAATTTCCAGTGATATTCCTTCAGCTGCAGCTAAACAGTACTATCTGTAATGCCCTCATCATGTACATCTTACAGAGACTCTCTAAGGTAAAGTAAACCAGAGAGGATCTGTGTCTCTCCCTGAGCCAGGCAGCCACAGTTAGGATCAGCACAGACCCTTGAGCTGTATCCCTCTTGGTTTCAAGGAAGGATCCTTGTGGATCATTTGCTATGAGGGGCCTTTAGCTTTTTGAAGCTCTTTTCCCCAGCTTTGGTCCGAAGTAGCTCAAACTACACTATTAACTCAGGATCCAGGGGTGGGAGGAGGTGTGGTTGTTGGGGGGGGGGTTCCATTAGTGGGACGCTGTGTTCTGGTTTTGGAGGTTGAGTTTTGTAGGGCGCTGCTAGTAGGTTTACTGCTCTGATAGGGCTTTGCCATGAGCCCAGTGACAAGAAGTGTGTAGTTGCGTTGCCCTAGGAGCGGAGACCAGGTTGAGATGGTGGCTACCTTTCCAAGCATGCTGTTCCCAGGGCCGCTGCATAAAGGTGGTAAAGCTTCCTGAAGTGAGGGTGTTAAGTATAAAGCTTTCCTCCCTCCAGTGGTCCTCTTTGGTGCTTATTGCTGCTGCTTCTTCCTGCTCTACCCCATCCCAAAGAGAAAAGGGGGGTGGGTGGGAGACTGCACTGGGAGACAGGCTTCTTTAGGCAGCAGGAGCAGCTTGTTGAGGGACCCCTGAATATGTGTGACCGCAGACACATGTGGGCAAGATATATAGCCATGTTTCTATTGAAAATCAGGGCTTCTTTAATTCCTATTCATGTGTTACATGAAACATTATTTTTCAAGCATGGATCTTGGATGCCATAAATTCAGAGATATTTAGCAGTCAACACTTCTGCCATTCCCAGATAATATTAGTGAAAGCAGGTGTCGAGAGGTGCTGCTACCCAAATTTCTCTGAGAGTGCTTGCCTGTCCTCCTCTCCACCCACAGACAAGGGACCAGAGTGCATCTTTTCAAACAAAATCAAATCACGCTAATAATAGTAATAAATAATGAATGGAGCAGGGGGGCTCAGCTGCAACTGTAGCCCTGTTATCTGTTTCATTTTCTCTATTGATGTTTATGTGGTATTGATGTTAATACCATTTCCTGTGTATGGATCAAGCATGCACTTTTTTGCTAAGCAGCAATTAGCAATGTGTATCCCATGTTCTGCTACTGCAACATAAATCATGTCCCTTTAATCTCTGGGGCACGGTGACAGTACTGTGTAGAATGCCAATGTGAATCATACCATATCAAATGAAAAGGTCCATTTGAACTGCCATGGAGGGAACAATTGGTGTCAGGTCAAAATGCTGATGAGTTCATTTCTAATGAATGCTACACATCCAACCAAATGTGCACTAGAGGGAAATGGCAGATCCAGGACAGAATACAATCCCTGCTATCAAATGGTAATTATTATAGCAAATACCTGTCCATATTCATTTTGAGTAACCGTAGGGTGCAGAATAGGAAATATCACAGTGCACAACATGCTCTAGGATATATTTGCAATTTCACTACATGGCAGCCTCTTTACTTGGAGTGGGGATGAAAACAAGAGGTGATATTCTATTTACTGTTACAAAAATTGTTACAGCTAATGAGGCCAGCTAATAAGCCCATCACAATTAATCAACATACCTGGTCACGGCAGATAAGAAGTTAGCCAAGGCACTTCTAAATATTTGCTTTTCCTGGGGGAGGGGAGTAGTTCAGTCAATTGGTGTTTTTAATAGCTCAAAGCCAAACATAAGCCTGGGTATTCCTACAGAACAGTGGAACTCACTCATTTTTGCCTGAGGACCAATGCTGGAGTATCACTAGCACCTGTAGTCAGTGGCCCCTTCATATAATATATGCCATCATATGCCAGCAATGCCCCTCTGCTATGTACATCGGCCAAACTGGACAGTCTCTAAGGAAAAGGATAAATGGACACAAATCAGATATTAGGAATGGCAATATACAAAAACCTGTAGGAGAACACTTCAACCTCCCTGGCCACACAATAGCAGATCTTAAGGTGGCCATCCTGCAGCAAAAAAACTTCAGGACCAGACTTCAAAGAGAAATTGCTGAGCTCCAGTTCATCTGCAAATTTGACACCATCAGCTCAGGATTAAACAAAGACTGTGAATGGCTTGCCAACTACAGAACCAGTTTCTCCTCCCTTGGTTTTCACTCAACTGCTAGAACAGGGCCTCATCCTCCCTGATTGAACTAACCTCGTTATCTATAGCTTGCTTCTTGCTTGCATATATAAACCTGCCCCTGGAAATTTCCACTACTTGCATCCGAAGAAGTGGGTATTCACCCACGAAAGCTCATGCTGCAAAACGTCTGTTAGTCTATAAGGTGCCACAGGATTCTTTGCTGCTTCTACAGAACCAGACTAACACGGCTACCCCTCTGATATTTTTATGTAGTGATATTGCAGTAATGAATAGAGACCCCAATCAGGGATCCGGGCCCCATTGGTCTAGGCACTCTGTACATGGGTAATGAAAAGCCAATCCCTGCCCCAAAGAACTTACAATTGAAATACAATAGCTTGACTAGAGAAGTAACATGGTCCGGTGGATAGGCTAAGACTAGACTAAGAGCAGAGCGACCTGGGTGCTGTTCCCAGCTGCGCTGCTAACCTGCTGTGACACCTTGCCACTTTGCCTCAGTTTTCCTCCAGACCATTTATCTGTCTTGACAATTGAGGTAGTAGATCAGTGTGACCATAATACAACTAATAGTAAGTAAATAGGATAAGTCAGAAATACCCAGAGAGAGTAAGGAGCTCCATCAGAGGCAGGGAAATGATCTTTCCCACTGAGCACTTTCCTGGGTTCAAACACCGCACTCTCCGTTCTTCCCTTCTCTTGAGTTTGTCTCTTTGTCCCCAAAAGGGAAAAGGATTCTTTCCCCCTCCTGCCTGCTGAGGGGATATGAGGAAGAGGTTGCCGGAGAAGTTCACTTCAGCTTCTGAACTCTCTGTGGCTGTTGGACAGGAAAGAATGCTGGCCTGTTTGTAGCAGCACAAGTAGCCCTTGCAATGCCTGCGTCCAGTCAGAGACGGCACAGCTCACTTGGTGAAAGCACAGGGGTGGTGTTGCTGTGATAGTGCAGGTCATTAACCATGGCTAACCCTGGAGCATAGCCTGGAGGAATGGATAGAGGCACTTCCCCACTGTTCTGCAGACAATGGTTTGGAGACACTGGGTGCAGACCTGGCTCTACTGAAATCAATGGCAACTCTCCTTGACTTCAGTGGAACCAGGATTTTCACCCATTCTCCAGGACCTCCAGCCAGTGTAGCAGCTTGGGGCTGAGTGCTGCATGTTCACTGCCCCTTAGCTTAGCTAGCCAGGTGTTCAGGAAGGTGGGGCCAGAGCTCCAGCCTTTCCCTCCCCCCATCTTCCTGGGAATCAAGCTCTGGCAGGGATGTTAGTCTTGAGCACTCATTTACTCTGCAGAACACAAACCACCACTGAGACTGGGCTCTGCATAGCTATGCTCCTCTCACACACCCTCTTCATCTCCCAGCTCACACAGGGGTCAGCCACCATCGGGCCCTAAATCTTCCCCATTAATATTGCAGTCACAGATTTATGGGGCAGGATATTAATAATCTTACACCTGCTAATAGTAAGAAGCCCAGTTACCAAAGAAGCCAGACCAAAAGACCACAATAATACAGCACTTTGCCTATTTGATTTACATTAGAACAGGTTCATAATGACTGTCAATGATTATTGTTACAAGAGGTATATAAGCAAGTAAACCTCAAATTACTGCTCTGCATGCCTGGGCACATTCCTAATGGTGTATTGATGTACGTACAAATGAATTCCCTTCACTTCCACTGGCCAATTAGAGCCAGAAAATAGCTGTGACACTGAGGGGAAATGATAATCCCTCCTATTGTATTTGTCTATGGTGGAGCCCATTCCTTTCACTTTTACGCAAAGTAGTTATTGATGTGAGGTTCTCCCTCCCTAAATCTTAACCACCTTTCCCCTGTTAAAACAGGTGGTGCTTATTTTTTCTGCATAAATCAAGATCAGCCCACAAGTTCTCTCTTGTTTTGGATGCAAGACAACCACAAAAGTATCAAATGGAAGCATTTCATTGAGACCCACCTCACAATTATACCTACCGGCTCAGTTTGTGTCATGCCCTAACGTCCCTGTGTCCTGTACAAACACACACTGAATTTTGTTATCATGATTCCATCCCAGTTTATCACTTGAATTGTGTCACCATGTAAAGCAGGTTGGCGTCGCACCACATACTCCCTATTTGTCAGCTGGTGCTTTTCCCCTCAGGATGTGGTATATCCAGAAATGCTCTGAGGAAGCAGGATAAGCTAGTGCCAGGATTCTAGTAAGCAAGTAGGGTGTTGGAGGAGAACAGAGATGTGGGAAGAGAAAGCAGACTACCTACAGAAATATTCTGGAAAGTCAGTAGATTTTCTTTCCATTTGCCTTTCATTTAAGGGTGGAGGAGGATTCCTACCTTCAACCTCTCATGGAAAATTTTCCATGATTTCATCCACAAGAAGGATGAAATAGCTCCATCTGAACAGGAACAAAAAGAAGCAAGGCTAACAGTTGATAGCTAGACTGAGTCTAAGGCTTGAGTGGGGGCACACAGTGCCTCCCCCGCCCCACTGTATGGGGCCAGAACATCTTGCAGTCCCTATTCATGCCTAGAGTCCAAGCGTCTCTACGGGGGCTGGGGAGAAGGTGACATTCAATCGTCTTAGGCTACATCTACACTGCACACCACCTGCGGCTCTGTGTAGGGTATGTGTAGAGCCTTGTAAATCCACAGATACAGGTCTGTCTCATCTTACGCGGGGGTTCTGTTCCGCAGTTAGCACGTAAAGCGAAAACCGCGTATAGTTAAAATTACATTGAGTTCAATGGCGGGCAGAATCGCCCGCACTACAGGTACAGTATTAAAATTGTTATTTTTCTCTTTTTTTTTTTTGCCGACCGCGTAAAGCCGAAATCGCACATGTTAAATGTGCGTAAGATGTGACAGACCTGTATCTGCTTCATATCCATGGACCATTTTGTGGACAGTGGATCAGATGCATATACAACTGCGCAGGGCTCTACTCACCGGCAGTGCCATGGCATCCGGCAGCTTAGGGTGCGCCACACCCCTCCACCCCACTGTGCTGCAACACGCACTGGTGCTGCTGTGTGCCGTCGCTCGAGAGCCCCTGGGAGCAGCACGTGATGCGATGCTCCTTCTCCAAGCCCCGCCTTCCATGCCGCCCCTTCTCCTCGAGACCCTGCCTCCATGCTCAGGGCCGGCTCCAGACCCCAGCGCGCCAAGCAGGCGCGTGGGGCGGCATTGTCGGGGCAGGGCGGCATTTGGCTCCGGCGGACCTTCCGCAGTCATGCCTGCGGGAGGTCCACCGGAGCCTGGGATGAGCGGACCTGCCGCAGGCACGACTGCGGAGGGTCCCCTCTTCCTGCGGCTCCGCTTGAGCTCCCGCAGGCATGACTGCGGCGGGTGCGCTGGTCCCGCAGCTCGGACGGAGCTCCCGCAGGCGTGCCTGCGGATGCTCCACCGGAGCCACGAACCAGCACACCCGCCGCAGACGCTTCTGCCCCGGCCGCGGGACCGGGGAAGGGCGGCGCACCGTGCCGCCCTGCTTGGGGCAGCGTAATTTATAGAGCTGCCCCTGTCCATGCTGCACCTTACTCCCAGCCCCCACCCTCACGCTGCCTCTTCCCTGCAAGACCTCGTTCCCCCCACTCTCTCCCTTGCTCCCCGCGGGTCGCTAGCCCTTGTGAGACAACTTGCTGCTGCGGGTCCTGATACAGGTAAAAGATGGCTAGCAGGTTGGATCGCAGGTTGATCTGGCAGATGCGGATCGGATGCAGATCCACATTTTTGTATCCGCACAGGGCTCTAGGTATATGTAGCTACACGCCACAATGAAAAGCAGGCTCTGCCCACTCTGCGGTGTGTGGCTATACATGTCAGTGACAGGCTCCGGCAGTGGGACCCTACACTGCTAAAAGCAGCAGTGTAGCCAGAGGAGGCGCTCCTTGGGCATGTAGAGAGCTGGGTATGGCATACACCCTTAGGGGTCAGGAGTGTATTTACTGTACTCACCTAAGCCATGCCTCACTGTCTATGCTGCTGTTTAGACCCAGACTAGGGGTGTGTGCAGCATATGTATGCTATACAGCGCGTAAGGAGTATGCAGTGTAGATGTAGCCTTAGGTACTTATATGGCCCTTCACCTCAGAATCTCTGCCCCTCACAATCCATTGTATAAAAGACCTGCGGCATGGCTGGCCCAGGTCAGCTGACTCAGGTTCATGGGGCTTGGGCTGCGGGGCTAAAAACTGCAGCATAGATGTTCCAGCTTGGGCTGGAACCCAGGCTCTGAGATCCTGCACAGGAGTGGGTCTTAGAGCCCAGCTTCAGCCCAAATCTGAACATCTACACTTCTATTTTTAGCCCCACGGCCCGAGCCCCACCAGACTAAGTCAGTTGACCTGGGCTCTGTGACATACCGTAAGCGACCCACTCAGGATCATGCCAGGAAGACTATAGCAGAGCTGGGAATTTAATCCTTCTGAGACCACTAAGCAGAAGACCAACCTTCCTCAGCAGCTCACAGGATCAGGATAATAATTATGGACCTAATTTCTATATTCGTTGCTAACATGCTTTTCATAAGAATACATTTACTGGTTCTGAATGGCCTTTCATTTACACCAGGCTGGCTCCATTTACTTCAGTGGAATTACTCTGGATTTATGCTGATCTGAAAGAAGGTGCACTCTGTATTTCAGTGCAGATCCACAACAAAAATGAATATTGAAAAATACAAGGGGAAAAAAGTGCAAAGACAACAATAATAATGGATGTGCGCCAAATGGTTTAAAAATGTGAATTACATTTCACACTTGACCAAGCATACAGTTATCTTTCCATGGTAATTCATTATGTATCAATGATAGAATAATAAAGTAATTCTAAACTGATGGGCAAAAAGCAAGTTAGCCCCTCTACCAGCCTTTGAAAATCACCTTCACGGCATATGTCCCACATTAATCTAAGAAGTAAGTTGTCATTGGGTAACTTCATTTCTTAGCAGGGAGGTGCTGTTGCCTGGCAACATTTAATAGATGTTGGGAATTTCCTAATGAACTGATAGCTGTTTGGAACAGGACTGTCAAACAGTGCTCCAGGCAGAAATGTTATTTTATTACCAAAGAAAACTATAATTTTCTTCCCATCCAATTTAGTTTAACAAGTATCCAGTTTTTAAAAAAAAAACACAAAAGAGCATACCATGTCTTACAATGGTGTCAAGTTTTGCTTTAGAAGAATGTAACAGAAGAGCCTAGCACAAAACAATGAGTGCCTGCAATCACTACCAATAATGATATAATAGAACATGGGATTCCACGGACATCGCTGCCACACGTAGCAGCTGCTGGCATTCCCTGACAACTGATCCCCTGTCAGTGTCCATGTGATCAGCTGGTAGCATTTGTTTCCATGGAGTCACTAGGACTTGGGATCATAGGAGGGAGGGGTCAAATAAAATGATACGGTCAAACCTTCTCCCCAAACTCATGTCACCCAAACAAGAAACTTCCGTAAGGTTGCATATTACTTTGTTGTTCAATATACTTATTTCTAGGCCTGTGTGTTTGCTGATGTGGGTCAGAACTGTAAGATAAAATCTCATGATAAGGGAGTTCTATTTTTTCGGCCAGGTCAAAACCAGGAAATCCCATGAGAGTTATTTATCACCAGATTTCTCAACCAGTTTCTAGCCCAGAGAGATTCAGAAAAGCTTGAGATAATACCGATCTGAATTGCACCAAGGGTCAAACCTGCCAACCTTATTGATATAAATAATCCCCTTGGCTTCATGTTTGCAAGATCAAGAGAGAGATCACCAAACCGCCTGGGATTTGCCTGTCTCTGGATGACACTCTCTCCTGAAGCTGCAGTGCAATAGTAGGGGTTGTTTCACTTGAGGTGCTTCTCTCAAGGGAAGAAATTAAACTGTCTCTGTCTCTGTTTACTGTGCGGGTGGAAGCCACTGCCAAGATGACAATTCTCTAAGAGTGTAATCTACCCCCGGGCAGAAGATGTCTACACCACTTAATCCACTCAAGTCCTGTTTTGCTATAAACTTAATCAAGTAAAAATAGAATTTGCAGGATTGGGGCAAAAAGCTGGAGCTGATCCTATAGTACAATGCAGGGGTAGGCAACCTATGGCACACATGCCACCTTCGGCACACAAGCTGATTTTCAGTGTCATTCACTGCCTGGGTCCTGGCCAGCAGTCCAGGGTGGGCTCTGCATTTTAATTTAATTTTAAATAAAGCTTCTTAAACATTTTAAAAACTTTATTTACTTTACATACAACAACAATAATTTAGTTATATATTATAGACTTATAGAAAGAGACCTTCTAAAAACGTTAAAATGTATTACTGGCACACGAAGCCTTAAATCAGAGTGAATAAATGAAGACTCGGCACACCACTTCTGAAAGGTTGTCGACCCCTGATATAATGGTTGCTAAATTTATTTACGTCACTGCATTACCTATGAATATCTTACACCTTGTTTTTGAGACATCATGGTAAGCAGGGCATCAAGGTTTACAGAATCAAATTCTTTTCAACTTAGATTAAGCCTGTATATATCCCACTGATAATGGGTGATTGTTCATCTGCTGTTTTACATCCTAATCTGTGGAGGGCAGATACTGCTAAAATGAGAAGGGGGGGGGATTGCTAACAAATTTAACAAAAGCTGCACTAATAAATAGAAGATTTTCCATAGACCATTTCAGTGGCTTGTATCATACACTTCTTACTCGATTTCTACCCTTGCCTGTAAAGATAAGAAAGTAACATTTTATCCTGAGCCTCATTGTAACTTCATGTATAAGTCATGAATTAATTTGTTGTTGGACGGAGTTCCCCTGGAACTGAATGTGCATTAAATAGTGATACATATAGTGCTCGCTTTGCATGCAAGAGGTAGTGGGGGTCAATGCCCAAATTCTCCAAGCACTTGCCTGAGGGCTCCTGGTAAGCATGGTCAGTTGGTTGGCCAGCCTGCTCTTCACTCATCCATGCAAGTGAGCTGACTGCGTTTGCCGGTGGGACAGTCAGCAGGGATTTGATACAAGTAACCAGAGTTATTGAGTCTGAGATTGTTTCCGCAGCATTACATGCCAGACAAAGTGTAATTGGTCACCCAGATCCAGGACATTCCACTCAGGTGATTGCACGAGAGGGAGAGAGAGGCTGAGGGCAGAGGATCAGGAAGGCCATTCAACAATATGGCCCATTACAGAGGAACAGGTGCTGCGGTACATGCTGTTGTTTGCAACCCATCAACTGGTGTCCTCCACAATCTGGAATCACCTTTCTGCCATTACATTCGTCAGTAGGCTAAATGGTTATCCAGATCCTTGCAGTGTTTTTTAGTTTGCAGGTTTTTGGCAGAGTCGTTGCATACTGGTGGCCCCAGCGAGGATTCCCATCGTCCCATCACAGTTTACATGTTCAGGGATCGCGTGCAGATCCTTGGTGCCATACGTCATAGTGGACAGGAGGTAGCCTTGTTGAGGGCAGCATTCTTGATAGCATTTTTTGGTGCTTTCAGGACCAGTGAGCTAATACCTGGGGCCATTAGGGACTCTACAGGTAGGGCTTTGGAACGGCGTGATATACAATGGCATGAGCATTCAGTGATATTAAACTTGCAACGGTCAAAGATGGATCAAGTCAGCCAGGGTGAATTTGTTATCCTCCAGGTGGGTTGTGAGCCTGGGGTAGCCAAATTCCTTGGCACCTCCTTGTGGCGGATGTCCAGTGCAGGTACTCCAAAGAAAAGCTATACAGTGAGCAGATAAATGGCTTGGAAAAGGACTTAAAAAGAGGTGTTCAGTAAAGGAATGAACAGGGGGCAGTTGATTGGTACGTCAGGGAGCCAACCCCCAGGATTATAGCCCACCTGAAGCCTCCTGCGAGGGGGAGAGTGGATGGTAAGGTTCTGGCAATGGATTTGCTGGAGGGACCTGGATGGAAAAAGAGAGGGAGCTGGTAAAAGGGTAATTATGAAATAAACATGGGGTTACCTGCACTGTACACTTTTATCTGCTGGGTAGTCCCAGACATCTAATAATCAAGTTGTGGCCTGATTAAACCCATCTCAGTGTCTCCTGTCCTTCTTTCAGTATAGCCAGACAGTGAGAAGGAGGTTTGCTAACAAATTTAACAAAAGCTCCACTAATAATTAAGAGATTTTCCATAGACCATTTCAATGGCTTGTAACATACGCTTCTTACTAGATTCCTACCCTTACTTGTAAAGATAAGAAAGTAGCATTTTATCCTGAGCCCCATAGGAACTTCAGTTATATATCATGAATTAATCTGCTATTGTATGGAGTTCCCCTGGAAATGAATGTGAATTAAATAGTGTTACATATGAGAACTGGGAAAGAAATTTCAGATGAGCTATTAGATACATTATCACTGGCCTTTTTAGAGTGGACTGTTTGGGAGTGGGGATGTATATATACATATACATGCTGGGGCCTTTCACTGCAACAAAGAAAGGCTCTGGCAGAGGAAAGGCAGCAAGGAAGGCTCCAGTTGTGGGGAACTGCCGGAGCCTTTCCCCACTGCCAGAACCTTTCCACTGTGGTAGGGGAAAGGCTCTGACAGCAGGACACTCCACTGCTAAAAATAGGAGTGCTTGATCATATAGAGAGCCATGTAGAATATATACCCTGGGGGTTCAGTCATGTAGGGCACTCTAATCACCTGAGCTATGCCTCACCATCTATATTACTGTTCATACCTGTGCTAACTGGGAGTGCAATGTCTGTACTCTACATGCTGCCTAAAGGAGATTCCAATACCTACTATTTATTCCTGAACAAAGATATATTTTTGCAGTGTTCTCTTAAGGTGACCAAGGTCAGGTCTAGATGGATTATGGGCTGGAGTTCCAGAGGTGACAAACCACCATTAAGAACATACCAAGGATCTGAGGAGAAAGTCCTAGGGGTTTGAGTCACTTGAAGTCAGTGGTTTGTACCTTAATTGAGGGGTCTAAAGAGAAGAGTGATGAGCTGCTAGTTACACAAGGCTCTGATATTATACATTTGTATAATTAATCCTTTGTGCTCTTAGCTAAACCAGAGTGCCTGCAGCAAATGACTAAGCAGGAGTCCATTCCTAATTAGAAATGGTCTGAATTAAAGCACAAGGCTAGAAGTCAAAGACATGGGCTGTGTTCTTGATTCCATCACAGGCTTCTGTGTGAGCTTTGCCAAATCATTCTAACCTCTCTCTGCCTCAGTTTCCTCATGTGAAAAATGAGGGAAATATTTCACAATGGCATTGTCAGATTCAGTATTTGTAAAGGCTTTGCGAGCCTTACATGGAAAATGCTATAGGAATGCAGAGTGTGATCAGTACTTCCACTGGACATTTTGATTATTAGAAAACTAAAGGTGACAAGAGCAATGCTTTACATACCGTGTCTGGTGAATGGGTTCTCCACCTGCCCAAGTCTTTCCCTTTACCATGTGTATTACAGTAATAACTAACTGTGTTCATTTCAGTCTGAATCATCCGACCAGACTGTGCTACCCTTGCATGCAATAGGTAATACCTTACTCCACAGATATTCTCGTTGACATCAGTGGGGTTTCTCTTGATGTAAACTACCATTCAGCATAGGAGTATCCCAATCTTGCTCAAAGCATAGAAAAGGAGAGAGAGGGGATTTATGAATAAAGACACCTTCCTGTAAAAAGTTACAAAGAAAATGTGAGTCACGTGATTATGTTAACACTAAAGAAAAGCTTTGAATGGCAAATGACAGAAGATAGTATAGAAGCTGGCATCCATAATGAAGCAGAATGTAGAGGGCTGAATCCAGAGAAGGATATAGATTACTTAGCTGCTGCATCAGAAATTGTATTAAAAGAGGCTGTGGGAATTCAGCCAAAGTACAGTTGTTTCAGCCACTGAAGAAGTATTACAGTGTTTAAAGTATGTGGTGTTTGCAGGAGGATGGTTTTAGGGAGTGGGGTGCTTCTTTGGGTTTTTTGTTTGTTTATTTGCATTCTTATTTCCATTATGTTTTTCAGGGAGACCATTTAAAAATTATATGGGTACATTAACAGTATCAATTGCAGCAGCTGTAAAAGGAGGTTTGATTTTAATTGTACTGGCTAAAATAACCCATGAACTGCTTTCATTTTATACCTACTAATGCCGATATATCAACTGCTTAGAATTTTGGTTTTCTACTGCAGTGCTTGTGTTGTGGCACTGTTCTCTTAATACTCCGTTCAACTGAAATTGCACAGCCGTCATGATGGATTTGGTTCATCATGCAGCACTGAAGGTCTGATTTTCCCAGTGTACCTTGCACTGTAGGGAAGCATTTAATGGTGGAAGTGAAAGAAAAATTCTGTGGGCCTTATTCACCACTGCTTGGAACCTTACATAGTCATTTACACCTCCGCAAAATAAGTTCTACCAAGTCACAATTCTCCCCACACTTAGATTGGTCAGTAGTGCGTTGCACCCATTCTTCACATATGTAAAATGACAGCAAGGGTCAGGGAAGTGGCGAATCAGGCCTTATATATGCTGTGCATTTTCCTTTTCAAGCACCAGCCATATTTTTTAAAAAGAGAGCTGAAACTACGTGTATGATCCCATTTCAAGATAGGGTGGCCTGGTGTCTAGTTTTTGACCGGAATGCCTGGTTGAAAAGAGACTCTGGCAGCTCCAGTCAGCACTGCTGATCGGGCCATTAGAAGTCCAGTCAGTGGCACAGCGGGGCTAAGGCAGGCTCCCTGCCTGCCTGGGCTCTGCACAGCTCCCAGAAGCAGCAGCATGTCCCTCCTCTGGCTCCTAGGCGTGGGAGCAGCAGCCATGGGGCTCCACAGGCACTACCCCCGCCCCAAGCACCAGTTCCACAGCTCCCATTGGCCATGACCGGTGCCAGTGGGAGCAGTGCCTGCAGACAGGGCAGTGCACAGAGCTGCCTGCCCACACCTCCATGTAGGAGCTGCAGAGAAGACATGCCACTGTTTCTGGGAGCTGCTTGAAGTAAGCACTGCCCAGAGCCTGCACCCCTGACCCCCTCTTGTGCCCCAAACCCATGTCCCAGCCCTGATCCCTCTCCTGCCCTCCAAACCCCTCAATCCCAGCCCAGAGCACCCTCCTACACCCCAAACCTCTCATCCCTAGTCTCAGTCCAGAGCCCGCACCCCAACCCCTGAACCAGCCTGATGAAAATGAGCAAGGTTGGGGAGAGTGAGCAACAGAGCCTCAAAGGAGGGGTGGGGCAATGCTTTCAGTTTTGTGTGAGTAGAAAGTTAGACTATCAGGGTTGGAAGGGACCTCAGGGTCATCTAGTCCAACCTCCTGCTCAAGGCAAGACTAATTGCCAGACCGATTTTTACCCCGGTTCCCTAAATGGCCCCCTCAAGGATTGAGCTCACAACCCTGGGTTTAACAGGCCAATGCTTAAACCATTGAGCTATCCCTCCCCTGGCAACCCCATTCCAAGATATGATCCAGGTAGTGCTGGAAACCAGTGGAAAGCAAAGAGAATGGTGAAGGCAATGTCTGTCCCCTGTATTGAAGGGTTTTGTTGTTCACATTTGCAGTTCAATGGTCCTGTTGGATTCTAAGATGCTTCTTCATGTTCAGGAATTAGTGTGTTTTTCTAATCTGCATTTGAGCAACATTCTTTCAGGTATTGGCTTTGACACAGTGATTTTTTTTATCATCATCTCCAGGTTGGATTGCTAGAAAGTGCTATACCTGAAATACCATTTGGAAACCAGTTAATGCAGAATGCAGCTGCATGCTTAGTTTTGTGCTGTATCTTCTAGAGATGCTCTGAATATCGTAATCATTTTGGCCCTCACATTTGAAAATGCTGGCCTTACATTTGAAATGGGATGTTGTCAATGATTTCTACTTTAGACCAATGAAGAAACAAAGCTGAATAAAATTAAAATTTTAAACACCCATGCATATATTATGCATATTACAGTAATATCCACAGGCACCAGTCAGATCACCTGTAAATATAACTTTAAGGGGTTTGATTTCTTATTTTAATATGCCCATGTAGCAATGTGTGACTCACCCCTGTGGCACCTCCTGCTGGTTGTCCAGGGAATTAGCTTTTCCAGCCTCTGGAGCGCCCTCTGCAGCCTGGTGTCCCGCTGCCTCTGGCCCCCCATGTCCCTCCCAGGACCCGGTGCCCCTTGTGTTTGGGGTGCTGCCCCTTGGCAATACCCCCACAGTCTCAGGGTCTCCCTACCCAGGGGAACCCCCACCCCATAAGAAACATAAGAACATAAGAACGGCCGTACCGGGTCAGACCAAAGGTCCATCTAGACCAGTATCTGTCTACCGACAGTGGCCAATGCCAGGTGCCCCAGAGGGAGTGAACCTAACAGGCAATGATCAAGTGATCTCTCTCCTGCCATCCATCTCCATCCTCTGACGAAACAGAGGCTAGGGACACCATTCTTACCCATCCTGGCTAATAGCCATTTATGGACTTAGCCACCATGAATTTATCCAGTCCCCTTTTAAACATTGTTATAGTCCTAGCCTTCACAACCTCCTCAGGTAAGGAGTTCCACAAGTTGACTGTGCGCTGCGTGAAGAAGAACTTCCTTTTATTTGTTTTAAACCTGCTGCCTATTAATTTCATTTGGTGACCCCTAGTTCTTGTATTATAGGAATAAGTAAATAACTTTTCCTTATCCACTTTCTCAACATCACTCATGATTTTATATACCTCTATCATGTCCCCCCTTAGTCTTCTCTTTTCCAAGCTGAAGAGTCCTAGCCTCTTTAATCTTTCCTCGTATGGGACCCTCTCTAAACCCCTAATCATTTTAGTTACCCTTTTCTGAACCTTTTCTAGTGCTAGAATATCTTTTTTGAGGTGAGGAGACCACATCTGTACACAGTATTCGAGATGTGGGCGTACCATGGATTTATATAAGGGCAATAATATATTCTCAGTCTTATTCTCTATCCCCTTTTTAATGATTCCTAACATCCTGTTTGCTTTTTTGACCACCTCTGCACTCTGCGTGGACATCTTTAGAGAACTATCCACGATGACGCCAAGATCTTTTTCCTGACTCGTTGTAGCTAAATTAGCCCCCATCATGTTGTATGTATAGTTGGGGTTATTTTTTCCAATGTGCATTACTTTACATTTATCCACATTAAATTTCATTTGCCATTTTGTTGCCCAATCACTTAGTTTTGTGAGATCTTTTTGAAGTTCTTCACAATCTGCTTTGGTCTTAACTATCTTGAGTAGTTTAGTATCATCTGCAAACTTTGCCACCTCACTGTTTACCCCTTTCTCCAGATCATTTATGAATAAATTGAATAGGATTAGTCCAAGGACTGACCCTTGGGGAACACCACTAGTTACCCCTCTCCATTCTGAGAATTTACCATTAATTCCTACCCTTTGTTCCCTGTCCTTTAACCAGTTCTCAATCCATGAAAGGACCTTCCCTTTTATCCCATGACAGCTTAATTTACGTAAGAGCCTTTGATGAGGGACCTTGTCAAAGGCTTTCTGGAAATCTAAGTACACTATGTCCACCGGATCCCCCTTGTCCACATGTTTGTTGACCCCTTCAAAGAACTCTAATAGATTAGTAAGACACGATTTCCCTTTACAGAAACCATGTTGACTATTGCTCAAGAGTTTATGTTTTTCTATGTGTCTGACAATTTTATTCTTTACTATTGTTTCGACTAATGTGCCCGGTACAGACGTTAGACTTACCGGTCTGTAATTGCCGGGATCACCCCTAGAGCCCTTTTTAAATATTGGCGTTACATTAGCTAACTTCCAGTCACTGGGTACCGAAGCCGATTTAAAGGACAGGTTACAAACCTTAGTTAATAGTTCCGCAACTTCACATTTGAGTTCTTTCAGAACTCTTGGGTGAATGCCATCTGGTCCCGGTGACTTGTTAATGTTGAGTTTATCAATCAATTCCAAAACCTCCTCTAGTGACACTTCAATCTGTGACAGTTCCTCAGATTTGTCACCTACAAAAGCCAGCTCAGGTTTGGGAATCTCCCTAACATCCTCAGCCGTGAAGACTGAAGCAAAGAATCCATTTAGTTTCTCCGCAATGACTTTATCGTCTTTAAGCGCTCCTTTTGTATTTTGATCATCAAGGGGCCCCACTGGTTGTTTAGCAGGCTTCCTGCTTCTGATGTACTTAAAAAACATTTTGTTATTACCTTTGGAGTTTTTGGCTAGCCGTTCTTCAAACTCCTCTTTGGCTTTTCTTATTACACTCTTGCACTTAAGTTGGCAGTGTTTGTGTTCCTTTCTATTTGCCTCACTAGGATTTGACTTCCACTTTTTAAAGGAAGTCTTTTTATCTCTCACTGCTTCTTTTACATGGTTGTTTAAGCCACGGTGGCTCTTTTTTAGTTCTTTTACTGTTTTTCTTAATTTGGGGTATACATTGAAGTTGGGCCTCTATTATGGTGTCTTTAAAAAGGGCCCATGCAACTTGCAGGGATTTCACTTTAGTCACTGTACCTTTTAACTTTTGTCTAACTAACCCCCTCTTTTTTGTATAGTTCCCCCTTTTGAAATTAAATGCCACAGTGTTGGGCAGTTGAGGTGTTCTTCCCACCACAAGGATGTTGAATGCTATTGTATTATGGTCACTATTTCCAAGCGGTCCTGCTATAGTTACCTCCTGGACCAGCTCCTGCGCTCCACTCAGGATTAAATCTAGAGTTGCCTCTCCCCTTGTGGGTTCCCGTACCAGCTGCTCCATGAAGCAGTCATTTAAAGTATCGAGAAATTTTATCTCTGCATTTCGTGCTGAAGTGAAGTGTTCCCAGTCAATATGGGGATAATTGAAATCCCCCACTATTAATGGGTTCTTAATTTTGATAGCCTCTCTAATTTCCCTTAGCATTTCATCATCACTATTACTGTCCTGGTCAGGTGGTCGATAATAGATCCCTAATGTTATATTTTTACTAGAGCATGAAATTTCTATCCATAGAGACTCTATGGAACATGTGGATTCGCTTAAGATTTTTACTTCATTTGAATCTACACTTTCTTTCACATATAGTGCCACTCCTCTCCCTGCACGGCCTGTTCTGTCCTTCCGATATATTTTGTACCCCAGAATGATTGTGTCCCATTGATTGCTTTCAGTCCACCAGGTTTCAGTGATGCCTATTAAATCTATATCCTCCTTTATCACAAAGCACTCTAGTTCACCCATCTTATTATTTAGACTTCTGGCATTTGTGTACAAGCACTTTAAAAACTTGTCCCTGTTTATTAGCCTGCCTTTTTCTGATGTGCCAGATTCTTTTTTATGTGACTGTTTATCATCTGATCCGGCCCTTACATTATACTTTTCAGTCCTCTGCTCCTGACTATAACCTGGAGATTCTCTATCATCAGACTCTCCCCTAAGAGAAGTCTGTGTCCGATCCACACGCTCCTCTGCAGCAGTCGGCTTTCCCCCATCTCCTAGTTTAAAAACTGCTCTACAACCTTTTTAATGTTTAGTGCCAGCAGTCTGGTTCCACTTTGGTTTAGGTGGAGCCCATCTCTCCTGTATAGGCTCCTCCCATCCTAGAAGTTTCCCCAGTTCCTAATGAACGTAAACCCCTCCTCTCTACACCATTGTCTCATCCACGCATTGAGACTCTGAAGCTCTGCCTGCCTACCTGGCCCTGCGCGTGGAACTCGGAGCATTTCTGAAAATGCCACCATAGAGGTCCTGGATTTCAGTCTCTTCCCTAGCAGCCTAAATTTGGCTTCCAGGACATCTCTCCTACCCTTCCCTGTGTCATTGGTACCTACATGTACCACGACCACCGGCTCCTCCCCAGCACTACACATAAGTCTATCTAGATGCTTTGAGAGATCCGCAACCTTCGCACCAGGCAGGCAAGTCACCATACGGTTCTCCCGGTCATCACAGACCCAGCTATCTACATTTCTAATAATCGAATCTCCCATTACTAACACCTGCCTTTTCCTAGAAACTGGAGTTCCCTCCCCCAGAGAGGCAACCTCAGTGCAAGAGGCAACCCCAGCACCATCTGGAAGGAGGGTCCCAACTATGGGAAGGTTTCCCTCTGCTCCCATTGACTGCTCTACTTCCCTGGGCCGTTCTTCCTCCTCAACAGCACAGGAGCTGTCTGAGCGGAGGTGGGACAATTCTACAGTGTCCCGGAAAGCCTCATCAACATACCTCTCTGCCTCTCTCAGCTCCTCCAGTTCCGCCACCCTGGCCTCCAAAGCCCATACATGGTCTCTGAGGCTCAGGAGCTCCTTGCACCGACTGCACACATACGCCACCCGCCCACAGGGCAGGTAATCATACATGCAACACTCAGTGCAATAAACTGGATAGCCCCCACTCTGCTGCTGGGCTTCTGCCTGCATTGTCTCCTAGTTAGTGGAAGGGTGGTTTACAGGAAGGGGTTTTGGAATGTGGTTCGGTTTATAGGTTTTAGGGGCACCACAGGGAAGGGGTTAGGGCTGGTGAGGGACTCCCACTCCCTTCCCACTCCCCTTCTAAACTCCCTTGCGAAACTCCCTGTTAGCAGCCCCTGGTCGCTTGTGCGCGGCTTTATAAAGCCCTGGCCTGAGTGAATGCCCTGCCCATTGATTAAGGCTCAGCCAATTACCAGAGGCTTCGAGCTTTCAAACCTGCCTCCAACTGCCAGCCAGAGCACACGGTCCCTCAAATAAACAAACAAACAAACAGACTAACAAACACAAGCTCAGCACACAGCAAGTAACCCCCAAACACAAACAAACACACACTACAGACAGTCATTTACCCCACAGATGCTGTATTAGCTCCTCCTTCACCTGGAGAACTCCCTTGTGAAACTCCCTGTTAGCAGCCCCTGTTCGCAAAGCTCCCCCTATCCCTACCTCACCTCAGTTGTAGGCTACTGCCAGTCACCAACTCACCCCAGCACCCTGGGGCAGACTGCAGTGTCAGCCACTCATCATAGACAATGCTGGGTCTGGACCTGCTGCCTCTCTCTGCAACCCAGTACCTCTATGGGGCCTTGGACAAGGCCCTGCAGCCTGGGGAGTTGCCAGCCTGGAGCTCCCCAGCCCCTCTGGCCTTTCCCCAGCCCTGCCTCACTCTAGGCACCCTCAGCTTCCCAGCAGCCAGGCCCCTCTCTTTCTCTTTCTGAAAGCAGAGAGAGACTGTGTGTGCTTCTGGCCCACTGCCCTCTTATAAGGGCCAGCTGGGCCCTTATTAAGCCAGCTACAGCTGTGGCTGCTTCCCAGTTGGCCCAGCTTTCAGAGCTGCAGCCCTCTCCAGGGCTGCTTTTACCCCTGCAGCCCTCTTTAAGGGCTGATTTCAAGCCCTTCAGGGCAGGAGCGGGTGCCCACTTCCTGGAACCCAATAGGTACAGCCCACAAATGAAATTTAAGTAAATTTCTGAGCAGCCATCTCTGCCCTTGCTTTTGTTTACAGCAGATTCTCTTAAAAGAGTAAGAATCAAAACTTGCTGATCTTCAGATGGACAAACTTTTGGTCAGATTGGCAGCTTTTTGCCAAATCTAGCAATTTACCCCAACTGAAGCACAATGTGATCTCCCTGCCCCTCTACTAAGTCAATCCTTATTTGACTGCAGTGAGTCAAATTCAGCTCTCAGACATACTGGTGTAAATCTAAAATAGTTCCAAAGAAGTTATTCCATCTGCACACCAGAGCAGAATTTGACCTAGTGCTTAAATAATACATGGTTTCTGATTCAAAGTGAAAAAGGAGGGTGCTTAGTTGTAAACAGATGTTCTCCTTTTGAACAAATCTAGGCCCAATTAGAGTGCTCTGGCTTTTCTAAGCCATTTGGTTGTTTTTCAGTTAGAGGATTAAAGGGGAAGGCTTCCGTATAATTAAGTAAAAGGAAATAGGATATCTTGAGAAGAACAGTAAAGAGAAAACTAGCTAAATAACAGAACTCTGCAGAGGAACAGAAACAATTGTCCATGGCCTTGAGAATGCTGATGACTAATACTCCTGTTGCACATTGCAAATGTGTTGCTATGTACCCAATGTTCAGAAAGTAAAACTACAACAGAAGAGACTCCAAATGTCAGATGTTTAATGTGACAGTGACACATAGCACATCCACCCACAATCCCAGTTGTCCCATGCTGCTAAGGAATGCTGGAGCTGGGCTGCTCAAATCTCACTCTTTAAAATTTCATTCAAGATTACTGAGGTTTTTAAAGGAAGTATTGTCCTGAAACAGTTATGGTAGCTCACGATGACATTCCAAATCATCCATCGCTATACAACTTTTCACCATTATGGATGCTTGCATCACAGAAAATGCTCTCTTTACTAGCTGAGCTGCTTGAATGAGTGCCTGAAAATTAACAGGAACTTGGCTAGCCTTTGAGTTTCCTGCACAGGGACTCCTTAATCAGCACCCATGCCTCTGTACACAATGTCTATGTTTTCGTAATTTGCTTTGCTTCACATACCCTCCGTGCATCATCCATATTGGATTTTTACACTATGCAGCAATTCCTCTCACTGGCTAAAACCGTGCCTTGTGTGGCTTTCTTCCATGCGGCTAGCTCTTCTGCAGTAGTGGCTCCCAATGTATATTCCATCTACAAGATGTTCACACTCCGTTTTTAGAGATTATTACAAATTCAGTCACACAAACTAATCAGATATTTCATTTTTCATTTGCCTTTTCAGACTGCAAGTACATGGGGCGTGCACACACATACACATACCGGATAGCCAAATTTTGCCATTTCTCAGATCTAGAATCAGAAGAGTATCCAGGGTTTCAAATATCCAGTTTTCTAATTAGAAACACTAAAAAATTTGTGGATGAAACTGAAACCCTCTTCACCACCCAACTGTAATCCTTGACTGTTCCATTGTGATTACTCAGTAGTTACCCACACTCTGCGTATGCTGAATTATGGCTAAGTGGGTCTCCTGTCAGATGCCTGTTGCTTTGCCTGTGTAACCCGGGGCGTGGGTGGGTGGTTGTGTGTAATGTATCCCCCTCTGTGCTGCCTGTCAGAGAATATGAGTTGTTACAGCCCACAGAGAGGGAGTGTTTGCTCTTTATGTCAAGCTGTCATAGCTCCTTTTTCAGCTCTGGAGGTTCCCAGGTCAAGCCCTGGTGTGTCAGTCAAGATGGCTGATCACACATGTATGTAAGAATTAATTTTTCCTGTGGAGGTAAGTAGCCAGACCCTCCTTTGTATGCTGCTGTCACAAAGCAGGGAGTTTCTGGGTGGAATAGAGCTAGAGAGCTCTCACCTCCCTCCCTCCCACTCCCTGACATAAGGGGTGGTCCCTAGAGAAATGGGTTACAAAGCCCAAATGAAAATTACAGAGGAGGAAGCATAGAAGCCAGAGAGAGAAAAAGGTGATCAGGAGGCAGGGAGAGCTGCCTGGTGAGCTGGGTGACTGGCTTGCTTTCTTGTTGGAAGGGGCCTTCCTTAGCCTAACCGATTTAAACTTCTGAAAAGCAGGGTCTAGGGAGAAGGATCATGTTTAGACCAGTCACAACGTTATGAGCTAGTTCTTTCTGTCTGTGTGCTGAATTTATACTGACTCTCATCACCATCATATCTGATCACCTTCCACATAAAATTAATAGCTAAGGCCCAAGTGGGCTTCATGGAGTCTCTGGCACTTCTCCCTTTTCAGGTTCAAAACTCTGCTTGGGGTAGGGTACTTGATTTTTTTTTACGGGTTTATTAATTTCCTCTCTCTCTCCCTTTTTTGGTAGAGGGTTTAGGTGTAGAAGGAGCCGTTGTGAGTGTCATGGTGGAAAAGTTTTCTCAAAAAGGAAGGTATTGCAGCATTTCTTAGACTTCTGTCTCTACTAGAGGCTCCTTCCTATTGGAAATGCAAACTCGGGGCTATAGAGTTGCTTTTAAAGACACTGGCCTCACCCAGGCACATCCACCTCATAATACTTGTCTCTGATCGTGGAGCTATACCCTCCCCTCTTGACCTCACTAAGGAACAGGATTCTGGCACGGGGAGATAAGGTTGAGATGGTCTCCCTATGTGCTCTTGCTCCTCCCAGGGGGAGCTAGAAGTAGGAACTTTGAGCATTGCCATAGCTCAGTTTTATCGCATATCGTGTGATATTTGATATGGGATGTGTCAGAGTAGAAGACATTTACACTTCCTATCATAGCAAACTGTCCAATAATAGAGAGTGTTAATATCCTTGTAAACTCTGAAGATTTAGTAATCATATATTACTGAGTCTATAAAATTTGGGATTGTTGAGAGTTTATTGTCATATATTATTTTAGTGCATATTAATTATAATTCAGTTTAGATGCAGATTGGTTCAGCGAAATGAACAGGCCGATTGCATTTTATAATTATTTTGTAATTCTTTAATTTAAATTCATAATTAAATGGCAGCAGATTTATGGAGGCTCCCGAGCTGAGTTTTGATGCTAATGGATGGTGGATAATTGTGATGTGCACATCAGTGAATGGTTAGTTTGAAATTAAAGCAAAAATTGTGAATTTTATCTTTTTGCTCTTTTCTAATCCTCACAGTACCTATCTTTGATTCATTGTAATGATTTATATGACAGTGATTCCTGGCTGTCTCAACCAGGATCAGGGTCCCATTGTAGGAAGTGCTGCAAATCCATGTAAATTACAGTCCCTGCCCTAAAAAGTTTAGAATCTGTACTGAAAAGGAAAGGCTGTAGGGTTCAGTAAAAGCAATACAATGTAACAGTAGAGAAAGCAGAGTGGTGGTCTGCAAATGTCTTGCTGGTTCCATGGGTTTTTTTGGAGAGTGGTTCATTGCCAGTTCACACATCCCAGCAAATGCACCAAGACCAGCAGTGGTTCGAACTGTTCCATTGTGTCCCGCACCACCTCTGTCATTCTAGAAAACGATTACTTCCTCTTTGTAACACACCTGTCTTTACTAACTTTTGTCTTAGATCTCCAATCTCGTCTCAAATTGTCTTTTTTTTTTTTTTAATAACTTGGTATGCAGCTCCTTCACTGTAGGCTGGTTCCAATTAAGTGGTTCTCACATGCTATCTCTGAATAAATGTTCTTTGAGATTATAAAATGGAATGATGCCCTTGCTAACACTACTTTGATTCAATTGCTTCAAAAAGAAGAGCACTATAGGGATATAAAGGTTAATTTCACCCATCTCAATTTAAGTTAGACAAGGATTTAATAAAGTTCAACAAATGCTGCTTTTACTACTCCTGAAAGACCAATTCTCCTGTATTCTTTGCCAAGGTAGATTTTCTGGAATCTTTTCTAGCAAACCACTGTAGTATTAGGACAAGATTTTCAAAAGACCTCCGTGCCCAGCAGTTCCCACTGAGAACAATGGAAGATGTTTGATGCTTCAGAACTTGTGAAAAACCTAGTCAGTTCAGCTAAATGCCTAAATGGGAGCTGAGTTCTTTTGAAAATCTGGCTCTTACGTGATTAAACAAGAATGAAGTGCCAGTTAGAAACAGGGTACCAACATTTTTGTGTTTCCCTACATCAGGAAAGTTGATATTTGGCTTTCTAGGAATCATCAGCTGAAACCCACCTCTGGTGGATCACTGTACAATCTATTTTTAAGCTCAAGAGCAGCTTTCTCTTATACAATTAGCAATTATCTTTAACTGAACTATGAACATAACACTTTCCCGGTTTCCATAGATGTGTAAAAAGAGTAAAATCATAAAGACTCAGCTGTTTCATTAAGACCTATTATTTCTCAGTTGCAAAAGCAACAGTTCATGTCTTAGAATCGTGCTGTATCTTGACTTTCCATGCTGATTTTTTTGGTCTTCAGGCCTAATCCTTCAGATCTTGGTCTACCTATTATAGATATTTCTTCTGTGTCTTTGTCACTCTTAGATAGCGCTGGTCATTTATACTGGTGTTAATAGCTTCCCTCACTCTTTTCTGCCTTGTCTTAAGCATACCTTTTTTCCCCTTGAGCCAGATTCTCCTTTCACACCAATTTTACATAGTGGACAAAAGTCACATACATTTGATTTGTGAAGTGTAAAATTTGTTTTGCAAAAAAATACTAAGTCTAGTCCTGGGCCAATGGTAGGCCAAATTTGAAGTAGTTAGTACAGGTTAAATGCTCTGTACCCCATTCCCAATCCCCTGCGCTATACGGTGTTACCACTATAATCCAAAAAATTTTACATGGGCCCAGTCTTTCCCATCTAGAAGGAATTTTGCCTTTGACTCCAGTGGGTATAGGATTGGGCCCAGTTTTTTAAAAAAATACCATAAATACTGTAATTACTGCACAGTAACTTTGGCTCTGAATCTCCCACCCCCACAGACGTTTTGATGTTCCTAAAAATATGGGGGTTTAGTATGTAAAAAATTGAAATCGCCCCAGCCCTAAATGAATGACTATCAGAGCTGCGTATGTGAAGTCAAGACCAGGCCCTTAAAGCACTGGTATAGCAGCTGGATTGAAGGAGTGGTTACAACCTAAAGTGTCAATGATATGTGTCTTCAGTAGGTCATGACATCATTGATTTTTACAGCATAAGTCTATCATGGCAAGATTGGATCTGCATATTGAGAAGGGTTAGTTAGGCCTTGACATCCCGAGACTGTTACGTAGCGATTCCTAAGTGCAGATTTACATGATAGACATTAATTGTCTCTAAAGATCAGGTGAGCAATATGCATTTTTAAAAGTCTCTAAATAGGTATTTACATAATTTGTTTTATGAAATCTATTGATGCATATTTACATAATAGACCACAACAGTGCCAAAAGATCCATTGAAGCACATTTTGTCAGCACTCATGAAGTTCTAGCAGATTTTTTCCCCTGATTTAAGCTCTTATGAAAAAGAAAATTGGCAATAACAGATAAGTTTCAGAGATGAAGCTGAGCATATGTCAAAGCCTCTTTGCACTGACCAAAACATGCACAAATCAAGTACCGTACTTAGTCACTGAACTAACCACTTTGCATATGTACATGTCAGTTTTGCTTCACAAACAAGCATTGCTGGTCTCCCATATTTTCAGAGAATCTGCAAGGATCACCTAGTAGGTCAGCAGTTTCTTCAATTCCCTGACCAGGAGACTCCAGCTGCTTTCTGCTTGCCTCCATTGAGGCACCTGCTTTTCTCCGTCCCTCTAGCTTCTTCCTATTTAAAAACAAAAACATTTTACACTCTCAGCCCCAGGGCATCAGCCATTGGTGGGGTGCTGCAGGTAAGGCGAAGCTATGGGAAAGCACACAGTTTTTATATCACTAAGACCACCTGCGCAAATACATGAACACACCTAGAGGCCTGCTGAAAGTTTGATCCATTGGGGTCCTCAGTTTTTATTCTTAATGTGTTGTTCATCTGTCACAGGAGTTGTCAACATGGGAGTTACAACCCTCAGCTATTGACTGACAGGTCAGGGGATGGGACCACCTTGCCCTTCCAATATTGCTGAATGGAGGAATGGGGAGTCTCAGACAGCTGCTGTCTAACCCAGAGTGAGGTTTATGGGGGGCTCCTGCTATGAAAAAGGAGGTTTCAGACAAGTTTAGAACCCATTGATCTAATATCACATGTGCCACAATACCTCAGCACAAGAGAAATGGCCAAATTCAACCCCTAGATGTGCCTGGGTGACTCCAGCCAAAGACATTGGTGCAAACTCCCAGAAGTGGAGTTGGGCCATTAGAATGCAGTATCTGCTTTGAATGTGAATTCCCTTTCTCTTGTTTGCTGCACAGCCATGTGTTGCCTGCAGGTAATTTTCTTACATGCTAATATATTGCAAATACGCTTCATTTTGAGAAACATTTTATTATAAAAGTTTACTTTCCATCCTTAGTTCTTTGTCTCCTTTATACTGACGCTGATTTGAATATTCATCCTGTTGAATGAGAAAAGGGTTCATCAGTTTCACAGTATGCTATTAATACAATAATGTTTCTAAACCTTTTGGTATTTCTACATGAAACATGTTCTTCTTGCTATCAATATTCAGTAGTGTGATGGCTCTAATCAACTTCTCCATCAATAACTGTCAGCTATGATAGAACTGAGGTTCTGGTTGCCAGATAAGCCTATCAGTGTGAAATGGAGGGTATGCATGCTGAATATTACCAGACTAGAGCATGAAAAAAGGATAATGTAAACTTTCCAGAGCAGAGGAGAAACCAGTCTAATACTATGATGTTTTCTCTTTACTGCATTTGTTAATATGTCTAAAATGTTTAGTTCAAATAATACCTTGCTATAGTTTCTTTTTATTTCACTTCCCACTGAAGGTGAACAGTATCAAAATTCAATGAACAAATAAATTTTTCCTATGAATTTATCTATGGACTGGAACTTTCCCTTGACATTATGACTAACCTCCATTGTCATCTAATTTAACAGGTGCAATAAAAACTCAGTTAATGTCTGCTTAAATGTGGTTCTGGTGTGTTTATTCTGTAACTGAACATAAATCATGACTCCATCATACCAGGACTTAAAGTCTTTTTTTAATATGATGATTTATTTTCAGTAATTCCACCCCCCCCCAAAAAACAAAAAAACAACCAGAAATGCAGGAAACATTTTATTTCCTCATTGCTGTAATCACTAGTGTGGAGGAAACCTGGATTTGGTGAACAGTAGAACATGCTACAAGAATCATGGCTTCTGAAATTTGGGGGGTGAGCTGATGGAAGAAATTGATTGAGGTTTGACTCTTTAGTTGTGAGAGAATTTGGTTTACAGTTAGGCTCCAGTCCTGCAAAGACTTACATGTGCTTTAAGCATGTGAGTAGTTGCATTTACTTCAGTGACACCACTGAAGTCCTTTAAGATAAGCACAGGGGACTAGATCCTTGCTGTAGGTTGGACTTCCTTACTGCTGGTGCAGTATCATAAATACTGTCTGGTTTTAGCAAGATGGGGCTTCATCTGCCTCAGAATTTGCCAAGCTTAATTAAAAATGGCATTTATAATTGCAGCTTTGTAAATGCTATTAGCTGTTTATAAATGGGCTGAAACACTTCTTGCTATATAAACTTTCAAGTGAAGTAGGCGCAGTTTATCTTTAAGCAAATGATTACCCTCAATACAAGCTCTTTTTAGTCTGAAGAAAATGAGGAGTGTGTGGGGGAGAGGAATGAGATGACTTTAAATGGTTTTTCATTCCCCCATCCAAAATAAGTTTATAGTTTCCCTCTATTCAATTTAATTAAGTCTTTGGTTTGACCTTTGCATTGAGCAATAAAAGTTAACTGGGAAAGATGGGGGTAGAATGAGAACACAAACAAAGCACACCCCATGTCAGCCAATTGAGAGTAGTTTCTTTAACCAGAATGAATGAGATCATCAGGATGAATGCAACAGCCAAAGCATTTTCAATTATTACTAATATTTTTCTTTCTTCAGTCTGTTTGGTTTTTTTAATTACAGCTTTTAGCTGTGGCATGACATTTAGCAGATGCCTTCAGTGCTTGGTGCTGTGATCGCGTCCACCCCCTAGACTGGCAGGAATACCTAACCTTTGAAGTTGGGAGCATGCATTTGTCTTTAGCCATAAAGGCAAATCCGGCATTCCTTGCATCCCCCATCTCCAATTAACTTTAATGGGAGTCTTGAGCGTGCAAAGCATGCAGGATCAGAGTCACTCTTAGGCTTTTGTAGGTTACTAGTGAAGTATGTACAGAATTTTTAGGCATAATTAATTAATGGTACCATACAGTGAGGCTGTCACAGAGCTTTTTAATGGCTTCTTTCATTAGAAGAAAACTTACAACAAAAGATAAGCAAATGTACCAGGAACATCATGTTTTACAGATACTTCCATATTATGTACCAGAATACAATATCAGCTGTGCTTCATACACTCGGGGTACTGGGCAAGCTAATTAAGCCTAAACATGAAACCATGATAAATGCGTCTCTGCTACTGCAATAAAAACAGATGTTTCAAGGAAATGTAAAACATGCTTGGCATGTTTTGGACACATGCTTTCAGCTTATCTGCATTCGAATAGGTCCTATATTAATACACACAATGTTATAAAATCTTTTGTTGTGGATGACTGACTGATTATGGAACTACCACTGGTACACCCAGGTTGGATGTTTTAGACGATTTCTTCCCAAGGAAAGGAATGAAGATTGGCCTACCTTGACATTTTTATCATTGTGGAGGCTGAGACAGTTATCTCTGTGGGTTTACTTTTTAGCTCTTGGAACTAATAGAATTTTATTGTGCCTCATGAAAATCATGCCTGGCTTACTGTAGCAGCTGTATATCAAAAGCAAAACAAATATAGGAACAGGCTTCCTTACTACCATATGGCTCAGTCAATGGGATACTGAATATGTTGCTTGCACATAAGTTTATATACAGTACTGATTGCTGGGAGTGGTGGAAGGAGGCTGCCATTACAGTTTAAGTATGACTTGTGTGTGCCAGACATCTCGACTTGTCCTACAGTTATCACACACTCTTGCCTTTCTCTCACACATTTTATTTTTATTACAGTGCCTAGAAACTCCTGCCAACTTTGGTTCCTCGATATGCTAGGCACAGGCCCTGCCCTGAAGAGCTGACATTCAAAGTTCACAAAGGGTGGGGAAAAGGAAGAAATATTATCTCCATTGTACCCACAATAAGTGATTTGCCCACGAGCACACGGGAAGTCTGTTACAGAATAAGGATTTAAACTCAGGTATTCTGGGCCCTCATCCAATCCTGTACTTACAAGTTCATCCTGCCTCCCATCTACTTTTTCTAGAACTTGTCCCTCACCTGAGGTCCCAAATGGACTAGATTCATAAATTCCAAGGCCAGAAGGGACCACTGTGATCGTCTAGTCTGAGCTCCTGTACAACACATGGCATAGAACACCCCTCAAATAATTCTTAGAGCAGATCTTTTAGAAAAAACATCCAATCTTAATTTAAAAATTGTCAGTGATTGAGAATCTGCCATGACTTTTGTTAAATTGTTCCAATGGTTAATAACACTTTGTTAAAAATTTACACCTTATTTCCAGTCTGAATTTGCTTAGCTTCAGCTTCCAGCTAGAAGATCATATTATACCTCTCTCTGCTGGATTAAAGAGCCCCTTATCTAATATCTTTTCCCCATGTGGATACTTATAGACTGTGATCAAGTCATCCCTTAACTTTCTCTTCGTTAAGCTAAATAGATTGAGTTCCTTGAGTCTATTGCTCTAAGGCATGTTTTCTAATCTTTAATGATTTTCCTGGTTGTTCTCTGAACCCTCTCCAGTTTATTGGCATCCTTCTTGAATTGTGGGCATCAGAACTGGTCATGGTATTCCAGCGGTGGTCGCACCAGTGCCAACTATAGAGGTCAACTAACACTCACAACCTTGTCTCCCAAGGTATCTTCCTCTCTCTGACCTAAACCCATCGAGATAACTAATTATTTAAATTAGTAAACTGAGGCAAGTCGGCTGTCATCGATACAGTTCTGGGTAGTCAAGGACTTCACACATCAAACTTCCCAGAATGGAAAGGAAGGTATCCTCAGAAACTTGTTATGAAGTTTTCATTTGTGAATCTACTATGTGTTGTATTAACTCCAGAGGGCTTCCTTAAGATTTCTATAGCTCCTCATTCACCACTACCTCAAGTTGCAATCCTATAAGGAGCTTTGTGTGGAAACAGCCTATCGGGTACACATTTCTCAAATTCATATGAAGAATTTGGTACACTAAGAACATTACATAAATTCGGAGGCCAAAAAGGTATTACTATTTATCTAATTCAGAGGTCGTTTTGGCTCCAAAGCTTGTGTACTAAACTTACCTCTTACTGCTTCAATGAACATCACATTATCTACCCCGTCCCTTGTTTCTGCAGAAAGAGTTACACTCAAAAACCCAACATTTTTGGAATTTCATTATGAATTCTCCAATCTTGATGAGGAGGTTTTTTGACAGTTGGAGAGTTCTCAAATTCCCCTATAAGAGGTATAATCTTTCATTTCTCCCATTTGTCTGCCGCAGCTACATTTGAAAATAATTAGTATTGGTCACGATGTCAGGATAATACATCATTTGGAGATTGTTGGTGCTGTTGAATAATTATGCATTTTAGGGATATTACATTGTTTTGAGATTTCAGGGCTCCTTCCTTGGGATATGTAAAAGTAATTTCAGCTTGTGCTTCCAGAGGTGATAAAAAGCTAATTATAATACTGCACCTACTGTAATTTAAGAGCCTGTTCCAGCAGGTTGCACCTTGCTTTAATTTTCTCACTAAGATAGAAGTAAAACTCACCAAGTGACTGAGCACCAACGTCAAGAGTGACAGCAGGTACTGATACCTCACTTGAAACATATGTTTTGAGTCTCATTCCAACCATGATAATTCACTCATGACCAAGGCACAAATTGTCCAATATATTCACTGACACCTTTTGTCTTTTCAAAGTACAGCACTTGCAGGAAAGCCTGAGGAGACCCTGACAGGTTTGACTTTATGCAGTTAATGAGGGGGGGAACCAAACCCAGGAAAGGTCACAGATTTCAGCACAGTGAAAGTTCTCCCCAAAAGCTCATGCTCCTTAAGGTGTTTGGGAACTGACTCAAGCTCCCTATTTTGTTTCGTCCTAGCCTAGAGTTGTAGTGGTAGTAGCTGGTCCCCACAGCTCTCCCCACAACGCGCGAAGCCCATATAATTATGAGTAGACTGGCAAATAGCTCTGCATTTCGTTTTATTCAAAAGAAATTCTGTGACTCTCTTCAAAGCAAACCCCACAGGGGTTGTACGTTCATCTTGCGTAATGATCCCGGGCCTCATATGTGCACACACTCCACAGCTGTCAGCTGATCACACGCAGGCTGCATGCGGAATAGTACTCATGAGCCCATGGCTCACTTCCCGTTCCACAAACGTCACTGTTTTACCTCTTGCACTAAAGTAGAAACAGTTCTTCGAGTGATCGCTCCTATGCATTCCAGTTAGGTGTGCGCGCTGCGTGTGCACGGCTCTCCGGAACATTTTTACCCTAGCAACTCCGGAGGGCCGGCTGGGCGCCCCCTGGAGTGGCGCCGCTATGGCGCCGAATATATACCCCAGCTGGCCCGTCCGCTCCTCAGTTCCTTCTTACCGCCCGTGACGGCCAGTTGGAACAGTGGAGTGCTCTCTTACCTCCACAGCCCTAGCGTTTCTCCATCTCTTCAGTGTATATAGTTGGTTAACTTAGTTTAGTTGTTAGATTAGTTGAATAAGTTTAGTAGTTATAGTATAGTAAGGGAATTAGAGGGGTTAGCCCCTCTTCTTCCACAACCGGTGCGGGCTCATGCCCAAGGCACCGGGGTTTAAGCCCTGCGCGGCTTGCCAGCGGCACATGCCCATTGGCGACCCGCACGACTCCTGCCTGCGCTGCCTCGGGGAATCTCACTGGACAGATAAGTGCCCGATTTGCACGGCATTTAAGCCGCGCACGAGAAAGGAGCGAGACTCTCGCCTCAAACAGCTCCTTACGGAGTCGGCACTTCAGCCTCCCGCTCCGTCCCCGGCAGCACCGAAACCGTCCTCGGCGCGCAGCGCACCAGCGGCACCGAGCCGCCCTGGTACCGACGCAGCTAAAGAGTCGCAGACAGCACCGAAGTCCCGGCACCGTTCCCTCTCCCCACCGAGGAAGCGGAAGACGGCGCACTCGACTCCTAAGCCTCCAACTTCGGGACAGCTTACCCAGCCATCACCGGCACCTCCGGCACCGGCTGTGGTAGTGCACAAGCCGTGCACGGTTCCGTTGACTCCGGCACCTCAAGAGCCGTCGAGTCCGGTACCTCCCTGCTCCCCGGTGCCGACCGCGGTCGAGCTGCATCTCCCGTCCACGCCTGAGACATTCGCGACGGCGAGAGAGCTTATTGAGCTCGCAGAGGCACCGAGCCTCCGGCCCCCGGCACCGCCGGTGCGGGCTGTTCAGTCGGTGGGCAAGGCAGCAAT
Organism: Mauremys mutica; assembly: GCF_020497125.1. Taxonomy (NCBI): domain Eukaryota; kingdom Metazoa; phylum Chordata; order Testudines; family Geoemydidae; genus Mauremys; species Mauremys mutica. The sequence goes on along the minus strand of NC_059080.1, from coordinate 60,928,356 downwards.
GATGCGGCCCCCGACCCCCGACAGACGGGATGGACGGCGCTCCAAGTCTCGGACCCGGTCCCGATCCAGGAAACGGTCGCCGTCACGCCGATCCCGATCCCGGCACCGATCTCCGTCTCGGTACCGCTCCCCGTCTCGGCACCGGTCGCAGTCCCGGTACCGCTTAGTATCGCGGTACCAGTCGCACTCCCGGCGACGCTCACGGTCCCGGTCACCGGACCGACGGTACCGTCGGAGGTCCGGCTCCCGGTACCGATCTCGACACCATGACTCCTGAAGCCGCTCCCGTCACCGCCGATCGAGGTCGCGGTCAGGCTCCCGGTACCGAGGTAGTCGACGGTCCCGATCTCCATCCTGGCACCGTGACGGCCGGCTCTGATCCTCGGCACCATCCGGGGACAAGCTGCCTCCTTCCACGGCGCACTCCATCAGCGCCTCTGCCCCCCCCGTGGCCTTCGCGTCAGCCATCCGTCACCTCCCAGGCGGGCAGTGGGACAGATCTCCGGGCTGCCACCCAGAGCCAGGACCTTGGACCACAGCAGTGGGGTTTTTGGGTCCCCTGGGCCTACCATGAGCCCCAAGGGCTCCCTTTTCCCCCGCGTCCCGCGGGTGCTGAACGCAGGGTGCCAGAAGCCACGGTGAGCAGGCCTCCCCCAACACCACCGGGAGAGGCCCTGTCGCCGTCAGGTCCCGCAGTGCATCCGGGGCACGATACAGCTTCCCAAGCCCCGGAGCAATCACCGGCAGATGTGGTGGTACAGACTCTTTCTTCGTCTTCCTCACCGGATGAGGCGGTGGCGGGTGCCGCTACGGCGGACCCTCCCCCGATTGACCTGCGGGCCCACCAGGACCTTCTTCGCAGGGTGGCGAAAGCTATTGACCTCCCGGTGGCGGAGGTCCCGGAAGACGAAGACCCAGTGACCAACGTCATCGGAGCCGAGGCCCCGATGCGGGTGGCCCTCCCGTTTATTAAGACAATACAGAAAAATGCCACTACCATCTGGCAGTCGCCGGCGTCCGTCCCTCCTACTGCAAGGGGCGTTGAACGAAAATACTCGGTCCCCCCCACGGGGTACGGGTATTTGTACACCCACCCCGCTCCAGACTCACTCGTCGTGCAGTCTGTTAACGACCGTGAGAGGCACGGACAGCCAGCCCCGGCCCCAAAGTCCAAGGACGCCAGGCGCATGGACCTGTTGGGCCGGAAGGTGTATTCGGCGGGGGGTCTCCAGCTGCGGATTGCAAACCAGTTGGCCCTCCTAGCTCGTTACACCTTTGACATTTTCATGTCCCTCACTAAGTTTTCGGAGCTGATCCCGACGGCTTCCCGACAAGAGTTCTCGGCTCTGGTCGAAGAGGGCAGAAAAGCCTCCCAGTCCTCCATCCAGGCTGCTCTGGATTCGGCGGATTCAGGGGCCAGAACTTTGGCCTCAGGAGTGACCATGCGGCGCATCTCCTGGCTGCAGTCCTCCACCTTGCCGCCGGAAGTGCAGTATACCCTACAGGACCTCCCCTTTGAGACTCACGGTCTGTTCTCGGAGAAAATGGACTCCAGGATACAGACCCTCAAGGACGGTCGTATAGCTATCCGCACTCTGGGTATGCACACACCAGCTACCCAGAGGCGCTCTTTCCGGCAGCAACAACCCTACCGGCCTTTTACCCAGGCCAGGTCAAGGCCCTATAATAGTCGGCGGAACGGTCTAAACCGCCGTAGGCCTTCCGGCAGCAGGCGCAACTAGGCCCAGGCGTCGTCCAAGGGCCCGCAAGGGCCCAAACAACAGTTTTGAGGGGACGCCCGAGGACGGCCCATCAGACTCTTTCCAGGATCCAACCCTTTTGTTTTGCAACCGCCTTTCCTGCTTCCTCCCGGCGTGGTCCCAAATAACATCGGACAGCTGGGTACTTCGTACTATCCAGTATGGTTACCGCCTTCAGTTTATTTCGCCCCCTCCTCCCGCCCACCTTCCCCGTCCCTCTTCAGGGACCCCTCTCACGAGCAATGCCTCTTACAAGAGGTCGAGACGCTGTTGAGTTTGGGTGCCATAGAGGAGGTGCCGCACGACAGGTGGGGCAGGGGATTCTATTCCCGTTATTTCCTCATCCCCAAGGCGAAAGGAGGTCTCAGACCCATACTGGACCTCCGGGAGCTCAACAAGTACATGGTCAAGCTCAAATTTCGCATGGTAACCCTGTGGATCATCATTCCCTCCCTGGATCCGGGAGACTGGTTTGCCGCCCTCGATATGAAGGACGCGTATTTCCATATCGCGATCTACCCTCCCCATCGACGCTATCTACGTTTCATGGTCAACAGTGCGCACTACCAGTTTGCGGTACTACCCGTCGGCCTATCCACCGCGCCGAGGGTCTTCACCAAGTGCATCGCGGTAGTTGCTGCAGACCTCCACCGTCGTCGAGTTCACGTCTACCCGTATCTCGACGACTGGCTGGTTCGCGGGCCGTCCCAACAATTGGTAACAGACCAAATTTCCGAGATACTATCCCTGTTTCGGGTACTGGGCCTTCTCGTCAATGCCGAGAAGTCCTCACTGACTCCATCGCAGAGAGTGGAATTTATCAGAGCGGTCCTCGACTCCACGGTGGCCAGGGCCTGCCTCCCTCGAACTCGGCACCAGACGATGGTCTCCATCATCCGAGACCTGCACGCTTTTCCCACTACGACAGTTCGGTCCTGCCTACGCCTCCTGGGCCACATGGCATCGTGCACGTTTGTCACCGCCTACGCGAGGCTGCGCCTTCTCCCATTTCAATCCTGGCTGGCATCAGTGTACCACCCGCACCGCGACTCCATAGACAGGGTAGTCATAGTCACGAAGCCTACCCTCGCTTCGCTCAGCTGGTGGCTGGACCCAGAGGTCGTGTGTGCAGGAGTCCCGTTCCGCCCTCCTCGTCCATCCGTGACGCTGACCACGGATGCCTCGGCGCTGGGATGGGGGGCCCACCTGGGTGACCTCCACACCCAGGGTCTCTGGTCGCCCCAGGAGCTCTCCCTCCACATCAACGTCCGGGAGCTGCGGGCAATTCGCTTGGCGTGCCACACCTTCCACGCCCGTCTGCAAGGCCAATGCGTAGCGGTGTTCACGGACAACATGACGGCGATGTTCTATGTGAACAAGCAGGGCGGAGCCCACTCCTCCCCGCTCTGCAAGGAAGCGATGCTCCTGTGGGACTTCTGTGTGACCCACTCAATTCACCTGGAAGCGTCCTTTCTTCCGGGAGTGCAGAACACGCTGGCCGACCATCTCAGCAGGTCGTTCCTCTCCCCCGAGTGGTCCCTCCGTCCAGATGTCGTGCACACAATCTTCCGGAGGTGGGGCTTTCCCCAGATAGACCTATTTGCCTCCAAGGAGAACAGGAAGTGCCACCTGTTTTGCTCATACCAGGGTCGCTCGCCAGGCTCCCTGTCAGACGCATTCCTTTACTCCTGGACGGATCACCTCCTCTACACCTTCCCTCCGTTCCCGCTCGTGCACCAAGTGCTACTGAAACTTCGGAGGGACAGAGCCCACGTCATACTCGTAGCTCCGGCCTGGCCGAGGCAGCACTGGTACACCCTGCTGCTCGAGCTCTCCGTTCGGGATCCCATCCCCCTCCCGTTATGGCCGGACCTCATCATGCAGGACTTCAGCAAACTCCGCCATCCGAACCTGCAGTCCCTCCATCTTACAGCTTGGTACCTGCGTGGTTGACCCACGCAGAGAGGGACTGTTCGGCGGCAGTACAGCAAGTCCTGCTAGAGAGCAGAAAGCCTTCCACTCGCTCCACCTACCTTGCGAAATGGAAGCGGTTCGCGCTCTGGTGTGATCAACGAGGACTCAATCCCTTTGTAGTCCCTGTCCCTACCATCCTGGACTACCTCTGGTACCTTAAGGAGCAAGGTTTTGCGGTCTCCTCCTTGAGGGTACACCTGGCAGCAGTGTCCGCCTTTCGTCCATCTATGGGAGGTCGGTCCATCTTCTCCAACCAGATGGTTTCCCGCTTCCTTAAAGGCCTGGACCACTTGTACCCGCCAGTGCGGCATCCTGCCCCGACCTGGGATTTGAACCTCGTTCTGGCCAAGCTTATGGGACCGCCCTTCGAGCCTCTGGCCACGTGCTCTCTGCTCTACCTCTCCTGGAAGACAGCCTTCCTCGTCGCAATTACATCAGCGAGACGAGTCTCTGAGCTCCGTGCTCTAACGGTTGGTCCACCATACACCATCTTCCACGGAGACAAGGTACAGCTTCGACCACACCCGGCCTTCCTCCCAAAGGTGGTGTCGGCGTTCCACCTCAACCAGGAGATCTTCCTCCCGGTCTTCTTCCCGAAGCCGCATGCCTCCCCTCGGGAGCAACAGCTTCACACCCTGGACGTCCGCAGGGCCCTTGCCTTTTACATCGAGCGGACGAAACCCTTCCAGCGCTCAACCCAGCTGTTTGTAGCAGTCGCCGACCACATGAAGGGCGAGCCGGTCTCCTCGCAGCGGATTTCCTCCTGGGTAACGGCATGTATTCAGACGTGCTACGAGCTTGCTCGCGTGCCACCATGCCGCCTCACTGCTCACTCGACGAGAGCGCACGCCTCGTCGGCCACCTTCCTGGCCCATGTCCCCATCCAGGACATCTGTAGAGCGGCCACCTGGTCTTCTGTCCACACCTTCGCCTGCCACTACGCATTGGTGCAGCAATCCAGAGACGATGCAGCCTTCGGCTCAGCAGTCTTACACTCTGCCACGTCTCACTCCGACCCCACCGCCTAGGTAAGGCTTGGGAATCACCTAACTGGAATGCATAGGAGCAATCACTCGAAGAAGAAAAGACGGTTACTCACCGTAGTAACTGTTGTTCTTCAAGATGTGTAGCTCCTATCCATTCCAGACCCGCCCTCCTTCCCCACTGTCGGAGTAGCCGGCAAGAAGGAACTGAGGAGCGGACGGGCCGGCTGGGGTATATATTCGGCGCCATAGCGGCGCCACTCCAGGGGGCGCCCAGCCGGCCCGCCGGAGTTGCTAGGGTAAAAATGTTCCGGAGAGCCATGCACGCACGGCGCGCACACCTAACTGGAATGGATAGGAGCAACACATCTCGAAGAACAACAGTTACTACAGTGAGTAACCGTCTTTTCCCTGTCAGTAACATTCTCCTCACTGTGCAGCCACCAGATGGTGAGACTAAGAAGAGATGGACTTGTCAATATCCAGTTCAAATGTTCATCTGAAGCTTATCCAAGTGCCCCATACTTTGAGAAGATTCCCCGTCTTACCTCTTATCTTTACGGCCCCTCTTCATTGACAACAGCATCACTAGCAGTCAAAGGGGACTTGGCAGTCTCTTCTTGGCCTCAGTGGAAGCATTATTTTGTCAAGGATTGAGGGAAGCTCAGCAAGTACAGCAGTTTCTGTGAGGGGAGGCACCACAGCACACTAAATGTTTTGTAACCTCAGAGAAAGGTTTGAGCTTAGCTCACTCCAACACAAGGGCAAAAACTAATAGTTCTCATTTGAATTAAATTTGCTTGCCCATCCCTCAGAGCGTCAATAAAAAACCCTAGTACACACTTAAGCAGGACTTCCTGGTTGTGTTCAGTAGAGGGCAGTAGTATTTGTACACTCTAGTAAAGAATTTGATGAACTTTAATTGGCCGTGTCAGGGCCACAACCAGGGCAACACTGCAGAACAATTACATGAAAGCTATGGAGACACAATACAAGGCCTCACGTGTTCCACTTCCCCTAGCATGCTGGCTAGCCTCTCCAAAGGAATGTATTGATTGGTGTGAGTATTTATGAGACTCTCAGCCCCATCTGAGAGGCAGTTACATTACTGTATAGCAATCTGTGGTTAGATCTTTGAGGTGAAGATAACACTAAATGCTCTAAACATCAATGTCAAGTAATTTTCATTAAGTGTTTTGTTTGTGTTGTCAAGAGGCAACTTTAACAGCTGCTAACAAGGATGCAAGATCAGTTAAACGGTGGCCCAGATCTTCTGGTCTAGATGAGCTGTACTCAGTGCAAAATGGGAGGATCTTAGCGGATTTTGAGTCATCTTTACTGACCAGGGATGGGTCTAGTCCTCAGCAGGAGTCAGAACAGCCTCAAAGCTGCTCTAATTGGCATTCAACTGCCCCAAAAAGCTGTTCCAGCAACTGGGAGTCGCTGGGATATATGGATGTTCCAGACATATCCTTTACACAGGGGATCAAGATGAGGGGATGGCATACGAGCCACTATGGTGGCTATATGCCACCACATATTAATATCACAGGCAGAGGGAATCCTCCGCTGCCCATTTAAACTGGCTTTATGGCTGTTTTGTGTCTCTTGAGAGCAGAGCAGGGTCCAGGATCTGGCCCATCACAGTTGTGTGTTACTGTTTTACCATAATAAACCCTAAACGTATTGACTCCGTTTTGAATTCTATTTTCCACACTTTCTTAGCCACCCCAGTGATTTTGAATGTACCACCTTTGCTTGCTGTAGGCAGTAGCTAAGACCTAAGAATGAGGTTTAGGCTCTGTTAGAATGGTCAGTTTCTAAAAGAAAAGCAGGCCATAGACTGTCTTCAAGATCTACCTCAAGTAAATTCAGAGAAACAACTAGCAAGAGCATCTGCAATAGTGTCATCTGGTGACTTCCCATAATGTTACACCCCCTGCTTACATAAGAAAAAAAAATATTTTCAAATTCACTGGTGATTAGTACTAAAAGACTTGAATTTATTCTCTGCCAAATATTTCATAACTTAATGTTTGAATATTCATAACAAATCAATGTTTCAGTCTCTCAGGCAGTTTTACAACACAGTCAGCATAATAAATATAATGATTGTCCCTGTCTTAGGGTTTCTCTGAGGATCTGGCAACAAATTACTAGGTTTGATCATCCGCACGGTTAGAAAATTGGCATCTGATCTGGAAATAGAGCTTTGCAATTAATCAGAATCACCCGACTGCGACTTGAGCAAAGGTCTGTGGTTACATCTGAACATTCCTCCACTATTCGTCTCTACCTTGGTTAGTATAATTAGGCTTTGACAGTGCCAGGTTCTCACTGATCATCCCGATTCTGTATGCACACCACTCTGTTTCCTGGGAAAGAGGTGAGGCTTTAACATTCCTGTTGTAATATCTGGACTTGTTTTACCTGCAAGCTTTTCTTGAGCTGTAGTTCGCCTGATGAGTTAGCTTTAACTGCTGATTTATGAAAGACAAAATGAAATGTAAACGATAACTCAGTGGTAGTTGAGTACTGTCACCTGTTAGTGTATTTCTGTTCTCCAGCATGAAACGGTAGGGGTCTACCCCACTGCGCTTAGCTTTTTACAAACAGGTGTTTCACAATCTGTTCTCTTTTTCAGTTGGCCACTGGGTGGCACATAGTGCAGAGTAGGTGTTATGTGAAGGAAAACATAGTTGTGTGCTAATTGTTGAAATTCTTGTGAACAAATCATGAACTTTTCTTTTTGTACCTACCCAAGGAAATCATAGGGCTTGTCTTCACTGCAGAGATCATTTGAGTCACAGCCACACACAAAACCCCTTAATTGGAGTGTGGGGGTATAAGCTAGAGCTCATGTGAGCACAACTGGTTGGCTGCCAACATGAGCACTCTGCAGTGGGGATGCAGGCTGTGTCCTCTGAGTGCCACTAGTCCTCCAATGCCTTCCCACAATTCCCCTCATATGTCCAGGAAGGACAGACAAGTTCTCCCACAATTCACTGGGAAAGAAATCCTAGAGTAGCTCAATTTACTGCAAGTCTTAGTGCCTCTTATGAGTGAGTGCAGTGTCAGGGTGAACACAGCAGCTCAAGTGTCATTTCACAGTGTGACTGCTCTCACTCATATGAGGCTAAATTGAGAGGAGTAACTTGAGTGTAGATAACTTGAGTAAGTTCTGCAGTGAAGACATAGCCATATATTCTTGGCATGTGTCTTCCTTGCAAATGCTCTTTCAAATCTGTTATACCCAATAGTTCAATCAGATATAGAGATGACGGATTTTGGAAAGGCTATCTTTCTTAAAGGCAAAGTTAGGAACATGAATGTACATCCATCTATTGTTTATTTTATTTTAAACTTTTGAATGAAGTCTTTATTTGGATTGTATCTAAGTAGGCATTTAACATCCTTCATACTACGTCAGTTGTCAACCTTAAGCCATGAGAGAATTCTCTGATTAAAGTGTAGTGTGATTGGATACAATGTTGGAGGGGAAGGGGGACGAAGAGACACCAAATATCGCTGGAAACTGCTACAGTTTAAAAAGGAATGGTTAGATTTTATTTGGAATTTTTCAGATGCAACTATATGTAGAAGACAAATTGACAAAAATGATATAATGCATCTCTTCAGTAAAATTAATTCAGTGAGCTTTGGCAAAAAGAGAGAATCTGTAAATAGCTAACCTGGATTGAGCTTTTATATCTTATTCTGATACATTTGGCCTTGTATTATCAATAAACATTTGAAAAAGTAGAAACAAATACACTTGCATCCCTTAAACGTTTACAATGTACAGGGCAGCTGAGCTGGCTGAATGCTGGGAAATGGTTCACAAGTATTTTCACAAGATCAGAATTGGAATTTGATCTGACCATGCTCAAACTTTCTTCCACCTTTCCAGCAGCTCTTGTAGAATCATTTATTGTTTGTACCAGTGTTTGTGGAGGAGCTGTTTGTGAAACACAGGAATGCATGCCCACTCACTCCTCCATCCCCCTAAAATGTGTGTACAAATAAACATATATTCCCTAGAATCCTATATTCACATTCAAACACTTAGTCAAAGTGTAAGGTGATCACCCAGCAATACTTTGTGTATTGACACGGTATGTTTGGGAGGAAGAAAGTAAGAGTCTTTTAAAACTCCTGGCTTTTTCCAACAAAATTAATAAATACAACTTTAAATTAGAGGGAAGACAGACACTCAGTATCTCCGCTCTTGGCTTTTGGCCCTCTTTCACCACAAAATGCTTTTCACAAACATCCAACCCTGGCTTGCTCAGTTCCTGGTCCTATGACTGCACAATCTTCCTCCGCTATAAATTAATTCTTCCTCCAGTTCTCCCATCTTCCTAGCCAAACGACACTACTTTCCCACCCTCAGATCTCACACCACCTATCTCTCGCCATGTAACAACTTGCTGATGTCAAAGCGATTGCCAAAGTTCAACCATGATGTCTCATCTCCTCCTCTTCCCCTTCTATCACTTGCAACCTCCTCTGCCATATAACCACCATCACCACCAAGTTTTCTCACTTGCTTCCCTTCCAGCTCCTCCCTTTGCCTTGTTCTTTAAATGTATTCATTCTCTTTTGGCTATGACACTGAAACTATTCTTGCCAACATCTCCAATGACTTCTTCCTAGCCATATTTTGGGGCCACTACTCCATTCTCATCCTCCTTGATTTGTCTGCTGTGCTTCATGCCCTCATTCTGAAAATCTTGTTCTCCACTGTCCTTTTTTATTCCTTCATTGTCTGTCTTGGCAGGTCTTCCCATGAATGAGGACTCACTGTAGACAGCACACAAATAACCCATGGGCTCAACTTTGTTCATAAAATAATACGAATTGAGTGACAAATCAGTAAAAAATTCATGATGTGTTCAGATAACTTACCAACAGAAAAAGGGCATATCTAGCTAACAAATGAGGTTATTCACAACAATAATTCTAAAAGAAAGTAACACACTGAAATTCACCATGCTATGCTAGTGCTGCTGTCAAAGCATTTAGTCCTCTGAAGATCACCTCATGAGAGCTGGGACTACTGAAATCCTCCTGTTCATGTGTAGTGGCCTGTAGATGGGTCGACTCACCCCTGCGGCGCCTCCTGCTGGTGACTCCGGGGAATTAGCTTGTTCCAGCTCAGGAGCACCCTCTGCAGGCCAGTGATCTGCCTGTCCTCTGGCCCCCATGTCCCTCCCTGGACCCGGTGCCCTTTTACATGGGGTGCTTCCCCCTGGCAGTAACCCCTTTCTCTCTGGGTCTCCCCTCCCCAGGGAACCCCCACCCTCTATCCCCACCTTGCCTCAGTATATGGCTACTGCCAGTCATTGTCTAGCCCCTGGTCCTGGGGCAGACTGCAGTATCAGCCTACTCATCACTGGCAAGGAGGGTTTGGACCTGCTGCCTTGGCCTACCCCTGGGCTGCCCTCTGCAACCCCCAGTACCTGTTAGCCCAATGCTAGGCCGCAGCCTGGGGCTCCCCAGCTCCTCGGCCTTTCCCCAGCCCTGCTCCACTCAGGTACCTGATCTAGTTCCCTACAGCCAGGCCCTTCTCTCTCTGAAAGCAGAGAGAGACTGCCCCTGTGCTTCTGGCTTCCCTGGCCTTTTATAGGGGCCAGCTGTGGCCTGATGGGGTGTGGCCCAGCTGCAGCCACTTCCCCAATCAGCCCAGATTAAAGGCTGCTTTCTCCAGCCTCAGCCCCTTCCCAGGGCTGTTTTTAACCCCTTCAGGGCAGGAGCAGGGGTCCACCCTGCTACACGGCCACTTTTTAAAACTTTAAAATTTTGCCTTAGACAACATTAGTTCAGCATTATTTGTATTGTGGTTGTACCTGGAGCCCCAGTCATGGACTAGGGCCACATTGTACAAACACAGAACACAAAGATGGTCCTACTCCAAAGAGCTTACAAACTACATTTCCTAATGCTGCATTTCACAGGTAATCCCTATATTAAATACAGTGAAGTTACTAAAAAATATAATTAATTAATTAACTGAAATGTAATAAATGAAACATAATATAATCTCAAGATCCAATGTTGCCAGTTCTCTCAATTTTATCACAAGTCTCATGTTATCTGGAGTCTTCTTAAAGCCCGAGCTCCTGGAGCCATGTGATTACATGAGACTCGCAGCTTTCAGTTTTTTAAAAGTCATGGCTGTGGAGAAAAGCTTTAAAGCATGAACCCTAAAGTCTCAAAAAACAGAAGAATAATGTAAAAAGAATCCAAAGTTTATTTTTAAAAGAAATATTATGACTTCTGGGGGCTTGACTCTTGGTTTTTGAAGGTTTGGGGTTGGCAGCACTAGGACTGGGGTTTTTTTAAGCCAGTGGTAACACTGACACATGTTTAGTACAACCACTATTCTTTCCTATGTGAATGTCAATGCTAAACTGAACATAACCAGACCCAATTCTGAGATGATGAGTGAGAGAGAGACATGAGTAAGCAAACACCAAAACCAAAACACATGGACAAGCAATGGGCATGCCTATCAAAGTGCAATAAAATGTTAAATACTTAAGAGTTAAGTTTGTAGAATGAAAAGTAAATACATGTTTGAAAAAGAATTTAAACCATGGTAGGTCCTTTTTAAAACCATGCATCTTAAAATACCAATTTTGCACATTTAAACCCAAAATTAGAAATGTATCAGAGAATACCCTTTGCTATAAAGGCAGAGAGAGAGGATTAAAATGTTAGTCCTTCCCCTGTAAATGTTAAAGGCAGAATTTTCTAATGTATTATTTAGCGCTTGTTATGCAGTGCATTAAGCAGTCACTGCTGAGACAAAGGCTTTTAAAAACCAACAGCCTCCCTGATAGCATTAAATCGTACCTTAGATTTTTGGTTAAGTCAATATAAAAAAAATAAATGAATTAATACAGTTCAGCCTGCCTGATTTATAGAGGCCAATCAAGTTACAATGCTAGGCATGGCCAAGTGAATGAGGGGAATAGATTTACCTGAGTGAGGTCTTAATTTAATCAGCTGGCCCAAGAGAGCTGAAGTCAGCAGGCTGGGATGATATAAACCGCAGTAGAGAAATAAAAGTAGAGCTACCTTTACCACAGTTGAAAAGGAGAATGACAGTGATGGAAGGGGAAGCTAAGCACTGTCAGAACACACCTATTTCAGTGATTTATTCTTAATTTACTTTAATGACCCTCTGAAGGTTGTCTGTTTTTCCTTGTGTTCTCAGAATACTGATACTTTCTAAATGTTTGCCACATGTTTTTCCCTCTCCTTCTCTGAACTCTGCCACAAAGTTATTATTGAAGAGAAACTGTAACTACTGTATATGCTCTGTAGTGGAACTGTGAATGCAGCTGGAGGGGCTAATCTGTTTCCACTGCGTATCTGCCAGCATCCCTTCCCTTCATTCAACCTTGGTTCAGTTTTAGACATTATTAGTTCCTCCCAGATTAATGTTGATATTATGAGACAGATGAAGGATTGGTGAAAGAACAATATGTATTTTCCAATACAATCACTCATTTTTATTAAAAGTGAGTTTATTGACAGCTGTTGAAAACTACTGACTTACAAACAATAATCTCAGTTTGCATTTACATTTCTGGAATCTGTTCCAAGAATTTGCTTCTATAATTCGGAGTTATCTTAAAATTGGGCTGTTGCTTAATCCGTATTACAAATCTATGTATTTGCTCTCTGTGCAAATATACATTGCATTCATTGTTTTCACAAAGTATGGACATGAACAATGGCTGCTAATTAATAAGCTGTTTTGGTTTTTGCTAGACATTTGGGTTTTTTCAAATGAAATGCACTCAGTATTGGATGAAATGGTAATTTTTCTATCAGTGGTAATAAAAAAACTCAAAGACAGTAGGATTTCAGGACTACACACAAGTAGATGTCTTTATTTACTTGGACTTTCCAAAACTACCATCATTAGTCAGCTCATTGTTTTAAAAGTCCTCATTTTGTGTAGGAATCCACTAAGGAAATAATTTTTAACAACTTCCATGCAAGAAGAAAATGGTTTCATATTGACTTCATTTGCACTTACCCTTAGAGATGTTGGGTCAGATTCAGCCTTGGTTTCCACCAGCCTCCATTGATGAATTGGATGTATTATGCCTCATGCTCCACTTGTGCATGAACATGCACACGTGTTAATGTGCACCCGTTACAAATTAAGACTTGCACATGATCTAATACTTATTAATCCAAGTACATCCATCTCCACATGGAGAGGCCAGGCAGCAAACATACTCCAAAGCATGTTTGAATAATCCGAATGGAAACAAATAGGACAGCATGCAAGCGGCACAGTAGCGCTAATAAGAATGAAATATCCTAAGGCAAGATCTGCAGGAAGAAACAGAGCCACAGACTGTCACAAAGTAACTTCAGGAATGAAAAGGAATTAATGGGTTTGGGTCCTAATAGGAAATTTGTGTGGGGAAAAATAACAGTGCTAAATTGTTAATACTTCAACCTTTAAAAAAATGAAACTGATTAATGGCCAGGAAAAGTAATTAAACAAAATGGGAACTGACCCTGCTAAACAAGATATTTGCTTCAATATGGGAATATTTGTAGATGTATCTGATTGGTTTGAGGGGAAAAGATATTTCAAGTTTACCTTCTGACTTGTTTTTCTCAATGAGCCTGATTATGCACCCATAATGGGGAGCAAAGGGACATCCCTTTACTGTCCGTGTCATCTACCCATTCACTGGGGAGATGCATTAGGGAGAAAGCAACTTATGTCAGGCTGCTACATCCCCACCCAATTCACGTGGGCAGAAAGGTTGGGGAATAGTAGAGCCTTGGCTCCACCTAATACTACACTGGTCAACACAGCTATATCAGTGTGTCAAAGGAGACACATTGCATTAGGTAAAGGGATGGTGCTGGGTACTTTCCCAGGTCCTAGAGAGCAAGGGGAAACCAGGAAGCAGAGAGTGAGTGAGTCAGTCTGCTCCCAGGGCAGCCCACCATCACAGTGCCCCATACAAAACCACATCTGACCCCTAACATTATGATTTAAAGCATGATTGACCTTACATAGTGCCATCAATTGCTAATCCAGTACCACAGGAGAAAAACATCATTGGCCTATGGCGAGATCCCATTGCACTTGACATTTTGAAGTTGGATGAGGGCAGTAGAAGGAAACAAAGTTTTGGAACCTTCCACTAGAAGGTACTATACATTAGAGCTGGTTGTGAAGTGTTTTGTGGCAACAGTCTCGGTTTCAATGAACTTCCACTGAAACACAATTGTGTTGGAAATGTGCCTCATTTCCTGCCAGCGAGCCCAGACTCTTGGGGCTTCCAGGCTCCTTGATGTGCAAAGAGGAGGCTGGTAGCCCTGGAAGCCATGGCTGGAGCAAGGGCTCTCAGGACCTCTACGCTCTCAGCTCTGCAGTGGGGGACCCCACCTCCAGGGGGAGTTCCCAGGCTGCTCCTGTGTTTCAACCAGCTCTGCTATATGTACTTTTAGTCTTATTCCCACATGCTCAGATGAGAGCATCTGTGATACAAGTCAGAGTGCTTACTTCAGAAGGTGTTCTAGTAATAGACATTGTACTGAGCATCCCCTTAAAATGGGCAAGTGACATCATGTTCTCTTTTCTTGTTTTTTTGTTTTTTTTTCCTGTCAGATGTACTCAAAGAAAAGAAGGCCTATTCAGAAGATAGGAATGAACCAAAACCAACTGTGAAAAAGATTGACACCACGTCTACCACAACCACAACCAAGTCATCTTCTAAACACAATCTGGCCGGAAATGTGGGCAATCTAGCCTCCAGTTCCTCATTTTTCATTGTAACAGCACTAGCGATTTTGTGGCACTGTCTGTCATAGCTGCATTGTATTGCAACAACTGTCCAAGAATTTCTGTCCATTGTCATTTATACCTACAGCCTTACCCAATGGAAAATAAAGTTAAATGGCTCTCTAATATTATATGGTATGTTAGAATGAATGCTAAAAAAAAGGCTGAGATTGGCTGATAGTGATTGTCAGCACTTACACTGTGTCTGAAGAAGGTCCTTGATAATATCTTATCCACTCAAGATATAAAGGGAATGATGACAGGGGATCTGAGTAGTTTAAGTTATTGGGGTAGAAATAATTAACACTAAAATTGTAAATTACTGTATTGGCATTTTTCCCATTTTACTCACTGGGTAATCTCACTGGTTGTTTCTGTTTGTTAAATTCTTGCAATAAGTTCAAATGAACGATCATTCTTCTGGTGCAAGTTAATGCATATGGTATTTCTCTAGTGACAGCTAATAACCTATGTCTACAGTGGTGAACCATGTCAAGTGAAATACTCTCTACTAGTTTCATAAAGTTCCTAAGTGGCCAAGAAGGTAAGAGCATGTTTGACCCTTTTGTTTTCGCTCTTACTGTTTAGATTTTAGGACACAATATAAAAAAACATATGGTATGTTTGTAATGTGTAAGTATAGTTGCCTTTACCATTTAAACAAATTTTTAGAAACACTTAACATTTTACCGAGGCATATAGACAATGAGTTTCCCTGCCACACAAAACTTCATTACCATATGCTCAAAGCTTACTGGATGAATGTCTGACAAAGGGAAACATAAGTAAACATTATAATGTTTTAATCAGCTGAATGCAGTTATATATGAAAAAAGCTAATTTAGTTCAAATGTATTTTACCTGTTTCCTGTTGGAGAGGACCTTGTTTCCACCTAGATGTCAGAGATATAAAGTGTTTGAATTCCTCTTGCCCAAAAAGTGGTCTCCATGAATTGTAGATCTCTATAGTACAATATGTTCCATAAACCATGTATTATTTAATTATGTTTACTATTTTAAATTGTGCTATCACAAAAGAAGTAAATGTAAAACAATCTGAAATCTAGAACAACCTTATCAGTCATTTCTCACTTTGATTTTCTATACTAGACAGTGTCAGAAATCTTCATGTTATTGTGATGAGAATTTTTTATTTAAATCAAGGAAACACTGACGTGTTTGGAAACTATGATGGAAAGGTACGATGATGTAATTAGATGCGCTGAGAACTAATATGTGTATTTTCTGACAACTGTATTTATAGTGCCATTGAAAATATATACATACGATACGGTATGAGTACAGTGATTAATGATAAATATATGAAGCATTGGGATTGTTAACACATTTTACTTAATTTCATAACCATTTCCACCATTTAATGGCCATTTTCATGCTGCAGGCTATGATAAGATTTAATGTAAAGACATTTGCCTTTAATTTTTTTTGAGGGGAGGGGGAGTAAAACATCTCTTTCAGCACTTAGATTTATACAAGCACTGACATTGATTCAAGAGACAAACAGTATATCATATCAACCAGTTCTGGGTGTGACAGTATAGAATAGGAGGGCAGGATGTCATTGTACTTGTATGTGTTCATGCGGTGTTAGCAAAAATTACTAATTAGCTCTATATTCGCAAAGGAGGAGATTTGACATTGTTGCATTTGGTCTTTAAAAATGTGTAAGTGCATAACTGCATAAGCAAAAGCTTACACATGTGGAAACTGAGAGTGGTCACGTCAAGCAGAGTCGCATTCCAATTCTTGTAATGCTGGAAAAACAATCTGGCACCACCAAGACAAAAAGGAATAAGATGCTTAGAGCATTATCATGAAACATTCAGTGTTAGAATTCTGACTTTTCAACATGTTAATAAGTAGTGAGTTCACATTGTATTAATGAGAATGAATCTTGCAAACATAGTATGAAAGTTGCTGTCATACAATTTTTCAGAGTTCACTGATACAGTAAATGAACAGCACCAGCCTATGCAGGCATACAGTAAAATTGCCATTTATGCACATTTTTACAGCCCTTGAGTCCTTTTAGAAAAGTGTACATTCACATGGGCAGTTATGCAAGTTCTTCCTTTTGTACCTTGAAGTGATTTCCTAATTCTTTACAGTTTCACAGGACCAGATGGGATACCTGCCTTTAGACAGCTGTATCCGTGATTAGGCACCTAAATATGAGCAATGAGTACCCAAATGCTGATTTAGACACCTAGGGTGAGATCCTCAGCTGGCGTAAATCAGCAAAACTCCATTGAAGTCATTCACAGATGTACACCAGAAGAGGATCTGGCTGTTAAGTCAGTATTTTCATAGTTGGGAACCTAGAAATCAATATTTAGGTGAGTATATCAGCACCTGAATATCTCAAATGTGTATTTAGGTGCCAAAATATGGATCTGGGTCTGTGTTTTGAAATTGTCTCTCCAGATGTGCAACTTCTAGTTTGTGAGAGAGTTTGAACATCCACAGCGTACCGGAATCTGCTTTTTGAGAATTGTGCTGTAAGAGTCATTGTGCTGCTGGATCAGACTACAGCAATCCATCTAGCCTAGTATCATATACCCAAGAGTGGTCAATACCAGTACATCAGAGGAAGGTGCAAGAAACCCTGCAGTAGGCAGTTATGAAATACCCTGCCCAAAGAGAAATTTTCTTCCTAATCCCCATTAGCTGGAGGTTGGTGTAGACTCTGAATCAGTCTTGCTAAACTGAAAGATTAAATATTTTAATCTTTATTTTGGTTTATAAATTTCCACATGTGTCTAGTGTATTACACAAGACAATAGTTAATCCAGCCCCTTTCAAACTAACCAGACTAAAATAACACTGCACAAACTGTAGGGAGAAAAATTCATCAACTCACTTCACTGGATTCAACCCATATTTTAATAAATACAGATGGTACAGAGGAGGAAAGGGAGAAAAAGTTACTATGGAGAGCTCAACATCAATACGTTTCACATTAACATAACTAGAACATCTCCTACTGAATTTAACACTTTAAAGAGAGTAAGGGTCAAACCAGCATGTAACATGTTCATAGTGTACATCAGAAATGTGCTGCAGCTTTAAAGACATAATAGGATATTGTATCTAACACATTACGAAGCATTTTTCTTCACAGGTGAGTTGGAGCTGAATAGAGGAATATTCTTCATTAGGAATCAAATTCACATCCAAATAAAGCAAAAACAGCTGATCATATCCAACAAATGGAGTACAGTATATCTTTTCAGATGAAAAATGAGATGTAAACATAGTTTTGCCAAGCAATTATGAATTTTATTTAGCCAGTGCTCTTTTATGTTTGTTGTTTTGATATAATCTATTTTTGCAATATCCAGTGTTGGTGAATGCAAAGACTGGCACGTCAAGAACTTGCTCATTTGTGGGTTAAAATGAGTCTGCTGAGGGTGTTTGTTTGTTTTGTTGGAGTTTTTTTCAATAGTGATGTGTAATTCTTAACATAGAGAGAGAAATTGTCTGATGTGCTGTCGCCGCTTTGCACTGCACCACTAATCTATCCTGGGCCTGAACATAAAGGTTATGCTCCTGTTAGGGAGGATCATCCCTGCATAAGGGAGATGCTCCTGACAGCATTGAGCCAGCAGAGAGAAAAGTGGGTATGCTCGTTGGAAGAAATGGTGTGTGGCTGAGATGCCTTGCTGATCCCCAGCTGTGTTTTCAACCTCCCTGGGCTACTGAAGCCCTGCTGAAGTGAGAGCAGCCTGAAGGTACAGGGAGAGTGGCCCTGTGAACAGTTGCAGCAGGATTTGAAGATTGCAAAGGTACTATTAAGGCAGCTTTATGCTCATATGCCATTACTTGCACTCTGTGCAACTTACCACACCCCAGCATCTGGCCCATAATTTTAGCCTACATATTGCAACAGTGAGACGTATTTTCAAGTGCACATGCTATTGTGTTAGTGCATAGAGAAATTTAGGACTCTGGCTCAGTAATGAATCTTTAGAGGTACAAATAGTATCTGTCTGAGCTCTATAAAGGCTGCACAGCAATAATTATCTACTGCCACATTTGTTTCAGAAGATCTGTGTATGGAGATTGGGTAAGATTTCCATCTCTCTCCATATGCTCCATCTGGTCTGTCGTTAACCCAAGTCAATTTTCCCCATGTGTATAGAGCCTTATTTTAACTGTTACAAGCATTATAACCCTGGTTCAGCAAGCCATCCTTATTTAGCACAGCACATGCTTAACTTTAAGTAGGTCCCATTCATATCAATGGAATTTAAGCATGTGTTTAAGTGTGGTAACTGAATAGGAATGGACAGTAATAAGCAAAGCTCCGAGTCTGGCTGAAATTGGCTGAATTGCACATAACTAATATGTGGGTGAAATTTCACCCCTGTCAGAGAACCCCCGTAAGGCCTATGCACTGTTCAAATAGCACCCAAGCTGTTCATAAGCCTTTGCTCATCCTCTCTGCACAGAGGCAGATTTCACTCTGAATAGGAAATACCATCTGCAGTATAATATATTTGCCATCATCTCTCACAATATCATTGTTGAATTTTCATATAACCTAGGAATAGTATATGCTCAAGTCACATAGTGTCTACTGCAACACTGTGCTCTTAGGGTTACTGCTTTTAGTGGCACATGGCATGTCTGTCAATGAGCCGTGAAAAGTGGATCAAAACTTGGCTTTTTTAGCTGTGACATGCTCCCATCAAAAAGAGAAACAAAAAAAAACCCCACACTTGCCACAGTGATAATGTTAGATTAGCTATTCCATCTCCACAAAAGTCCAGAATTCTTCCCAATCATGAATTAAATATTAAGACACTAAAAAAGTAAAAAAAAAAATTGCCCAAGATAGAAAATGGGTACACCTAAAATTAATTCTGGTTATAGAGATTATAGATTTCAGAATGGTTTCCTGGACTTCAAATGGGGAACACTGCTAGACTCACTAATATCTCTAGAACTGGACCAAATTTTTTAAATGCACCGAGAGTATATCACAACATAATGTGTGTATGAGAGTCTAAGTCACTGGACTCAGAAAGAAGCATAGAAATAATGGGTGCATTAGATTTCTTACTTATGAAAGCTAATATTTCTTACTTCTGATCAAAGTGTGCCCCCTTTTTTGGATTTTAGGGCAGGTATTCAATACATCCATCTTGCTCAAATGTCTTTTGAAAGACAGCCTTACCGCAGTGCTGCTACAGTTCTGAGAGGAGACTCCAGGACACAGCTGATCAGCCACATTTTCATGCTGCACCTTTGTGACTGAGATTAGTATCAGGTCCTTACAATGGCATAGTATTGAACATTCTGGGCTTTATTAACGTATTAGAATAGCTGTTACTCTACAACAGTATGATTTTCATTTATATATGGACATACACTAACTGAAATCTATTGGTGCTTTTTATGCAATACAGAAAGTTCTTCATTAGATAGCAGGTATCAACTGCTAATGTTCTCATATCTGTGCAAAATGCATTAGTACTGCCTTGCACAAGTTCTACAGTTTGCACTTTATCATTATAGTTAATCTTTAGTAAATTGCCCAATACTTTGTAATTATAATATTAGCATCTAATGTAACACCATCTTTAAAAAATCATTTGTTGCATAATATAAGCAATTAACATTTATTCACTTTGTCTGTAACAGGGGGATATATAATTTATCCATGATGGCCTTTCTGTGCACCTAATTAGTACCTGGTTGAATTATTCTACAAGCTATGGACATTTAATTTGACCAGTAATGTACTGCTAGTTTTATAAACTCCTTGCAAATATACACTTGTGTAATTACTTTTCAGCTAAGTAGAAAACAATGTTTTCATATATCTTCTGAGTTTACATGGTAGGCTTTTAGGCTGCAATAGCAAGAATAGGTACTGACATTTTTCATGCACTTTAAAAATGGAATTAGTCAGATACCTCTTTTCCATAATTCATTACAGTATATCAGATTTGTAGCCTGCTTTATTCTGTAATGAAAAAGAAAGCAGTGAGACATCAAGAACATATCTCCTAATGAAATTCTGTATCTGCATATTCGTATGTTAGGAAGTTCTGCTGATCAGAGACTATATCAAAAGTGTTGCAATACTGGAGTGTCAAGGATATGATGTTAAATTTGTGGAAATTGGATCAGACTGATTAAGTGACATAAGTAAGTTTTTAGCTAGCTACATTTTCTATTTAAATGTGCAGTAAATTGAGCAAGATCACTTGGTCTTTCAAGAAAGGAGATTTGAGACAAACTTTCCAGCAAGAATGCCAACATCAGACATTTGATTTACTTATTTCATAAATGTTGTGGAAGCAGAGGTTCTGAGGCTTTTCCATGTGGTTGTGAGGCCGACTGTTAGGAAGGGGCCAGATCCCCTCCACTGGCTTCAGTGGAGCTATGCCAGTTTACACTGGCAAAGGATCTGGCCCAAGAACATAAAATCCTTCCCAAAGAGCAGAATCTTATTTCAGGCACAAATCTGATATTATATTATGGAAATTCAGAGTAACTCCATTGACTACAAATCTCGCTGTTTTCGGGTTTTATACTGCCACCCATCACTAGAGTATATCAGCACCTTCCCCATAAAATCAATAGCAATAGCCCCATGCGGATACTTAGAAAAAATAATCTGAATTATCTAACAGTGCGAATTTAAAATGAATTCAATCTTCTTGCATTAAATTCCTGTTTAGAACCTAAACCAAATTAAGGTCACTTTATTTCTGAATGAGAATACCCACACAGGGTTTAATGCAGTTTAACTAATCCACTTTAAATTCACACCTTTAGTTAATTCAGATTAATTTTCCAGAATCCTTTTGTAGACAAGTCCATAGAATCTCTGATACTTCTCCCTTTGGGGGTTAAAACTCTGCTTGGGATAGGAGAAGTAGAGTATTCATATTGTGAGCATCACTCATGGTGAAAAAGTTCTCTCAAAGAAGATTTTGCAGCATTTCCTAAAGACAGTCAGACTGGATTTGCTTGATCTCCTCTGGAAGATTGTTCCATAGCCAGATCTACTCAACAAAGAATGTTTTGTCCCCAGCGTTCATATACTTCAATCTGGACTTTGTGACCTGCATTGTCCCATAGGAGCACAGTGGTCACAGATCAAAATCTGGTCTTTGATGTAGCTGGGGCTTGCTCTATTATTGCTTTGAAAAGTCGGATCAAGGTCTCATGTGCTCAGAGCAGTCTAAATCATGGAGATGGTGGGTATCCGCATTCTGTACCAGTTGGAGCTTGCATATCTTCACATTCAACTTCAGATACAAGGAGTTACAGTTATCCAGCCTGGTTACAGTAATCCAGCCCTGAGGTAACAAATGCATGGATCGCTGTGGCAAGCTCCTCATCTGGGAGGAAGACACAAATTTTCCTAGCAAGCTGGAGGTGAAAAAAAGGCATTTTTGGAAAGTGATACTACCTGGTCCTCCAAGTTTAGTGAGGAGTGAAACAGGACCCAGGGGCGTGCACTACTTCGACATGGATTCCACTGGCTACAATGATTTACACTGGTACAACCTGAAATCAGAATCTGGCCTGAAAGAAGATTGTGCATTTTGGGAAGGGATTCATTTTAATATGAAACTGAGTCGAATTCTGCCCACTTGACAGGAAAGGGAGTGACCATACATGGGCTATTTTCTGTTTTTGAAAAGAGTGATGAGACAGCTCATGCCCTATGGATGATGAAACATATATGGGCAAAACACTTAGACAAGTTTCATAAACAGTATCCAAGAGAAGCAGTAATAAGACTTTTCTTGTTCTCTAATTGGAAAATTAAAAACATTCATTTGACTGGAGCTTTTCTAATTCCATGTTAGCGATGAAGAATGGATGGAACATGTTCCACTACTTTCCAAATGTTTACTGAAAAAGGCTGATGTAGCAGCAATACTATATAAAACATTTATTGTACCTCATTTATTATATGGGACAATACTAGAATAAAAAATAGAAACCAGTATACTAAACCTGCAACATACAACCATTTATTGTATTTACTGTACTTTAATATATCAAAACTAATATAGTATGAATGTTTACAATACACCAGGAGTAGAAGTTACAATAAAAAATCCTGCTTTGTTATTTAGGCCTTTAAAAAATTAACTTATAGTCTCTTGGTCTTCTTTAGTTCACCTTCTTTTATGGAAACTAATAGGACATTTACGTTTTTATTTTACATTAATTGTATTGTGTGTATTTTAAACTCCAAAGTAGATTGTTTTGGCCCTAAGCTATATTCAAACCCTAGTAACTATTCACATCAGCTGAGCACTTGTTTTATTTTCAAAATTTTTACTTGTATTTGATTGAATTAACTCATCAACTTTCTTCAGTTTGTTTTCAGTACTGAACCTGAAAAAGAGTTTTTAAAAAGCAGTCCAGAATCATTGGCTTAATAATAATTAGCAAGGATACTTTGAGACATTGTAATAAATGGTGTGATTTGTAAAGGACGGTGAACTGTGAATGGTAATAAAAATACATAATCCACAACAGGATCTTGTGTCCTCTATTTGAATTGTTTGTAACTTTTTTCTGGATATTTTTCATCATCTTTATTGTAAGTTACAGAACTGATAAAATCTAAAATAAAAAGATTTTAACCTCTTTATATTGTATTTTGAACGACAGATACAGAACTTTAGGATTGCTTAGAAAGCCTGTTGGGTCACACTTAGAGTATGTCTGCTCTGCAATCAGGAGGCATGATTGCAGTCCGTGTAGGCATACCTGAGTAAACTTTGATCACATTTTTTTGGGGAATGCCTGACTGCAGTGTACACATACCCGTAGGTTAAGAAATGACCATTTTCTTTAGTATGTAGCAGTTTTCTCACTTTCTTGCCATTTATGCCACTAAAGAGATGTACAGGTGCCCATCTGCTATTCTGGGATTCTTTAACATAACACAAAACTGGCAGCAATCTCTCAGGAAAACTCCAGTAAATCTCTACCCCTAATGCAACCAATAGACAAGACTCCATAAACAGTCACCCCCACCATGTCCCAACCACTTCATTCACCTCAGCAAAAAGACAGGCCTTGGAATAGCTGTGCCCTTTGCCAAATACTGAATTCAGGTTTATGAAATGTAGTCCTGTCCTATCCTATCCTACTATCAGCCAGTGTATGTCCAGAGATAGAAACATCCCACTTTTGTCACCAGTAGGCACTATGGTGCTATCTTTCTGCCTTGGAAAGTGAAACCAATCCTAGATTTTTCCCACCAGGTGGCTGACTATTGATCTATCTCAGTCATTGCTTTGCCACGCAAGAGATGACAAAGATGGACACCCCCATTTTGGAACACAGTTTTAAATTCTTTTAAAGAGTATCTTTTTTATCCCTATGTCAGAACAGTCTCCTTCTTCTGTTAAAGTAGCTGGCTAGACATCATATCTGTTTAATTTATTTACCTTTATTTTAATATCTCCATGCTTCCTCTTGTCGTAATTCTTAAATGGGTTGTATGGCAGAACAGACCAATGAGCCACAACACACTTTTGAGCCTAGTTCTCCAGTTACTGTATATAAATGACTCCTCATCCTCCTATCAGTCCAAGTCTTTTTGTTCTTATTCAGATTATTTTCCCAGTCTAAGGTGCTTTGAGTGGTGCCTTTTAAAGCATCCCTTGCCTCCATGCATACTTGGTTAAAAATGCTTCCCATTCCAAGTCCTGCGTTATAGGTAAAAGCCTCAGCTTCACAGTCCACACAACACGGTCTCTGCTAAGCTTTAGGTTTTTGACCCACATTCCCAATAGCAGCTTCTCCTCTTCTGAAGAAAGAAGCTTGCTTGCTCTTTGAAGCACTGGTTTGTAAAAGGCCTTTTAATTTGAAAGCTCTCACATTCATCCTAATCTGTGGAACTGCCTCATTCTGAAGTCCAGACTCACTTCACTTCAAGGGACTTTTTTCCTGATTACATTAAAAATATGTTTCTTTTTACATTTCAAAATAGAAACATTATTTTAAAAGCCTGATTCTCTTCTAATTCGATAGTCATTTCCCCAAAAAATATACAACCCCCCCTGCAAGTGTGATTGGAAGGCTAATTCTTCCTAATGGCAGGCCCAAACTCTCCAACACTACAGAGTAACATACCCTCCTGCTATTCTAGTGACAGAAATGATTGTAACACTGTATGAGGGCTTTGTCAGCAGTCCCTGCAGGGGCCCGAATAAGTCCTTTTTAACAGAATAGCGACATTTGGCTCAAGGAACTGTCTGGATGTGCAGGAAAGCCTCCCTCACCCTGGAAATTCCACTGTGATACAGCTCTAGATGTGGCGAAGAGCCTTACCAGAATTAGCGCAAGTAATAGAGGAGAAGTCTGGCTTCTTTTCTGTATAACGATTTCCCTTCAAACTTTGCTTGCCAGCTTCACATCTTGAAGGAAATAGTCACTTTGGAAAGAATGCTCATCATATCTAACCACCTGGAAACCAAAAATTATCTCCTGCCCTTCCCCAAGGACTAAACCAAAAGACTTTCTGCTTCGATGAGCAGAGACTGATTTTATTTACATGTATTGCCTCTCCAGTGAGATTCAAAGGCAACTTTACAGGACACAAATAGGAAGGTTTTGAACTCCAGTGGCAACAATAACCCACACCCTAAATGTGCATTTAAACCCATACATTACCACCGTCACTTCTTGCAGCCCCATTTTGAAGAAATGCCATCTCTATGAAAGGATACATTTTTCCAAAGAAAGGAGGAGGAGATTAACCTGGACCAGTGTAGCCTGTCCATTGCCAGTGGCTACTCAGTAACTATTTAAGGGCTTCTCTCACATGTCTCCGTTGGGCCCAGATCATATTCTGAAGGGGAAAATATTCACATGGGAGAGAGAAAGCAACTTCCCACACACAAGGTTACCACTCAGTTGTTCCACTGGGGTTGCCCACTGGGGAAATGGCTGGGGTTCATCCAAGTGGGTGGAGTTTGGTTTCACAGATCTTGGGAGATCCACAGGACCATACAGCTGGTTTCCAGACCCTCTAGCTAGCCTTGCTGCTAGTGTTTCCCAGTGACTATGACCTGCACTGAGGAATGGGGAATGCCACACGGCACAATGCTGTGGCTGCCATGTGAGCCACCATCCCCAATCCCTGCACTGGAACTAGTGTTCTATAGGATGAAGAGAAAGGGAGCTGCTGCTGCCATGGGACCTGCACTTCCCACACTACTGTTGAGTCCCCTGCACCCAGAAGCAGATGGGGCCTAGCTCCTTAGAGACTCCACAGCATTACAATAATCCATTAGAAAAGGGGGAGGGGACTTTTTCAGACATCCCAGCACTTGATGCAGATTTGAACGATATCCCCAGTTCTGAAGCAGCAAGGTAATTCCAGAGACTGATCCCTTTATTTTGTTACACAAAATGCTAAGGAGGCTGCATCCATTTCCCCAATCTGAAGTGGTCAGATTTTCCGCGTTGAAAATTAACATTTTGTTATAGAGCAATTCAGATCTGCACAACCTGAAAGTGTCCTAGTCTTGTTGGATTTAAATGGGGATTTCTATTCACCTATCAACAACTAGCCCCCTACTACACCAACACTGCACATTGCTCTCTTTCACTGTATAGCACCAAAAAATGATACAAGGTACTAGTAATAGTGATAGCGGTTCTACCAAAGCACAAGGGCCTTCCCACCTGCATGACTGGTTGATCACAGCTTTTCCCTCCAGCGGATTCAGCTAGCAGTCAGTCATCTCAATTCTTTCAGCTTTGGTTCCATCTTAAATTGAATGTAAAGCTCTTGAGCCACTTTTAGTGCCTCAGTTACATTTTGGCCTTTCTTTAAATACAAAGAAAGCTACAGTGGTGATACCACCTGTGGAAAAAGTAACCAACTTCAGAGAAGTGACCACAGGTCATTGTTTGCCTGGGAAAATAGATCTCAGAGTGTTGTACTCTCACCAAGGTCACATAAATTAGTGTCAGAATCACAATCAGAACTTACGTCCAGTTTCTAGTCCTGTGCATAATTCAATAGAACACAATGTTCACAGACAAGTTCATTAACTTCTCTGAAACTCTGGTTTCCTGCTTGTAAAGTGGAAATAATATTTACCATAGTTACTATCTGAAAACACTAGGAATTAAAGACTCAGCATGTGCCAAGTTATTATCCAGTGGTAGCTGACTACTAGTACTCTAAACAGGAAATCTCAGTGGTAACCATGTTGTCAAATGTTGACTTTCTAATGTCATCTACGTATTATGTCCAGAGCCACAGATATGCAAGTAAGTTGTAATAGCCCCTTTTTTACAGACTAGAAAATTTAAATGCAAAACAACCCTGGCACTGGCAGCAGTCATAGATATATAATGGGGAAGTATTTGTTCCAGTTCTCCTTGATGCTGCCATCCACCTCCCACTCTAGGGCAAAATAAGAATGTGAAATATGTTTCATTCCTACCTAAATACCAGCCAGCCACACAGCCACAGGAACAAGGCAAACAGTGCTTCCAAGCAATGCCCTTTTCATATACTTCATTTTCATCATGGCTTAGGCAAATCATTGCCACCCCTACAGGAGCAAATTAGGGAACCTTTTTGCTCTTGAATAGGGAATATCAAACTTCAAATATAAGAGGATGTAGGGCAAGCTTCCCTCTCTAACTTAGCAGGTATAGCTACTGTGATCTCCGCTGAATGCCAAGACTACAGAATTGATGTAGAGGAGACAGAGTTCAAGAGTATTTTCTTAATAGGACAGGAACTATTTCTCATGAGGTTTAGGGTTTCTCTGTGAATCTAATTGGCATAGCAGGGGGACATGTAATTGGCCCAGACAATCAACTGAAATGTGCCAATTACTTCCTCATGACAATAACTGGTGATCAAATTTGCAGAGTTAAATAAATGAGTTATAATGACAGCGGAAAGCAAGAATACTCTTAGGAGATGGCTCTGACTGGGAAACCATCACTAGTATCGGCAAATAGCTGCGGGGGTGAGCAGCGGGAGACACTTTTTAAGGTATCCTCAAACCGCCTACTACTTAGTCCTGTCTCAGTGCAGGGAACTGGATTAGCTGACCTATGGATGTATATGGCGGCAAATATAGTACAGCTGCTGTTGGCTGGAGGCAATGATTACGAATAGGTCTAAAGCTTCAACAAAGCAGAATCTACAGCACGTCAGAGTCACTACAACTTAGCGACGTGCAGTATGTTAATGTTAAATATGAACACGAGGCAATAATGAGTGTTATTTCTGTTTATAAGCACACATTTTGCAATTGTTGATAATACTAAAATAGCTGACAACTGGCATGTAATTTACAAAATATTTTTGATCACACTGATTTTTCAGAAATGAAGGCTAACACTGTACTTACACGTGCAGCCAGAGCATTGTGTTGTAACGTTTAACTTGTCAGCCTCTGGATGCAATACCAAATGGAGCTGGTGGAGCCCACGTGCCTGTTTGGGTCATAGCTCTGTTTCAGGGATGCTAAGCGGAGGCACTCACGAGTTAAAAACAAAAACGCTTGACTCCTATTCAGGCAGAACATTTCCTATATACACTTGCAGGTTTTTCCCACTGGGAGAAATAAAGTAGGGTGATTAAGTTAGTTAAGAGGCCATTTAAGCACCTCTTCTGCTTAACTTCCAGGCAACAACTTATTTTGGTTGCACGTGAGGGCAGGATAGCAAGGGCTAGTAACAGACTATTGTAATTGGGAAGGAGGTGTTGTTGTAGTGGTTTTGGTTCCAGGATATTAGCGACAAGATGGGTGAGATGATATCTTTTATTGGACCAATTTCTGTTGGTGAGAGACAAACTTTGGAGAAGGAAGGCAGGCAGGCAGACACAGAAAGTGAGAGACAGTAACAGTACTAAGGCGAACTCAAACAAGAGTTAGAGTAGAATTATGAACATCAGGCTAATCTTTAGCAAAGGATACAACAGAAGATATCCAGAGCTTATCCCTGACCTTATACCCTAAGTAATGGACTGCAGAGGAAATTGTTTTGTGATTGGAAGTAGCCAAAGATTAACACATTGTAGAAAAGCATCCAGCCAAGATGGGAGAGACGAAGTTTCTTGGCCCAAAATTAAAGCTTCCCAGTTGTCTGCTTCTTGGCAAAACACAGTGAATCCTCCCATCCAAGTCTGAGCAGAGCTTTGGGTAGGAGCCATGATTACTGTGGCCAATCTCTGCGGCTGTAATAAAAGTTTTATCATCTCAAAATAAAAATCAGAGAGGAGCCCTGTTCATTAGGACAATCTGAGCCCTTGAAGTTCCCAGGAACACAACTGCCATGTCTAGTGGAGCTGTGGGTGTGTGATGTAATGGGAATTCTGGAGGATGAGAGAAAGATTTGTCTGGTGGCTAAGGCACAGCTACTCTGGATTTACCCTGTGTGAAGTTAGAATCTGATTACTGATATTCACAAGCAAAAGTATCAAGAGAGAACCCATTCTGCGAACACAACGGAAGAGCATAAGACACTCATCAATACACAGAATGCTTGAAATAACAGAAGAGAAAGCCACTTTTCCTTTGGGATACCTTTAATTTATAGAAACAACCATTCAAACGTCAAGAGTCCAAGGAAATCAAGGATAATTTCTCAGGAAATACTCTAGGGAAGAAGAAAATGACTTGCCAGGAAATTTCTTCAGCTGTGCTGAAGGGAAAACTGTGTCCTGAAGGATTTTATTTTCTACATTGAGTGTTTTATTTTCTTGCTGGCCTGTATGCTCTAATTTCTTTTGTGCGTACTCCCCGTCCCATTTTAATTTGGTTTTCTATTAGAGAAGATGAAGAGTGTACACGGTGGCTTTTAAAAAAATTTTAAGCCAAACTGCTCCTCACTTAAACTTGCTCAATGAAAATGCATCTCTGTGGTCCAAGGTCTGTGTTTTCAGAAAGGGCATTATGCCTAGGGTTGGGCAAACTTTGTGATGCCCAAACTTTGGGGTTTTGAGAACCTCACACATTATTTTATGGGTTCACAAAACAAGTCTGAGATTGCAAACCTTTCTTCCTGTATGTGAAACTGGAGTTGTAGTTAGTTGTCTTTTAAGTGAGTGAAAGAAGAACAAAAAAGTTTTTTTCTAGCTAAAGCCTAGTGTTAAGTGTACAGTGTTACAGATACAAGAACCCACCGTGAAGGAGGTCAAGCCCCTTGACTAGGACTTCAAAGAGGCCTAGAGGAGTTGAGTGGTCAAAGGAGTTATGTGGAAAAACAGATTTTTAGCCATATTATATATAACAAATATATATAACAAAACCCTACCTTGTTTCAGGTCAACCTGAAACAATTTTGATTAAAAAAATTCAGTGAATGAAAAGTTAAAAAAAATAATTTGGGGTCAAACAGTGTTTTCTCATTTTTGAGCTTTTTAAAAAACTAGAATAAAATTTAAGTACAGTTTGAAACAAAGTACTTTCAAATCAAGAAATCAAACTGTTTCCTTTAGAAAATGTCCAAGTGAAGAGTTTCAATTGTCAGAATTCTGGTGTCTTTGTTTTCCAACAGAGACAATTCAGTGAAGATGAATTCATAAATGTTTCAGTCGATCCAAATCTGCATTTTGGGTGACAAAAGTTTTGGCTGAAATATTATATCCGGCTCTAGTGCCTAACTCTTATTGCAAATCTATAGAGCATTTAATTTCTTTTCCCTCTTTTAAAAGGTCTTTATAATTTTTGGAGAGGGATTTCTCACGTATGCTTCTCCCATCCGTATCCATACAAATATATATATAGTTTTCCATTATTTTCTCTCCCTCACCTCATTCTTTTCCTCCTGGGCTCTCTATATTGTTCTTCATTCTGTCCAATTTCAGCTCTATTGTTCATCCTGTTGGATTTCTGCTCTCTGCCCATCTTTGCTCCTGCTTCATTGCTGTCTGCTCAGGAGGGGAAGTTAACTCAATATAGTGCTTAAATCTGAGCTGCACCCATGCTGCTGCTGCCAAAGTGTCCAAAATGAAGGCAAACATTCTCATCTATCACAGTATTTACTTAACCCTCTTTTCCTTTAGGTCTTAAGTTTCTTGGGTTAAATTCCGCCCTATGGTGATTGCCAAAAATAATAATAATAATAAATAAAAAATCATGTAGCCAGTTTTCACTAGCACATACAGTTGGATGAACATGGGAGACAGAATTCAATGACACTCCATGTGTATATAGGATACTTTTCTTTTTACTAGGTCTCCAGAGAGCATCTAGATTTGTCCAGTGGTCTGGCCCCAGCACTATCTCTAGTACACATTGCTAGGTATAGATGTCTCAGTAAAAGAAGGACCCGCACTCCAACAGGAGTGTTTTTAAAAGGGGGTGCTACAGGGAGACCATAAAGACTTGGAGGGGAGATGAAAGGTTCCAAGGCAGGTTAAACCTTCCTCAAAAAGAACTGATAAAATAAGTCTCTTTCCCCCTTGTCTGTCAGACCCAATGGAGCATGAGTTGTTACCAAGAGGAAGTTCTTCAGGAGGACAGTTTCAAAGGGCATGTATGGATGTTTTTTAAAAACAAATTGAGTGTGTATTGGGTTCACATCACTACAGTGTATGTGCACTGCTTGGCTCTTTCCCCAACTCTTGTGTTAAAGTCCCCTAAGAGGATTATCTTATCTGTTTTTGGAATGGATGGCAACATTTTATCAATATTCCTCAGGAACAAGCCTTAAATGATCCAGCCCTCTACGGCCAGGTTCATATTAATCTTAGGAAGAATAAAAAAAGTCACCATGGTAGCTAAATTCTGCTATCAACACTATATCATGATTCTAAAGCTTTTAAAAATACAGCATACAACTAAACTGAAAATACATACATGGTGTTGGGAAAGCGGGTTTCACATTTTTAATCTTATAATAATTCTGTTTGGTGCAAGCATTACTCAAGCAAGAAACCTTGGGAACCCTAAATTCATAACTTATTTTCAACTCCTTATCCTGTTAAAATAAAGAGAATTGAATTGCACCAAGTTGAACATCTGCTTCAAGCAAACCTGCCCATTGTAAAAGGAAACAGAATATTAGTGAAAAGGAAGCAGAAGGCAGAATTTCAAAATGATATCCTCAAAGCACTTTCTGCGAATGTCTCACAGGTTCACAGGGTATTATGAAGCATAAGACATCTGGTTGCATTTATATAATCTCATCAGTGTATACATGAAATTTTCTCCCTGTTTACCTCTACTTGTCAAGCCACTGAAAGGATTATATGTTTTTATTTGCTTGTTTGTTTATTTTATTGCATGTTTATTGTGGTGCAAGTGCACCCTCTGATTCTTAATTATCCAAATCAGCTTAATGTAATATTAAAGCACCAACATTTCCCACTAGATTGCTTGTTTGACTCTGTCCTGCTTGTTCATAGCTCATCACTGAATTGCTTGTAAAATACTAAGTGATTTTTTTTTGTAAAGCTGTATTATGGGAACATGTCGTTCACCTCCAGCTGCTGTGAAATCGCTGGTTTTATACTCAAGATGACTGCAGTGCTTTGGTTTGATGTTAACTACACTTCAGTTTGGTCTATGGACATACTTTCTATCTCCCCTTAAGGCTGAATACTAAATTGACTTTACCCCTGTGAGCACAAATATAGTTTCCAGAATTTCAGCATGATGAACTGTTCCTAATGGCATGTTCCTAAAGCTTATCACACGTTGCCCAGCAAGATTCATACATGATTGTGGAATCCTGCATATTCCAAAATGTGCCAAAGAGTCAGTTTTGATCAGCCATCTCAGTAGGCTTTATCTACAGTGATGTGTCATCCTTACCTAGTTTGTGGCCATTTCTTTCACCAGAATTAACTAAAACAGAAATATGGGGAAACATTCTGGCATTTCTTTTGCCAAGAGAACAAGATATTCTCCTATATAATTATTGCACCATTGAACTATATTTCTTGATGCAAGGCTTTTCACTTAGATTGCCAAGCTATTGCCTGATTTATTTTATTCACATCATCTATACACTCTATGATCCACATTGGTAGCTCAAGAGACTTGCTCTTTTAACAAAGTGTGCTCCTAGAAGTCACATATTGTCTTTCATATATTTTATCTCTGATTTCTTCTTCTTTCAACCTAGCCCTCTAGCCTTGGAGCAGCCTTTGGTTTCCTGTGTGCCAAGCCCTCTCTCCATCCACCTTCAACTCCCCTCCTGAAAATCTTCCCCACACAGAACCTTCTCTTGCAAATGTTTGTACTGGCAGTGTCCCCATACAGCGACAGGTCTCATTCATCTTATTTGCATGAGTCGGGCCAAGTGCCAGATATTTAAAGATATTCAAGCTCCTAACTCCCACTGGTTTCAATATTGCTAAAAATCTGGCACTATGCTCTGTAGGCAGCAACTCCATCTTCCTATTTGCAGTATTGCTGACCTTGAGAGACCAAACACATGAGATGGACCCCTGTAAGATATCAAAAATCCCAAGACTGACACAACAAATCGTGAGTGTTTAAAAACATCAAACCATGTTTTTAGTCTCTTACCTTGTTAACTCCCTCTACTCCTTTGTGAATGTGTGTGATAATTTCAGCTTCAAAAGTTAATCTTACAAGCATGCATCTCCCACTTATCCTTTCCTCACCCCCAGGTTTGGAAATGGCTGGCAGTTCTCTTATTACTGTCTTGACTACCCCACCACCACCTTACTACCCTTGGTGTTCTCCCTGACATCCCATGGACACACACGCACCTTGCTGTCCCTGGAATTCACCCCATCCCCGGACCTGGCCACATCAGCTCCCCTTCTCTCCTCCCTTTGCCTTGCTGCCCACCCAGGGTTCTCCCCTTCCTTGGACCTGGGTCCACCACTTCCCTGACTCCCCTCCTCCCTTGCTGCAACCCATAGCTTCTCCTCTGCCCAGATCCCATGTAGAGGAGAAGTCCTGCAGCACAGAAGTGTTGCCCTGGGTCTGGGCTCCGGACCCAGCAGCAGCTCCCTACCCCATTGCCTCCTCTTGCCCTGGGACCCTCTCACTGCTATAGGGCCATACATAAAAAGCAGGGCTCAGTGACAAGGAAGATCTGTGATCTTAGTCCCAAACTTTTGCACAGAGCTCTGTCCAGCCCCCAAAATCGCAGAATTGGAGGAGCTTCTCACGTCATCACAACAGCTCCTGCTGCAGGCTCCAAAATCCCAGGACTCATGGTCAAGTCAGGTGTTGCAATATGGTCAACCTGCCTTCCCCTGGCTGCTCGGAGCTTTCCCCACCACTACTCCCAGGCTGGGGAAGCTGCCATTCTATCCCCTCTATCTCCCACTCCATCACCATCCTCTGCACCCCCTTCAGCCTCCCTCCTGCCCTCTATTCCCCTTTAACCCCTAAATCTGCCTCCTGCTCCCCTTTACTCTCCACAAGTGTCTCTGCTGCTTCTCACAGCCCCTGTGTCCTATCTTGCCCCTGAGCCACAGAGTGGCAGCCACTTTGTCTTTGGCCGTGGCTTCAATCTTCTTGAAAACAATGGGACACAACAGCCCACTTTACTAGGGACGACGTGACTTACACATGCAGAAAGACTGTGGGGAAATGGCGGCTATCTTGCTGGCTTCAGCCCCACTGACCATAATAGGAGATTCAAAACAGGTGCCCATTTTGAATAAGGGAAAATTGGTGAGTTGGCAGCAGCCATTCAGCATGCTGCAGGTGGATTTGGCAGTATTGTATTTGCTTGGTACAGCTCTGTGTTCATGGGGGAAAAAATAATGCCTTTAATTACAGTTCATTGGAGCTCAGAATTTCCTTGTGTTCTTTCCAGCCTAACTCTACTGTCTACCTGTGGAAAAATAGCATCCACAGCGTGTTGCTGAAAGTAAACCAGCCTGCACTGTCCTCTCAAAATCTAAACCACCCTTCTTCCGAGTTTTATAAAGAAACATTTTTTCCCAACTCTGAATAGGCACAAGGGCCCACAGAAATGGGGATGAGGTTGGGTCAAGATCAATCCCTGAGCAGAGAATGTTTGCCTGCTTATGGAATGGGCTGTAGCTCCACCCCCCACCCCAAAGGTCCCCTGTCTGGTTTTCTCTAAGGTGTGGTAGAAGGACAACGCGTGTCACTCCAGCACTCCCCACATTGACTCCATTTGTGCTGCAGATCCTTGACCCCCCAAGGGGGGGATTTTATTGGGCAGGAGTGAGGAAACAGTGGTATGGAGGTAAAAACCTGACCCCCTATGTGTGTGTTCCCATTTTGGGGGAAAACCCTGCAAGCTTGATAGGGGTCAGATGAGCTGGCCTAAGAGAAGCCACTGTATCCCTTTGTGTCAAAGCAGCAGCACTAAGGCAGCTTTGGTGAGCTTTAAAACTTGTATTGAGTTGTTTGAATCACCAGTAAAAATCCTATTGTGGGCATTTCAATTACTGGGTTAGATAGCTTGAGAATGCACTGAAGTGACCGGAGAAACTGGAGAGAGCAGATTTTGTTTTTTAAAGTTTAAAATAAAAATAACCCCTCCACTTTCAGTCATGGGATTTATTCTTGTACCAGCCTGTGACTTTAATCCCAGATACTTCCTTGAAAACATAGGGTTTAGCGTCTCACTTGAAAAGCCAAAAGCAAGAAGATTCATTTGGGACTGTCACTCCATCCTCTTAATTCACCCTATTGTGCCTAGAGTATTGCATGAGTCTCAGAGCCGGCTGAGTTTATATAGTATACCCGCTGCAATCTTCAGCCACAAAGACTGAACTATGGCAGAGACAGCAACAGTCAAATCAGAATGACCCTGCTTTTTTTCCAGCAGTGGTTGGCATATGAAACTTAATCGTTATAGATGCTTAAATGAGCTGCCATGCTACAGCGGAGATTTCAGAGTTCTGTTACAATGCAGGGCTTTGTTGACTGCCCCGCAGCACAGATAACTAATTTAAACAGCCTTGGAGATACTGGCAGAGGATGTGCTGCATTTGGGGTTAGTAAAGCTTCTAACTCCATTGCCCCCTTACTCCCCAGGGTGAATGGAATGGTGCAACTGCAGATTCATCCCCCAAGGGTGGTGATGTCATCATCTGCAGAGTGTTTTATTTCTAAATGGAAAATAATGGCCCATGTCTCCCCACCCCACCTTGGTTCTTCATGTCTGTGCTTTCACTTTCATCTCAAAGGTGTAGTGACCCAGTTTAGTCAGGGTACCCAGTGGGACTGGTTTCCATTCCTGGAAGGATGTAAGCTGGAACCAACCCAAGCTGAGTTATTGATATTAAACTTATACTGTATGCGTGTTTTGTCTTAGGGGCTTTCATGTTATGGCTTGAAAAACATTATACTGGAGCAGTGCCATCTGCAGCTCCTAAAAGACCCACTAACAAAGATGCCAGCTCCTTTCCAAAACAGTGTGAGTGTGCCAGCCCCACCTGTGCAAACAGAACCCAGCAAGATGGCAAACAAGGTCTTTGATATTTTGTTTTTAAATGTGGGATATAAAACAGGCCACCTCACCTGCGTAAATATATGAATTTGGAAGCTGAATATATTTTTGTTCTTGTGCCGATTTGCAGATTCCACAAAGTCTATTTTTCTAAGACAATGCATTTTAATGCACAACCAGCCCTAGTTCAACTGGTTTCCAGTGTGCGATAGCAGTAAACTTCCCTTTCTGGCTTAGCAGTATGCAGTTAGAATTGTTATTCACATGACCCCATGAGTGCTTTTATTGACACTCATGTACCTTCATGCGGAGTGACTCTAATCTTGTTTCAATTTGATACAACACCAATTATTTTCCATTCTTTTAAGGGCAAGTCACTTAGCACAGGGAGGGAGTTTGTCTTGTAGAGTTGGCAGAGGACAGGACCCACCCCTGCTTCCCCAGGTTGTGGCACACTAGCTGAGCTACTGCATCCTTAACATTGCACAGCATTATGGCTCTTCTATAAGCGGGGGGACCTTCTGATGGATCTGTTTAGTTGTGGATCTACTAACTCAAACCAGCCCTACTGCAAGCTTCCTGCAGGCTACGGTGTCAGGAACCCCGGTGGAACAGAGCTCCAAGCAATGGAGCCTAGAGCTGCCCAGGAAACTGTCTCCCCCCAGTGAAATTTGACAAACAATCTTTCCCGTACATTTAAATTCTTCTGTGAGAAATTTTGAGTTTTCACTGAAAAACCAAAATCCATTTTTATTTTTTTGTAGCCAAAATTTTTTTTCTTCAAGCAAACCCCATATATTTTCTTCAAAAAAAAGAAGTTTTGGCATGGAAAAGAAAAACTTGTTAGACAAAATTCACTTTTCAGCACACACAAAAACCCTCTGATTTCGAACAACTCTAATGGAGCCCATCTGTGGAAGTCCCATACATACCCATTCGCCCATATATATTCCCATATTCTTCCCTCTGGTGGATTTGCCCTTTAGCGTCTCCCATGTGCGCACACACAGCTATCGGACACTCCTTAGGTTCCTTGACATAAAGAGTTTCCTGTACAATTTAAGTAACTAATCTGCTACAATGTACAAAGGAGATACCTTCCCACCCATCTACATACAGCAATTTCACAAAGGGCAGCCTTCTAAAGAGCAGCACTTCTTTCCACCTATGCTGGTCACTGGCAACCACAAAGTATTTGACTGTTTAAAATGTGTGTAAGTGCTGTTGAGATATTTTGCAACTGTGTTAAATAGGAGCCTTTTAAAGAGCAATCCACTCCTTTCCCCCCACCACCAAGTGCTCTCTCGGCAGGTTCCTGGGGGCATAGGGGATTGTCCTTTAACAGGCTTATTTAATGATATGATTAAAATTACAGGCAATACATTTTAAAGGCCCCTGGAATAATAGCTAAGCCCCCTTCTCTGTCTATTTTATTGTACATAATGTATTTCATATCTCCTGCTGATTGCAGACTTTAGCCTATCAGACATCTTTGGGGGTATGATGTAAAGCCAGGTTGCTGAGTGCTGACTACCAGTGTGGCAAATAAACTCCAATGGCACATTTTGCAAAAGTGGGTGCTAGCCCTGGCACTTGGATGAAATTCCTATAGGGCTTGTTATAGCCTCACTGCCAAAATTCCCCCTGCAATTTCAGTTGGGTACAGCAGTTTTCACTCTGTCCTACCCCGTTGTGAAGAGTCATCATGCACTGTTAAGCAGTTGCTATGTTTCACCCAGTAACTCTCATCCTGAGAGAGAGAGAGAGAAATATAGACTGGGGGACTGATCCTCAGATGTAGGTGATCTGTACAGGGTGGAGGTACGTATACACAAAGATGAATTAAAGCTCACCTTCACAATGCCCTGATCCTGCTGCAGTTCTGGTAGCAGAATTGGGGAATTATTAAAAAAAAATTAATTTTGTGCCACATGTAGGCCTTGCCAGAAGCATCATTTCTAGGAAAATTAGGCTATGTGATGGGGTGTACACCCCCACACTGGCTGTGCAAGAGCTGAATTAGGCCAGGTGGGCCCAATCAGCTAATTAGGCTGCCAACAGGGGAGCTTTTGCCTGAAGGCATCTAATTAGACAGAGTCTCACCCGTGCAAGAACAGGCAGAGCCTATAAAGCCAGGTAGCAGGCCACAGAGTGGCTGCTGGGGAAGCCTATTAGGAAATTGGGGAGCTGATAGGAAAGGCTGCAGGCAGGAGTCATTCCCAGGGAGGAGGGTTCTGGGAGCTGAGAGTGTGTGTGTGCGCGTGTGTGTGCACGCGCGTGCACGCAGTCCTGGAAAGGAGCAGTGTGGGCAGAGGTGGGAAGCCTAGAACCACTGGACTGGAACCTGGAGCAGAGGGCAGGCCTGGGTTCCCCTACCAGCTACTGAAGGAATGGTATAGAACTAAGTCAGTGAATGGGAAGACTGCCTAGCACTGCTGATGGACTGAGCCCTGGAAGGGGGCATGCTGAGTGACCCAGCTGCAGGGCTAAGTCATGAAGTAGATGCTGGGGGTCCTGGAGTGAGAGGTGCTGCAGACCAGAGTTGGCATGATGGTGTGCAATCTGCAGAAGAAGGCATCTACCTCAGAGTTAATTCCCAGAGAGACCAGGAGGAGGTGTCTGAACAGCGGTGAGTGGTGTGCCCTGTGACAGGCTACTAGGTTCATTGGCTTTGTGGAGAGTTTAAATTGACTTTTCTCTCATCAGTCACATACAAGTGGGGAGAGGAAGGGTATCTGAGAGAGAGAAATCCTGCACTTCCTATTTGACAGCCTTGATACTGAGGCTCTGGTGTGGGATTTGGGAACTCTCTGCCCTCCCCACCCCCATCTCTATGAAATACTGTCTCCTCACATACTTAAGGTATTCACTAGGGTAGTTGAATAGTCTCTCATCCAGTGTATTTCATGCTTGTACTGGTCTAATTTACTGTCATCAATACAGCCCAGCACAATAACTGGGAGCATGTTAGCTGTGAAGGGTATAGTTCTATCCTTGTCTGTCTGTGGGGAGATGGGGGTTGTTTCTTGACTGCTTCTCTGCCAGGTCTCTGGAACCTCTGCTGTAGTGTCCCAACCCAATTAATATGTACCACTTCTGACAGGAATACTCAAGTACAGAAGCTTTAAAACTCCCTTTTCGTGGAACATTCAACCTGACTAGAACTATGTTGTTTCAAAACCTGTGGAAAGTGAACACAGCACATGACAATAGTGAATGCATTCTGAAATCAGAGTGAATACCTAGACTCCCCACACACACCTACACGGATTGACTCAGCACAAATCTTGAAGCTACTATGCAGCGGCACAGTTATTTTAGCATGCCTACAATGGCATTGGCTAGCTATTGTATTCCTTTTAGACAAGTACTCAAGTTTGATCATGTTCAGTTTATGCTGCTACAGATTTGATTCTTTGGCCAGCCCCTGGCTTCAGTGGGAGTGCACTGCACT
The DNA here is from genome assembly GCF_020497125.1 of Mauremys mutica. NCBI lineage: Eukaryota > Metazoa > Chordata > Testudines > Geoemydidae > Mauremys > Mauremys mutica. Next base: position 60,888,948 of record NC_059080.1, on the reverse strand, counting down.
GCCAACAGCAAACACCAGTGTAAGCAAGGACTGAATGAATGCTTTCCTGACAGCTGGCTGGGAGGGGAAGAGATTTTGGGAGTGCTTATGTAAATTTAGTTTGCTCCTGCTCTGTTTACATATTCATCAGATACAGCAGTGTCAAAGTGATCAACTTTGGCTGGTGTTGGGTACAAATCACCTTAGTACTGAATGCAGGGGTAGTGAAATATGGTTACCAATGTAATTATTGTAGGATTGCAGGAAAGCAGGATTGTGCTTAACTTGTCCCAAATGAGGGGGCCACCCTCAGTTGAAAGAACCTCATTAAGCCAGCGGGTTAAATGTCAGAGTGCTGTGAAAGTAAGAGGGCTGGGGACAGATATCCCTAGTCAGTAGACTGCACACCCTTAAACTGATTTAACCTGTTCTTCCCCACTGTTAAAAGAATAGAGTTAAATAGGCTTCATTAGGAGCCTTTTTGTTCGTTAAATGCTCAGTCAGAGCTAAAATGAGTGCTGGTAGGACTGTTTCTGCCCAGCCTGCAAAGAGCTGAAAATTACTAAGAGACTGAAGTGCAGAGGGGCAGCAGAAGGTGACTCTGTCAGATGGTGAATGAGTGGCTGGTGCAGAGGAGAGGCGTGATGAGTGGCCAGCAGGGTGGCTGGTGGAGAAGAGCAGTGAGCAGGCGGCCAACAGGGCTGTGGCACAGAGATACGATGAGCGGCCAATGGGGCGGCTGGTGGAGCGGTGCAGTGAGCAGGCTGCCAGCTGAAGCAATGAGCAGTGGCTGGCAGGAGCAGCTGGTGAGCAGCCAGCAGGGTGGTGGCAGAGAGGGGCTGCAAGAGAGTGCCAGAGCAGCGGGGCGAGTAAGGTATCTCTTTACCCCACCTGGGTGGGAGATGAACTCTGCAGATGCACCTCTGAACTCTGGGTCTGCACTGACCAAGGACAGCAACTGTGAGTGGGGTGCAGAGAAGCATCAGGTACATGAAAGGGACTTTTGGGTTGCTGGACTTAAGAACCTGAGGGGAAAAGGACACTGCCCAACATACTTGGGGGGTGGGTCTTTTACTCATGGTTTATGTTAATGAACCCTGTTCACAGTGTTTTCCCAGATTAACACCCAGTTACTTCCCTCCTTTTAATAAGTTTCTTTTCTACACTCTGACTCTGTGCTTGCAAGTGGGAAAGTATTTCCTTTCAGAGGTGCCCAGGAGTGGTGTGTAAATTTCCCAGGTTACTGGGTGGGGGCTTAAGCTGGTTCTGTGTTGTCAATGGAAAGGAACCCCTAGATATTGAACCCAGCCCTGGTTGCTGTTGGCTCCACCTGGCAGAAGGGTTACACCAGGTTCAGTAACCAATCATAGTCTTGCGTCTTGGATAAACTATTGGTAAAACTAGATTAGGTTTGAGCCCATAGTGCTGATAGCAGGGGCGGCTCTACCTTTTTGGCCGCCCCAAGCAGTCATGCGTGGGAGGCGCCCCGGAGCCGCGGGAGCAGCAGACCTCCCGCGGGCATGACTGCGGAGGGTCCGCTGGTCGCGCGTCTCGGCTGGACCTCCCGCAGCTGCGGACGGTTTGCAGGTCCGGCGGCTCCGCTTGAGCTGCCGCAGGCATGCCTGCGGGAGGTCCAGCCGAGCCGCGGGACCAGCGAACCGTCCGCAGTCATGCCTGCGGGAGGTCCACTGGAGCCGCGGGACGAGCGCCCCCTCCGCAGTCATGCCTGCGGCAGGTCCGGTCGTCCCGGGGCTCCGGTGGACCTCCGCCAGCCCAGCCTGCCGCCCCCCCGGGAAAGGGCCGCCCCACGCGCGTGCTTGCCGCGCTGGGGTCTGGAGCCGGCCCTGGCTGATAGTAACATGGAGCTTTGCAGGTGAGCAAAATGGACAGGAATGTCTGCAAGACTCTAGCTATGGCCTGGCCAGACTGTTGAGTAAACTGGTCAGGACATTTTTGACAATTTTTAATTGGAAAATGCAGATTCATTAAAACTGGAACTTTTCAGGAACCTTCCAGTTTTGACTGAACTACTTGTCAGGAAAGGTTTTTTAGATCCCAGATGAAATTTCTGGTCTAAACTAGTGGGTGTTTTTCCCCTTCCTGCTCCCCTAACAGTCCATTGGTTAGGGCACTCACAGCTGAGATATGGAAGACTCAAGTTCAAATTTCTGCTCTAATAAATCTTTATAAGAGGTGGAATAGCTCTACCAGAAGTGATTCACAGCAGGGATTTGAACTTGGATCTCCCCCATCACAGATGAGTGCCCCAACCACCAGGCTATTGACTATTTTGGGAGGGGGTGCTATAGTTTTCCATAGAAAACTTTGAAAGGTCTGGTTTTGTCCTCATTTGCATCAGGACAAGTTTCAAATTCTTGAAAACATTCATTGGACAGAATTTTCGACCCAGAGCTCCCACACTGTTCCACTATCAGTGGGACAGTTCCATCAGTGGGACCACTCCATAGACAGGATGCTGGTTTTACTTCTCTGCCATCAACCCCTGCTCAGATCAGGTACAGACAGCGATTAAAAATTCCAACAGCCACCTACACTGTCAGGTCTCAAAAAATGTAATATAGGCAAGGCCTGTATGGAGCTAAATCACTCATCACCTCACCTTATTATAGCTCCATGGCCAAAACCATGCTGCTTCCATTACTCCACAGATTATAGATGGAGAATCTGCCATCGATGATATTATCTGTGAATAAGAGTATGGTCTTCCTCTGAAATGCTGGTAGAGTCTGCCGTTCTCCTGACCTGTAGCTATTGCTGCTCCGTAACCTTTTTAAAAGCTTACTGGTATAATTGCCAATTCTGTCTTACATTTTGAGAAATCATTTCCCTGTTACTAAAATGCAGTTCTTCCTCATAAAAATTATAAAACCTGGTCACAACATTCGTTAGGTTAAAGAGGCAGTTGTTGAATGACAAGTCATGATTCAGGAAGATGTCACTCCTGCCATTATGTATTGATGAACAAAACTGAAAGAGACCAGAGTTCACTGTTGATTTTTAGTAATTCAGCTACTGCACTTCATTTGATTGCAAAGGTGTCATGTGCAGTTTAATCATTAGGTCATTAACCTTAACAATATCTTCTCGGTATGCAATTCAAGTAGATTACTGCCTAAGGAAAATGTGCTAATGCATTTCTAACTTGAAATGAATGCAACTGCACCCCATAGCACTCAGAAATTTCGAAAGAAGGTGTGAGCTAGTGGGGAGAGTGTGAAAGTGAGGGTGAATGTGTACGTGATTTTAGTTTTAAAAAGTTGGTTGTTCCAGACACAAGCTTCACTAATTTAATTTTAAATATCTTGAGGGGAAACGAATACAAGCAAGCTGTGACCCTATGCAACACACACAAGTTTGCATTTCAGAGTAGTCTGGATGTACTGTAATGTCAAGCTGTGAATGAGTGTGTTCTCACAAAGGAAGGAAGCGTGCTCTAATTCAGACACAAATGAGGTTGTAAGGTGAGATTTCAGAGAGAAAAAGATGGACAGATGCACAGATCGTGATGTGCACAAACAAGATATATTATAGAGACACTGCATCACAGGAGGCTATTGCATACAGTTAGCTATATTAGCACATACAATTAGACTCATTATTTTTGTAGGGATCACACCAGTTAAACTTGCAAAGCTAGCTGATTGAAATGGCATAGTGTGATCCTATTTTTGTAGTTTAATCTCAAAGCCCGTTGTTTGTGGCTCTGTTTTTTTCAGAGATATGGGTTTGGCCATCAGTCATGATTGTGAGTAATATCTATTAAGATCTAATTATCTGCATTAATAGACGGTATCTGTTCCTCTGGACTCTATGCTCAAGTGCTTTTATGGCTTAGTATTTATAAGCCCAAGATTCAAGCCTGAGCATTTAGTCTGAAGCTTAATATTGGAAAAAAGATTTTTTTATTAGTTCTTCCTAGCTGCTGGAGTGTCGTCATCTTGGCTATTTTTTTGTCATTCAAGTCAATGGTTGTTTTGCTGAAATCTTCAGCAGAACAAAGATTTGGCCCTACATCATCTGAGCCAAATTTGTCTCCACTGATGAGACCCGGGTTAGAAATACACGTTTTGGTTGTCTTGTTTCTGGGTTTTTCCCCTCAAAATTATCTCAAACCACCATGAAACACTCAAACTACTTCACATTACCATTTGACATGCACCTCAACATCTGATTCATACCTGGGTCTCACCTAGGCTTAACTATTAGAACACACTAACTGATACTTCTCCTCACTCTTTAAATCACCTTCAGCATGTTAGAATTCATGTAGACAAAACTGTAACAGTCTAAATTCCTTCATCACAGCACATGTAGTCTAGCCAATCTTACTTTGGCTTCCAGCTGCTATAGGCTGATCTGGCAGTGATACCTATACCTAAGGTTATGTATAGGACACTGCACAAAGTCTCACCTATTACATAACTGAACATTTGATCTCCTATGTCCTTGGTTTCAATTTTGCCCAGACTGTTGGACACCATGCATTTCAACTGCATTATTGATATTGAATTCAGTCTTTATTTATGCCACAAAAATTCCTTTGAGTAATACAGAGGCCCTGAAAAATAAAGCACACTCTTGATGGGGGAAGAGGGGATTGTAGAGTGTCCATCTCAAAAATGTCATATTTCACCAAAATTTAAGACCACAAAAGTGTCCCCAGCATGTGGCATAAAGATCAGCATTCTCAATGTCCTAGCTAGGTATGCTAGATGCCCAGAGCACATGTAGATTTTGAAATGTCCCCTAGCTTTGAGTGGCCGCTTAGCAAATACGCCCTATATGGGAGGATAAATACTCAGTGTATGCAACATTAATTGCTTCTGGTAACTGAGGTTTAAAAATGTAATGTTGCCTGTATTACCCTTGATTGACAGCTACACTTCAAAGTATGACTTGATAGCCTCCTTTTCAAATCCTCATAATCCAGCACAAGAAAAATGAGAGTCTCTCTAAAGCCATCAGTCACTGATTAAAAATTCCTTTGGTCTCTAGAAATTGAGGAGCAGGTACCTGAAATATGTGGATTCCTCCTTGTAAAGGCTGTCAGGTGTCTGCAGTTGTAAAAGATTGCCCATTATGCCCAAGATGTTCAAAAGCGACCAGTGATTTTTGATTGCCTCTGTTTTGGGAGCCCAATTTTCAGAAAGTGCTGAGCACCTGCTCACTGAATGTCAGGCCCTTTTTAGGCATCTCAAGTTGGGCTTGAGAACTAAAGCTGCCAAATCACCTTGAAAATCTTAGCCTAACTGGTTCTGTCTACAGGAGAGAAGAATCAGAAGTATGGATAGGTAGGAAAATAAATGGAAGCAATGCAAGGAGAAGATAACTAAATCAGGTAGTCTAAACCAGTGGTCCTCAACCAGGGGTATGTGTACTCGAAGGTCTTCTGGGGGTACATCAACTCATCTCGATATTTGCCTAGTTTTACAACAGGCTACATAAAAAGCACTAGCGAAGACACTGCAAACTAAAATTTCACACATACAATGACTTGTTTACACTGCTCTATATACTATACACTGAAATGTAAGTACAATATTTATATTCAATTGATTTTATAATATGGTAAAAATGAGAAGGTAAGCAATTTTTCAGTAATAATGTCCTGTGACTTCTGTATTTTTATGTCTGATTTTGTAAGCAAGTAGTTTTTATGTGAGGGGAAACATGCGGGTATGCAAGACAAATCCTGAAAGGAGTCTGTGTGAACAACTAGTTCTTAACCTGCAAGCGTTACAAAGTTTGTTGGACTCTTGTAGTCTGTTTTAGGTCTGCTGGTTAACTGCTTGCCACATGGGGTCTTTCTCTACTTCCCCTTTACTCTTTATCCAGCAGATTCCCTGGTGATGAGCACATTATAAAAGGTTGGCCTTCTAGGTAGATACTTCATATTTCTGCACTCTAACTTACCTTTATCTGTTATGTATAACTCTAACATACTTCTTGCTTTTCATTTCTCCACTTTGCCTAATTTCCCTCCTTTCCTTCATATTTCTTTCAGCCTCTTCTCTCTTCCAAGACGATTAGCATTGCAGTATTAATTGCTGTATATTTACTTATACTTAATAGGTAGTGTATACAGTGTTTGCAAATACAGCCAGACGTTCAATTCTCAGTTTATTTACCTAAAGCTCAAAAGAGGAAATGCAACTAATGTTTTCAGTTTAAACTCTAATTTTCATTTGCTTCATTATTTTTGGAAAGAATGATTTTTAATATCTCTCGTCCTGTTTCGCATACAGTATATTTTAATAGCTGAAACTTTTACAGAAATTTTGAATAGGTTTTTCAAATCATACTATTTTGACTAAGAAAATATGTGGGTGGTAATAAACCAATTTTTGATGTTGCTTGGGCTTCTGTTTTGTTGCTCAAGGGAGTTTTCATAAGTAAACTGTATAACCTAAATGATTCTGACCAAACTGTCATGTTCTGCCCTGGGAAATCTTTCTTGCTGTTTGGTATTTGGTTCTATAAACATCATAAAAGCGTAAACCTACCCATCTGGTAGGTTTATTGTTCTAACCAGTTGTTCTTTTTTTACCCCCATTTCCTCTTGGCTCTCTGGCTGTGCTGCCACTTTGATAAGTAGACTAAAATAATATGCAATCCTGCTCTATTTTAAGGTCAATGACAAAAATCTTATTGACTTCAGGGGGACCAAGGTTAGAAACAATGAGGGCCCCACTCATGCAAATACTTATGCATCTGTTTAACTTTTCACACTCTGAGTAGCTCCATTAAAGTCAAGAATAAAGTTCAGCACATACAGCTTTGCAGGATCAAGGCTTAATGGAGAGGGTACTGCTGCAGTATAATGCTGCTCTGTCAATCTATTGGGTTTTTTAAATTTACTCCATAATTGTAACCTTGGTTCAAAAAATCTGTTAAATATGGCAGGCTGGAATGACTCTGGTATATGACATACTAAACCAATGACATTCTGATTTGCTCATTTCATGGGTTCTTTCTCTACTGGCAATAACTAAATGTACTGAACTATTTTAGGAAGGCTGATTTAATGTGGGCTCTTTGTGCTTCATGAGCAGTGCATAATGTTTAGAAACTAGATGGTGGCTGGCTAGCAGAAGTGGAGGGGACTTAAGAGATTTGGGGCAGGGATCAGAAACAGAAGAGACCAAAGACGTGGGCTGAAAAATGAGGAAAATGTCCATTTTCTTTCTATAAACTGCCCACAAGAGTCTGAGGTGACAGGGGTGTATTGATCAGGACAGTTTGCTGCTCTTGAGTGAACACCATTTGAAAAACCCATCACCTAGGATGAGGCGAAAGTGATCACTAAGCCAGCTAGGGCCTGGGTTAGCTTTTACTTGTTGGAGGAAGCAGAGAAGGGTGTGTAGGATAACTCAAATCTTTTTAATTGATTCACATTAGATAAAATTCATGGCATTTATGTTTGCAGAGCCCAACCCAACTCCCAGTACAGTCAATGGAAATCTGTACCTTTCAGGATCAGGCTGTGTTGAGGGGCTGTATGGGCTTGGGGGGTACAGATGATGACGGGTGGCAGTTTGATTTCTTGAGAGACAGTGCCAGCATGAAAATGGAAATCCCCACACTGCAGCCCGGACAGAAGAGCTAGTTCACACCAGGCTCCCAACGCTGCAGCTGCCATTGGCTCCCCTAGGAGCCCCGCTCCACTAGGGATGGGTATAAACACTAGTGTGGTGTTTACAGCTGATGCTGCAGAGCCTCATGGTGAGGACTGTGAGCTGTTTTGTGTCAGATTGCTGTGGTGATAACCTAAGCCACCCCTCAGGTGTGGGGGAGTCAGGATCATCTCTTGCCCCACCCTTATCATAGCCCTGTCTGGGCCATATGGCAGATTCCTCCCACCTGCTGATTATCAGGAAGCTGCCAACCACTGTTCCTTTAGCTCCCTCCACAAACACGCACCCCAGGTCAGGAGAGGGGACCTATTCACCATCTTAGGATAGGAAACCCCCTGCCTCCCTCCGCCAGGGCCGGCTCCAGTCCCCAGCATGCCAAGCGCGTGCTTGGGGCGGCATGCCAGGGAGGGCGCTCTGCTGGTCACCGGAGGGCGGCAGGCGGCTTCGGTGGGCCTCCCGCAGGCATGCCTGCGGATGCTCCACCGGAGCCGCGGGACCAGCGGACCCTCCACAGGCACGTCTGCAGGAGGTCCACCGGAGCCGCGGGACCAGTGGACCCTCCACAGGCACGTCTGCAGGAGGTCCACCGGAGCCGCGGGACTGGCGACTGCCAGAGCGCCCCCCGCGGCGTGCCGCCTTGCTTGGGGCGGTGAAATTGCTAGAGCCGCCCCTGCCCTCTGCATGCCCACATCTGCATGATGTTTGGAGGGAGATGGTGGGGGGGGGGGAAAACACCCTCATTGAGCATGCAGATTTATGCTAAAGCCTTGAATCAAAAGGCTTAGCAGCACTCGGTGTGGAAAATCCCAGCAAATCCATGAAGATCACATCCTCCTCTTTCGTTTGCCTTCAGTGAATGCCAATGGTAGACCAAACTATAGAGTAACTGACCAAAATGCCAAAAGTCTCATCCTGACTCGGTGCAGCCATAGATACTCTCGGCTTTGCTCTGATACAAACATAGGCAAGCACAGAAAAGACCTGCGGCTGTGTATTCTCAAAATCTCTCAGCCTGGGCCAAACTCGGGTCCCATTGCAGCCGATGGGAGTTTTTACAGCTCAGTTGGGCCAATACTAAATGTTCTGAAACTTCCACCCCAAAGGCCTGATCCTGGCTACTCCAATGCAGAAGTGCTACGTAGGTAGAGGATGATCATAATTCAACTGCAGGGAGGGAAAAGCTTCAGGACAAGATGGTTTATGCCATTGCTACCATCAGGTCCCTGAGGCAATATATTCCAGTAAAGCATGCGTGCTCACTGCTCCCAACATGCTAACAGAGCAACACTTGGAAAGCTCTGCTCCAGCCAGTTATACCAGCGTAGCCAGTGTGCGCTACCTACAGTGCCCAGGAGGCATCATTCCTTGTATAGCAATAATGCCTTCAGGCACCCTTGTTTGGGCTGCATATCTTCATTGCTCACTCTGTCTTGTAAGAGGCATAATTGAGGCCAAAGCTGCTGTCTGGCTCATTCATCTCTTCTCTCATTTTCTATCAAAAGGGTTTACCAGTCCCCCCTGTATTACATCATAAAACAAGCAAAGTATTCCACATCAGTCTCTCTGAGAGGCTACAGTTGTGTTTTATTAACAGGAACATTGCAGTTTCATAAATCCTTAATGAAATGGCGGCCTATAACAGAACTAGTCACTTCAAAGTTGAGCCTTGCTATAGTCAGACCACCAAGCTATTTCATGTTAACTACTTCCATCTTCACATCGTTGTGACTATAGCTGACAAACTGGTTAGTAAACTATTGGAAACGTGTCTTCCAAAGTAATGATTGCTTCATTTGTAAGCGATATTATTCCATAGATAATGGATTTGTCAACAGATTGTATTAAAATGTTCCATAACGGAAGGAGCAGTGTAATGAGCCCATTATATGTGGTGAAGCCTGAGCCTATATAGGCTCTTGTGTGAAATGTTCATAATGTTTCATTTTTATCTCTTTAATCTAATGATAGTGAGAAATATACAAATCCTCTTAACCATTCGTATTGTGGGAGCACCTAGAGGCCTCAACCCTTGTGGGTTCTCATTGTGCTAGGCACTGTACATACAGCAAGAGACAGCCCCTTCTCCAAAGAGCTTACGTTCTAAGTACTGCAGGCAAATTTATACAGTGTGTTTTCTGCCAAAGGATCAAGCAGTTGGCCGCCCCTCAGTTTGTACTCAGTCGCTACCCAGGTAAACTTCCATTAAACAATGTGAATTTGAGTAAGGATATCAGGGGTTGTCCCTACATTTTAAGAGAGTCACTTCACCCAGCAGTAAAATGCAACCCTATATGGTGTGTTAGCAGTACACAGAAATACCTTAACAGTTCAGGATGGAAAATGAAGAGTAAATGAGCTGTGCTTTGTTTGACTCTGTAAGTTCATGCGCAACCTACTTCTGTTTCTAATCAAATCATTGAGAGTTTTGTCATTATCTTCAATGGCAGCAGGATCAATCCCTTTGTCAGGAACTTTTTTGGTAAAAATTGTGATATGCAGTAACCAGTCCTAATGCACAAAATGAAACATCTTTGCCTCAATTTCAGTTGTCCAAACAACCTCAAAGCCTAATGGGAAGTCATCTTGCTTGTGTCTACTAAATATCAGCTAGTCTCCTACAACCTTTTCTGAGTGTGGAACAGAATGATAGAACAAGCTTTGCAATATTTTGCAAATATCCACATACTGTGTAATTCCAAAAATTCTAATGAAATTCCATGCTTAGATTCAGGATTCTATATTGGACTAGGAAGTCTAAGTTGCATGTATTCACCATGTCAGTGTGGGTGCTTGCTTAACTCATTGAGATGAGGATGGAGACTGGTTGAGTTAAGCATTCATTATTTCTAGATGATCCTTTGGGTCTGAATGTGCTTGACTTATGGTCATAGTTGCGTAGAGCCCATATAGGAGGCAGCAAAGGTAGAGGAAAGCCATCAAACATAAGCACAAGAAGAGCTTTCTACACAGGAAGATATACTGGTTCAGTAATGAACAAATAAGATGGAATGAGTTGGAACTGGAAGGAGAGGAAAGGTTCCTATCCACAGAAAAAGTATCTTATGCTCAAAGCTATGTGTGCACAAGTAAATTAACATATTAAAGACTGGAATTAAATGCTGTACAGTCAGGGCCTGGTTCCCAGAGTTGCTGAGCACCCACAACTCCAAAGTGAGTTAGTGGGAGCTTTGTGTGCTTATTGTGGCTGGATGTGTGCCCTAGAGAATAGCTAAGGAGGGTGCCTGATATTAAAAGGTGCAATATCTACTCTATCTACAACTTAAATATCTGGGAAGGGAAACTATAAAAAGTCATCCAGATATCTAAAAACATGAACCGTAAGCCAGACCCTTGGCCCCACTCCATCTTCTTTGTGCCATTTAAATAGCCAGCTGAGGATCCCCGTTATGTAGGGGAATCGCAGATGGCACAAAGCTGATGGAAGCAACTCTATACACTACCCATGCCTAGCCTCTCTGATGTAGGTGGTGTAATCAGAGGCAGGAAAGGTGTGTGCACAGAATGCCTTGTGCTGTAGTGATCCTGGCTGGTGCAATAGCCCTAAGAAGCGCTGAGCAGCCCTGAAACTGCTCTGAATTGTTTTGGGATCAGTTCCAGGTTTATGCCCAGGATAGAGGAGCCATAAAGGTGACTTAACCCTCCTCAGGTCCTGGAGTTGAGCACAGCCTGACCATAACCCAAATCCTGTCCCTAGGAGTCTAGCAAGAAATGAGTAGTAGATTCCAGCCTATCTGGGTGCAAGGTCTCAGCTGTGTAAACTATTAGCATTTGTTTAATTTCCTCTATTTTTAATTCCTGTGTATCTGGTAGTCTCACTGGAGGGGGATGAAATCCAGATGCTGTGAATCACTATAAGGATGTTGCTCTAGGTGCTGCTGCTGGATTTCTTGCTACTTCAATCATTTCTTTTCCATGCTACACTGTACCATGCATAAGGGTGCATGGGTAAAACAACTCAAGAGTCACTGCAAAGTCACTCCTAGAAACCCATAAAAATTCATCTTCACTTTCAGACAGTTTTGCTGACCATCCACTGCTGCCACAAGGTACAATGCCAAGTAAATCAGCATCCTGACAGGGTTGTTTTAAACACTGATCCAAAAAAAATATATGCTGAGTTAGGCAAAGGGTGTGAGGAGTGGACTCCTGGAGACCTCAGTTTTGAAAAGCTATTTAGGGGAAGAAAAAAAAAACTCCAATAGAAACAGGCCATGTAAAGCACAGGGCTGGACAGCCAGGAGGGTGTGGCTAACAATGTCAGACACTCACCTAGAACAAGTACCCTTCAAGTGCTGGATCTCAACTCCAACCCTGGTCCATGCAGAAAATGCTCTTGAATGTATGAAAGTTGTTAGAAAATGTAAAATAGCAGCATAGGAATCTCCTATGGTAGTGAAGTGCATATGGCTAGTTCAAGGAAAAGTATGCTCCATCAAATGCAAGCATGCACCAAATCACCTGGGAATAAGAACACAAGAGATGATAGCTTATCTGAAACTATATTAAAAGGAAACGTCAGCTTATGCATCACATATGTGCATTCAGTAAGTGTGCTCCTTCTTAACTCCTTCTCAGAAAAGGTAATTATTGAGAGTGAAATCATGTGTAAAGAGAGCAGTGTTAAATGTATGAACATAAACACAGTAGAGATGGTCATCTTCACACTATTACAGTTCTTTGTGAAATCTAATCCAACTCTTCCATTCCCTGTCTAGTTCTGTATATCAAGATACATGTAGTACTGTGTTTTAAAACTTTGGGAAAAGACCATGGTATAGTCAATTCTCTGCTTGGATTATAGCTCTTTAGTTTCTGCTTTCTGAAGTTTTTTCTTAAATACTACTTTTAATTTTTGGAAGGTCAGTCTTGGTTTTGATGAAAGACCTTCTGGATGTTTTGGAGGATGGTGTCCAATGTTTTGAATTGGGTGTCCTCACCTTTTAAATGTAGAATTTGGTGAAACTTTAATGCAGATGTCCTTTCTCCAGAATGTTAAGCTGCCATTGATGTAAAATAACCATAGAAGTCCATGAAAAAGTTTGATTGTAGTCTTTATTAAAAATCTCTTCCCTCCTTCACTCTCAACTGTTATGATGTTGTCCATCACTAGGTTTCCAGGCATCAGTCTCCTAGGATAAGAGGACTGCATTTTCAGTGTGCAAACTCACAAAGGCTTTTAAAAAATAAAACCTTTTTCAGGTGGTCTTTTTATAGCAAAGATGCAAAATGTTACAAGCTCATCTTTTTCCCATTTGAAGGTCACCTTGAATTCCGTACTCCAAGATATTTGAATCCTTCAGCCAATACACAGAGAACCTTAACTATATTCTTTACAGAGATTATAATACACTTCTACCTTGATAAAACGCTGTCCTCAGGCACCAAAAAAATCTTACGACATTATAGGTAAAACCGCATTATATCGAACTTACTTTGATCCACCGGAGTGCACAGCCCTCCCCCGAGCACTACTTTACCACATTATACCTGAATTTGTGCTATATTGGGTCGCGTTATATCAAGGTAGAGGTGTAAAACTCATGGACTCAAAACATCCACATTTCTAAATGAACATAGCTCCACTGAAGTCAGTAGAACGCTGCCTATTTACATGAGCTAATGCTCTGCCCCCTAGTTCCAAGAACCTAATATTCTATCTGTGCAGTTCTTCAGCTGCAGCCTAAAATGGTCTGATTAAAAACCATTCAAATCAAGCTCCAAAGTACAAAACTTGATTCCAGTGAGACTACACATGTGCTTCCCTGAAATGGGGAAACACACCTTGATGGCTTCAAAATCATTTTAAAACAAACACCATAAGTTTCCTGGGCCATCCTTTAGTTGATGAGTTCTTACAGCTGTTGCAGTAGAGGTGGGCCTAGCTTACAGACTTACAGAGGCACAAAATACATTTGTGAAGCCTAGGAAAGCAAGATCAAAACAATAGAAATGTTGGAAAGAATCAACAGCTTCACTTCAATGCTTTTCTGCCTGTTACTAGTCAATATTATCACTGAGCTGTGCATGTTTTAATGAACGACTGGTGGAGGATATAAATCACTGACTTCTAATTCTTGGAAATGCGGAGTAAAAGGAAGTTTGTGTAAACTACAGGCTGATTGAATATAGTAGTCCATGTAAGAAGCACTTATAAAGCAAAGGGCAGTTCAGCTTACATATTGCTTCTACAAAGGTTGCCAGGGGTCGGCAACCTTTCAGAAGTGGTGTGCCAAGTCTTCATTTATTTACGGTAATTTAAGGTTTTGCGTGCCAGTAATACATTTTACATTTACAGGGGCCGGCGGATGGAACCCCAGGCTGGCAGTGGGCTGAGCGGACCAGCGGCTGGGACCCCAGGTTGACAGTGGGCTGAGCCACTCAGACTGCTGCCGGTCTGGGGTTCTCTCTGCTGGCCCCTGCCAGCCAGGGTCCTGGCCTTGCTCAGCCCGCTGCCGGCCTGGGGTTCAGTCAAGGCCGGTAATGGGCTGAGCGAGGCCGGCAGCAGCGTGCCACAGTAAATCAGCTCGTGGGCTGCCTTTGGCATGTGTGCCATATGTTGCTGACCCCCGACTTGGACAAAGACTGAACCCACAATCACAGAGCTAGGACTCAGGAGCCTGGGCAGGGGACATCACCTCCCTGTGCCCTAGCTGCCGTTTCGGCACAATGGTAATGATACTGACCCCCTTTGCAAAGTGCTCTGAGGTTTTTGGGTGAAAGCACTCTAAGAACTAGTTTTGATCATAAAAGGATCACTACTACAGTGCTGAGTTTGAGGCTTTTCTGCAAGGAAAAGCTGCTTCATATCATTGCTGTAAAGTCACTGCATCATCACTCCTGTTTTCTTCTTTGGCTTATGTGGGGCTAATCTTTCTGTGCACTTCATCCCCTCAGAGGAGACAGCGCGGCCCTTGGGGCTAGAGAGGTGCAATGCAAAAGGAAGTGTAGTTGCTGCTACATCTGCTTATCTTAATTCTGAAGGAAAACCTGGAGACTATGGGAGGTAAGGGCTATTTTATTTTCCGTATCCCATTCCCCATATTTTTCCACAATGAACAGGGAGCAGAGTAGTGTCAGTAACAGCCAGCCACAAAGCAGCAAGGTTGTTATAAGTGACCCAGTAGGCTAATGGACCTAAATGGGTTCCTTCATACAGTTCATCGTAAACGGCACATTCAAAAAAGTGACAATATGCTTTTTAAGAATGGTGTCAGAGGCTGGCTAGTCCTTTAAGGGGAGTTAGGCTCAGCTTTGCCTGTGAGACTGCTGCCATCTCCCAGTGATCCTGATTGGGTGGCTTAATTGCCATTAATTGGACACAGCTGGGAAAAGGTCTAGAAGGACTCAGGGCAAAGACACAGCAGAGAGATTGTTAGAGGTCTCACTCTGGGAAAAGAACCATGGGCAGCTGTAGGAAAGGAAGTACGGTACCCAGTAGTAGGCCCTGGGAATGAGGCAAGGCTTTGGGGAAGCAGCCCTGGGCAGAGGGAGTCCGTGTCCTGGAACAGGGAGCTGGGGAGAACCCAGAAGGACTAGACGCTCGAGCTCTGACATGCAGGAGGTTGCTTTTGTTGGGTTTGTTTTGTCTCGGGGGTTTCTGCATTCTGTGGGGGGAGCCTGAAAACCTAGTACTGAGAGAGGAGTGGGAATGCTGCAGAGGAGGCCAGGATGGGTGAAAGATGCTGTTGATCGTTAGAGTTGTGTGGGACACTGTACAGCACCCTGCAAGGAGTGACACTTTAAAGTGAGCTGGCTGGAGGGCTAAGCCATGAGAAGAAGCAGACCACTGTATGACCAGAGTGACTGTTGGCAGGGGGACCAGGTTAAGAGGCTGCTATGGCATGCCCCACCACCATGCTCCTCTACAGAGAAGAGAAATATAGTAGTCTTCAAAGACCTAATTTTTCCTGTACCTAATTAATGCTACTGGAAAACTGCCCACTGGAAAGTTGTTAAACACTGTATGTGGAAGTCGTATTGTTTCATGTTTCACAAGAAGTATCCTTTTAGCTTTTTCCAATGTGTGTTTATAATTAACTTTTTCTGTCTCACATTAGGGGTAGTTCTCCTCAGAGGAATGTTAACCAAGAGGTTACTAGTTCATTATAGATTTTTCTCTGATCTTATTAGTTGGGTGGACAGGAGAATGCATTTAGGGGTATGTCTATGCAGCAACCACTAAAAAACCCTCCCGCCACAGCAGCAAGTCTCAGTGACAGGGTCAGTTGACTCTGGCTTGCAGGGCTCATTCTGCAGGGCTAAAAATGGCCGAGTAGAGGCTAGGGCTTGGGCGGAGCCTAGTCTACGAAAGGCAGCAAGCAGGGAGGATCTTGGAGCCTGGGCTCCAGCCTGAGAGTCTACACTGCTATTTTTAGCCCTGTAGCGTGAGCCCTCTGAGCCAAAGTCAGTTGACCTGGGCTCTGAGACTTGCTGCGGTGGGTTCTTTTTTTTTTTTGCAGTATAGATGTGCCAAAACAGACCCATGGAATCAAATAATCCCCAGAACAAAGTGGGGTGTGTGCACATGTGTGTGCGTGTTAGAGCGTCAGGCTGCATCCTATGGGTTGGTGCTGAATGGACATTCTCAAGACCTATAGGGGGCATGTCTGCACTGCATCTGGGAGCAAGCCTCCTAGCTCTGGTCCAAAGACTTAGATCATAGAATCATAGAATCTCAGGGTTGGAAGGGACCTCAGGACCTCCTCAGCACTCACTTATGTGTAGTGCTGGGGAGGAGCCGGTGGTCGTGGTACATGTAGGTACCAATGACATAGGGAAGGGTAGGAGAGATGTCCTGGAAGCCAAATTTAGGCTGCTAGGGAAGAGACTGAAATCCAGGACCTCTATGGTGGCATTTTCAAAAATGCTCCCAGTTCCACGCGCAGGGCCAGGTAGGCAGGCGGAGCTTCAGAGTCTCAATGCGTGGATGAGACGATGGTGTAGAGAGGAGGGGTTCACATTCATTAGGAACTGGGGAAACTTCTGGGATGGGAGGAGCCTATACAGGAGAGATGGGCTCCACCTAAACCAAAGTGGAACCAGACTGCTGGCACTAAACATTAAAAAGGTTGTAGAGCAGTTTTTAAACTAGGAGATGGGGGAAAGCCGACTGCTGCAGAGGAGTGTGTGGATCGGACACAGACTTCTCTTAGGGGAGAGTCTGATGATAGAGAATCTCCAGGTTATAGTCAGGAGCAGAGGAATGAGAAGTATAATGTAAGGGCCGGATCAGATGATAAACAGTCACATAAAAAAGAATCTGGCACATCAGAAAAAGGTAGGCTAATAAACAGGAACAAGTTTTTAAAGTGCTTGTACACAAATGCCAGAAGTCTAAATAATAAGATGGGTGAACTAGAGTGTCTTATGATAAAGGAGGATATAGATATAATAGGCATCACAGAAACCTGGTGGACTGAGAGCAATCAGTGGGACACAATCATTCCGGGGTACAAAATATATCGGAAGGACAGAACAGGCCGTGCAGGGGGAGGAGTGGCACTATATGTTAAAGAAAGTGTAGATTCAAATGAAGTAAAAATCTTAAGCAAATCCACAGGTTCCATAGAGTCTCTATGGATAGAAATTTCATGCTCTAGTAAAAATATAACAGTAGGGATCTATTATCGACCGCCTGACCAGGACAGTAATAGTGATGATAAAATGCTAAGGGAAATTAGAGAGGCTATCAAAATTAAGAACCCAATAATAGTGGGGGATTTCAATTATCCCCATATTGACTGGGAACATTTCACTTCAGGACGAAATGCAGAGATACAATTTCTCGATACTTTAAATGACTGCTTCATGGAGCAGCTGGTACGGGAACCCACAAGGGGAGAGGCGACTCTAGATTTAATCCTGAGTGGAGCGCAGGAGCTGGTCCAAGAGGTAACTATAGCAGGACCGCTTGGAAATAGTGACCATAATACAATAGCATTCAACATCCCTGTGGTGGGAAGAACATCTCAACTGCCCAACACTGTGGCCTTTAATTTCAAAAGGGGGAACTATACAAAAATGAGGGGGTTAGTTAGACAAAAGTTAAAAGGTACAGTGACTAAAGTGAAATCCCTGCAAGTTGCGTGGGCCCTTTTTAAAGACACCATAATAGAGGCCCAACTTCAATGTATACCCCAAATTAAGAAAAACAGTAAAAGAACTAAAAAAGAGCCACCGTGGCTTAACAACCATGTAAAAGAAGCAGTGAGAGATAAAAAGACTTCCTTTAAAAAGTGGAAGTCAAATCCTAGTGAGGCAAATAGAAAGGAGCACAAACACTGCCAACTTAAGTGCAAGAGTGTAATAAGAAAAGCCAAAGAGGAGTTTGAAGAACGGCTAGCCAAAAACTCCAAAGGTAATAACAAAATGTTTTTTAAGTACATCAGAAGCAGGAAGCCTGCTAAACAACCAGTGGGGCCCCTTGATGATCAAAATTCAAAAGGAGCGCTTAAAGATGATAAAGTCATTGCGGAGAAACTAAATGGATTCTTTGCTTCAGTCTTCACAGCTGAGGATGTTAGGGAGATTCCCAAACCTGAGCTGGCTTTTGTAGGTGACAAATCTGAGGAACTGTCACAGATTGAAGTGTCACTAGAGGAGGTTTTGGAATTAATTGATAAACTCAACATTAACAAGTCACTGGGACCAGATGGCATTCACCCAAGAGTTCTGAAAGAACTCAAATGTGAAGTTGCGGAACTATTAACTAAGGTTTGTAACCTGTCCTTTAAATCGGCTTCGGTACCCAATGACTGGAAGTTAGCTAATGTAACGCCAATATTTAAAAAGGGCTCTAGGGGTGATCCCGGCAATTACAGACCGGTAAGTCTAACGTCGGTACCGGGCAAATTAGTTGAAACAATAGTAAAGAATAAAATTGTCAGACACATAGAAAAACATAAACTCTTGAGCAATAGTCAACATGGTTTCTGTAAAGGGAAATCGTGTCTTACTAATCTATTAGAGTTCTTTGAAGGGGTCAACAAACATGTGGACAAGGGGGATCCGGTGGACATAGTGTACTTAGATTTCCAGAAAGCCTTTGACAAGGTCCCTCACCAAAGCTCTTACGTAAATTAAGCTGTCATGGGATAAAAGGAAAGGTCCTTTCATGGATTGAGAACTGGTTAATGGACAGGGAACAAAGGGTAGGAATTAATGGTAAATTCTCAGAATGGAGAGGGGTAACTAGTGGTGTTCCCAAGGGTCAGTCCTAGGACCAATCCTATTCAATTTATTCATAAATGATCTGGAGAAAGGGGTAAACAGTGAGGTGGCAAAGTTTGCAGATGATACTAAACTACTCAAGATAGTTAAGACCAAAGCAGATTGTGAAGAACTTCAAAAAGATCTCACAAAACTAAGTGATTGGGCAACAAAATGGCAAATGAAATTTAATGTGGATAAATGTAAAGTAATGCACATTGGAAAAAATAACCCCAACTATACATACAACATGATGGGGGCTAATTTAGCTACAACGAGTCAGGAAAAAGATCTTGGAGTTATCGTGGATAGTTCTCTGAAGATGTCCACGCAGTGTGCAGAGGCGGTCAAAAAAGCAAACAGGATGTTAGGAATCATTAAAAAGGGGATAGAGAATAAGACTGAGAATATATTATTGCCATTATATAAATCCATGGTACGCCCACATCTCGAATACTGTGTACAGATGTGGTCTCCTCACCTCAAAAAAGATATTCTAGCACTAGAAAAGGTTCAGAAAAGAGCAACTAAAATGATTAGGGGTTTAGAGAGGGTCCCATATGAGGAAAGATTAAAGAGGCTAGGACTCTTCAGTTTGGAAAAGAGAAGACTAAGGGGGGACATGATAGAGGTATATAAAATCATGAGTGATGTTGAGAAAGTGGATAAGGAAAAGTTATTTACTTATTCCCATAATACAAGAACTAGGGGTCACCAAATTAAATTAATAGGCAGCAGGTTTAAAACAAATAAAAGGAAGTTCTTCTTCACGCAGCGCACAGTCAACTTGTGGAACTCCTTACCTGAGGAGGTTGTGAAGGCTAGGACTATAACAATGTTTAAAAGGGGACTGGATAAATTCATGGTGGCTAAGTCCATAAATGGCTATTAGCCAGGATGGGTAAGAATGGTGTCCCTAGCCTCTGTTCGACAGAGGATGGAGATGGATGGCAGGAGAGAGATCACTTGATCACTGCCTGTTAGGTTCACTCCCTCAGGGGCACCTGGCATTGGCCACTGTCGGTAGACAGATACTGGGATAGATGGACCTTTGGTCTGACCCAGTACGGCCTTTCTTATGTTCTTATGTTCTTATCTAGTCCAACCCCCTGCTCAAAGCAGGACCAAACCCAACTAAATCATCCCAGCCAGGGCTTTGTCAAGCCTGACCTTAAAAACCTCTAAGGAAGGAGATTCCACTACCTCCCCAGGTAACCCATTCCAGTTCTTCACCACCCTACTAGTGAAAAAGTTTTTCCTAATATCCAGCCTAAACCTCCCCCTGACTTGTATTAGTGGTGCTCAGGCTAGTGCTCTAAAAGTAGCTGTGTAGCCTTTGCAGTGCAGGCTGGAGCTTGGGCTCTGAGGCCGTGCGGGGTGGCAGGTGGGCTTGAGTTCCTGACCCACAACATCAAAGCACCGCCTACATGGCTAGCTTTAGAGCGCAGCTGCGGCCCTGCTAAACACATGTCTAAGGATCCAGAGTGGGACTCTTTTTTTTCCCAGATGCAGTGTAGACTGGAGAGTAGTTTGTTGCATTACGACTAAATTCAGTAATCAGGCCCCTAGTGGTACAAGTTGCATCTCAATGTTATGTTTGTCAAGCTAATCTTTAAGCACAAACAATAGACATGGCCTCAGGAAATCCGCTCATTAAACAAAGTGAACGCAACACAGAGAATCTCTTGTCAAGCCCTAGCATTAAGCACAAAAGAAGTAAGACAAAAACACCCACCCATAGATTTTTAAGATTGAAAACATAAAATATACTGCGCATTAAGAGTTTGTTCAAGAAATAATGCCCTTGCTGTACTTAAACAATCTGCACCTGAAAAATTTCATTGTTGTGCTCCATTATTCAGAGTTCTCAGAGTATAGAAAAATGTCAAAGCTTTCGTTTAATTTCATTTTTCTCAAACATCCCCTCCCTCCCCCCCCACCCGGGTTTAAAACATGATAAATTATAAGAAGCCCGGTGGGCAGGATGGTTTGAAACTGTACATATAAAAGTCTGGTGCTTTGAGGCAGGAAAGTGTGGACATCACACTATAGAAAAATGATTGATAGTCTCTCTGTGAAGAAAGAGGAAAGAGCCACATGCCACCCATGGAGAAATTTTTGTGGTTTTAATGACTTAAATGAGAGCAATGCATGTTTCCCTTAATAGCTAGTGTCTTTTGTGAAGAAAGCTATTTTCTATCTGCAGACTAGTAAACAGAAATTGAAGACAGGTGTTGCACTCTTTAATAATGGAATTATTTTCCCTTGCTTTCACTTTCCCCATCCCT
The DNA here is from genome assembly GCF_020497125.1 of Mauremys mutica. Classification (NCBI taxonomy): domain Eukaryota; kingdom Metazoa; phylum Chordata; order Testudines; family Geoemydidae; genus Mauremys; species Mauremys mutica. The sequence continues at coordinate 60,867,797 of NC_059080.1, read as the reverse complement.
GACACACATGTAGATATTCTCGAAACAGGCTAGGAAAATGATCTTTGCAGCAGCAGTCTGAATGGATATGACCAAGGCAAGATTTTCTCTGGCCTTGACACATACTGCAACATTCTTGTAATAGAAACATGAGCTGATGACAGCCTGGTCAAGCATTTTGGCTGTGCATGGATAGAAAAGGTCATCTCTTAGAGATGTGATGCAGAAAGGACAGGTGAGATTTAGTGACTGCCTGGATATGAGGACCCAGAGAGGTCCAAGTCAAAGATGATGCCCAGGTTGAGTCTGGGTGACAGACAGGATGGTGGCAGTAGTTCTCAACTCATTTACCATTATGGGCCACATCTGCAGCTCTGTTATGTGGGCCGCATCCACGCAATATCTATATTACCTGTATGGGCCTGATGTCAATGGGCTGCAGCTGTGTACTGATTGGTCCACATGCAGCCCACAGGTTGAGGACCACTGGTCCATAGTAACTGAGAAAAGAGGTGGAGAGGAGGGTGTAGATTGAGCTCTGTTTTGGCTATGTGGAGCTTGACTAATGGGTAGACATCCATGAGGAGAGGTCAGAGAAACAGGCTTGAGGTGTGTGTTAGTTGAAACAGGCTTGAGGTGTTAGTTTGGACGAACGGAGAAAGGCTTAGAGTAGAGCTAGATCTGAGAGTTGTCAGCATAGAGACAGTAGCTGAATTTGTTTCTGTTAAATTACCCAGAGACAAGGTGTAGAAGGAACAGAGAAGGGGACCAAGAGCAGAGACCTGTAGAGCCCTCACAGAAAGCAGGAGGGCTGCATCCTCAGTAAGAAGCTATTACAGAGATAGGAGAAGGCAGACACAGAAACCAAAGGATGACAAAATTTCAAGGAGAAGAGCATGGTGAACACAGTATTGAAGGTGGTTGAGAGGTCAAGATGGATGCGTGGATGAGACAGTGGTGTAGGGAGGAGGGGTTTAGATTTATTGGGAACTGGGGAAGCTTTTGGGAGAGGGGGAGCCTATACAAGAAGGATGGGCTCCACCTAAACCAAAACAGAACCAGATTGCTGGCACTTAAAATTAAAAAGGTTGTAGAACAGTTTTTAAACTAAGGGCTGGGGGAAAGCTGACAGGTGTGGAGGAGAATGTGGTTCAGACATCCCTTAAAGAAGGATCTATAAATGCAGATTCCCTATATCCTAATAAGGAGGAGAGGATGGAAAATGATAAAATACAGAGAGGATCTGATGAGAAACAGTCAAATGAAAAAAAGTCCCCTTCAATTATGTCATGCAATAGGGGACAGCCAAAAAATGACAAGTTTTTAAAATGCTTATGCCAATGCTAAAAGTCTAAATAATAAGATGGGTGAACTAGAGTGCCTAATATTAAATGAAGATATTGATATAATACGCATCACAGAAACCTGGTGGAATGAGGATAATCAATGGGACACAGTAATACCAGTGTACAAAATATATCAGAAAGACAGAACAGGTCATGCTGGTGGGGGAGTGGCACTATATGTGAAAGAAAGCATAGAATCAAATGAAGTAAAAATCTTAAATGAACTAAATTGTACTATAGAATTTCTATGAATAGTAATTCCATGCTTGGAAAATAATGTAGCAGTAGGGCTATATTACAGACCACCTGACCAGGATAGTGACATGAAGAAACTTGGAGGCAGTGGATGGGGAGGAAGAGGCTGGCAGTGGGGAGAGAATGCTCAGAGTCAATTCTCAGAGAAGACAGGCTGATGACTATCAGTGACCACAGGTGTCTCTCCTATGGCTTCTGCTGGTTCGATGCTTTGATTCTGCTCCAGGGCTGCCCGGGGGGGGGAGGGGGGCAAGTGGGGCAATTTGCCCCAGACCCCACAGGGGCCCCCACGAGAATATAGTATTCTATAGTATTGCAACTTTTTTTATGGAAGGGGCCCCCAAAATTGCTTTGCCCCAGGCCCCCTGAATCCTCTGGGCGGCCTTGTTCTGCTCTGGAATTTCTTTTGCTCCTTGAACCCATAAAAGGGTGTTGTGTGCATGGGAAGGGATATCATCTCACCTCCACATTCCTTGATGCTTCTGTACCTGCTGCAACTGCTTGAGTCTCCGAAATCTTGGCCCCACTGTCAATGGTATTTAAAACAAAACAACAACGGTTGACTTTAATGGGGCCAGGATTTCACTGTCATTAGTGACTTCTAAAAATTCAGGTTGGAGAGTTGGACTTTCCAAAACTGCACAGCTACTAGTAGCAAAGCTGACAGTGGGACTCAAGATTTCCGCTCAGTTGCTTGCTTAGATCACTAGACAATACTGCCTTTCATTTAATCACACACATGGAGAGAGGGTGAACTTTTGCCATTGCACCATTCCTTGCAAGATGTAACATCTGATTAAGTTTTCCTTCAACAAAAGACACTCATTGATATTATTGCTGTTCCTCAGCAAGAGTGCATTTAGCAACTGATTTCAACAAAAGATCTTTATCTTCCATTAGCAGATATGATATTACAAACTCCATTCTCTTAAAATCTCATTACTCCTAGCCGGAAAGTGATCCAATTTTTATAGCTAACCACAAACCCCCCCCCAACATTAAAATTAAGGTTATTAAAAAATTTATAGGTACTAATAAAATTATTTAATTGCATTTTATTTTTTCTTTGAATATTCTTTATACCAATTATTTCCCCCACTTGTCATGTCAGCTTCACCTTGCCTGGTAACATTTACCATAGATAGCCAATAAGTAAGCCTTAAGTTATAGGCTTGGGAGACAGGAAGAAAGGTGGTGCTATCAAGTAGTGGAAAACAGAGGACGTGGGGGTGGGGGAAAATGGAGTTCAGTTTTCTATGCTATGTTAAGCTTGTCTAACCCACTGGTTAGCGTGTTCTCTCCCCCACTGCAATCCTGCCTGATCCACAGCTCTAGCTCAAACTGTAGAGACACATACTTAGCTCTGGAGGGTCCCAGTTCAATCTGTGGGGTCAGCCAAGATGGCAGCTGTCACTTCCACTGAGGGTGAGCCACCCAAGTGAGAGAGATGATGCCAGATTGAAATGCAAGAGACAGGTTATGAATGGAAAAGCATAGCTGAATCATCAGCATAGAGTTTCTGTTTGAACCCACGTGGATTGATGAAGTCACATTACATAGGGTGTAGAAGGGAGGTGGTAGGCAAGACCTGGGGGACTCAGAGGGGGAACTTTAGAGTATGAAGAGCTCCAAGAGACATACAAAAGGAGCAACCTGTCACTTGCACCCCTACCCTCCAAAAACAGAAAAGCTTCTTGTCACAATCCTGGGTCTCCTTGAACCCAGTCTCAGATATTTGTCGCCACCACCAACCTTCTCACTTGGAACTTTTAACTCAGGGCATTCTTCCCTCTGCTCCCTTGTTACAAGGGCCCTGGTTCTAGGAGTGGGGGTCCCCTGATAGGTAATGGTGGATGTTCACAGGCCACTGCAGAAATCCCCAGACTCCAGAAAGGGGTACAGTAGTCTGGTCTAAACAAACTGACAAACTGAAGGTTAGTTTTTTAAATAAATTAATGCAAGCATACAAGTCTAAATAGGAAGAAAAGATGGTCCAGTGGTTAAGGATGTGTTCATAGTATATCAATTGCCAAAGGGTGGGGGGGAAGAGAGAGAACTTGAAATGACAAAATGGAAGAATAATGTATTCCAAACTGGGGAAACCAAGGAGGGCAATACAAATTTGAATCGTCCTAATAGGTTTGAAAAAGAGACACATGGAAATATAGGGCAGATATTGCATAAGGTAAAAAACATTATGGAATGGAAATCCAGAAGTTCTAATCACTAGCTTTTAATCATCAAAATAAAACTCATATTTTGAGTATCTTTGCCAAGCACTACTCTTTGGGATCTCTCTGTTGCCAAGTTCCCCCTTTGTGACCATCATCTGGCAACATCTTTTGGCAACATCCATCAGCCGCTCCCTCACACCTCATTCACAATCCACAAATTCTAGTACATCAGTGTTGGCTACTTCTCATCTGCTCTCAGCCCCCTACTTTGTACCATTGTTGACAATCTCCATGCTTCACTCTTCTCCGCTCTGACTTCTCCTCTCCCCCGCCCCCACCCAAGATCTGCCCTGGCTCAACCCCAAAGTTAGCTTCCTGTGCTCCTACTCTCAGGCTACAGAGCATCTCTGGTGAAAAATCCCATGATCAGGCTGACCTCCTCCACTACAAACTTGTTCTCTCCTGCTTCAGTTCTGCCATCTTTCTAGCTAGGCAGCTCTACTTCTCCAATTTAAGTGAACCCCACGTCCTCAGTCCTTTGTGAATGTTTACTAAGGGTATGTCTACACTACGGGATTATTCCGATTTTACATAAACCGGTTTTGTAAAACAGATTGTATAAAGTTGAGTGTACGCGGCCACACTAAGCACATTAATTCGGCAGTGTGCGTCCATGTACCGAGGCTAGCGTCGATTTCCAGAGCGTTGCACTGTGGGTAGCTATCCCATAGTTCCCACAGTCTCCCCCACCCATTTGAATTCTGGGTTGAGATCCCAATGCAAAAACAGTGTTCGGGTGATTCTGGGTAAATGTCGTCACTCAATCCTTCCTCCGTGAAAGCAACGGCAGACAATCATTTTGCGCCTTTTTTCCCTGGATTGGGAGCTCAGCCAAGAATGCAAATGCTTTTCGGAGACTGTGGGATAGATGGAGTCCTCAGTACCCCCTCCCTCCCTCCATGAGTGTCCATTTGATTCTTTGGCTTTCTGTTACGCTTGTCACACAGCACTGTGCTGTGGCCTCTGTCTATCATAGCCTGGAGATTTTTTTCAAATGCTTTGTCATTTCGTCTTCTGTAACGGAGCTCTGATAGAACAGATTTGTCTCCCCATACAGCGATCAGATCCAGTATCTCCTGTATGGTCCATGCTGGAGCTCTTTTTGGATTTGGGACTGCATTGCCACCCGTGCTGATCAGAGCTCCACGCTGGGCAAACAGGAAATGAAATTCAAAGGTTCGCGGGGCTTTTCCTGTCTACCTGGCCAGTGCAACCGAGTTCAGATTGCTTTCCAGAGCGGTCACAATGGTGCACTGTGGGATACCGCCCGGAGGCCAATACCATCGATTTGCGGCCACACTAACCCTAATCCAACATGGCAAAACTGATTTCAGTGCTACTCCTCTCGTCGGGGAGGAATACAGAAATAGGTTTAAAGAGCCCTTTATAGCGATATAAAGGGTCTTGTGTGGACAGGTGCAGAGTTAAATTGGTTTAACGCTGCTAGATTCGGTTTAAACGTGTAGTGTAGACCAGGCCTAAAGCTGTGCAAAATACTTCTGACAAATCCGCTTGAACTGAGCCTTACCTGTGATGTTTGAGGCATTCACAAACCTCATCCCATGCTCACAGAAATTCAGAGATTAAGGGCTGAAGTTTCTTGCACCAATGAAAAGCTAACAGACTGTTCTCTACCACAATGACCCTTCCTTGTGCCTGTCACAGTTTCCCAGGATCTCCTTAAAGGTGAGGGAGGAGGGAAAGGGATGGGGGCATGGGGGAAGGAGGAGTGAGTGGCTAAATAAGGGAAGGAAATAGGCCTCCATTGGGGGAGGGTGAAGTGGGAGGTACTGGCAGGACCAGTGTGGTAGAGATTACCAAGTGATTCAAGTTCAGAGTCTGATCAAATTTTGGTTCAGCTGCTCTGTTCTTGACTCAAGTTTTTCATTGAACTTGTACTGTTTTCTGTCAAGACACGCATCCAACAAAGTATTGCGTATTCAAGTTGCATTGCATTGTATTAAGTGCAGTTAATAGAACAGGAATACTTGTGGCACCTTATAGACTAACAAATTTATTTGAGCATAAGCTTTCATGGGCTACAGCTCACTTCATCGGATGCATGCAGTGGAAAATACAGTAGGAAGATATAGATATATATATACACACACACAAAGCTTATGCTCAAATAAATTTTAGTCTCAAAGTTGCCACAAGTACTCCTGTTCTTTTTGTGGTTACAGACTAACATGGCTGCTACTCTGAAACCTGTCATTAGTGCAGTTAATGTTTCTTTAAAAAAAATAAAATTGAAATGTTGACTGATGTGAAGTCACATAATTTTCTCAAATGGTTCAGTCCGTTACAAAACTTATGTCAAAATGCTACAGAATTTTATAAACTTTCTAATTATCAGGAAACCTATATAAATCTGTCTGGCTTATACAACCTTTGAACACACTGCCACTGGAATCCATTTAGAAATGTCAGACAGAGTGCTTTGATTATGATGCAGCTCTGTATTTCTTAGGATTTGTCTGGAGGTGACCAAAATATCCAGACTAAATTGAAAATTTCAGAGGCTGTTATCCAGAGTTTTCAGAACCCAAAGCAGTGGTAAATTAACTGTTTAACTCCAGGTGGTGTCAGGGATAAATCAATGGGAACACAGCACTTCCAGCTGATGAAAGGTTGATACCAGTAAGTGTGCTCTTATCTAAAGCTACTATTTACTAGATTTAAGCACACAGAGATGTAAGTACTGGGTTTAGGAAATTAACTAAAATCTGAGATGGTTTTGAGTCATTAGCAGCACATCAGCAATGGCTGGTCGCTTCCCTGCTGGGGAGTCTGGTGTCAGGATACAGTCTTTCAGGATAGCTTCAGATAACTGCTCAAAAGTACACTCTATAGCTAGTCACCTTATAACTAATTTTTACAAAATTCATAGCTCATAGTGACCCCTACTGAGTCATCACTTCTCCTAACTCCACCTACTTATCAACAAAAAGTTCAGAACAATCTTATCCATAATAAGCTTCTATATCAAAGGTGCCCAAACTCAAGGTCTCATCTACTTATTTTCTGTCTCATAATTTGTTGATTTTTTTCTCCCCTCCTCCCATGCTGATTAGCTTCAGGCTTGCAGTTTCTGTTAGCATTTGACCTTGCCTCCAAAAGCCTTGCTTGTCCAAATTAACCCTTAACTATGTGGTGGTCTATTTTACTAATTCATGGTGGCTGAATGGACACAATATGGATGCAATTAGCTTGATCAAATTCTGGGGTAACACACCCCTCAATTCCAAGGTACTGGTGAGGTTATGTTCTTGACTTCACTGGAAGCTACAGGATCAGGCCCATACTGTGAGTGGAACTAGTGATTAAAGTCAAAGAAAATACTTGACACCATCTGAATGTGAAGACCCAGACTGTCTGTGCCCCTCAGCTTCCCTAAGTGGCAGCTGCTTGTTTGAAGAGCTGTTCTGAAAATATGGCCACATTATTTTGGTGCCTATGGGAACAGAGCTCATTTTAAAATATGGACCCAATTGTGGCTTTGAGCAATTGAAAAATTGACTTGAATGAAATAAACAGCGGAAAAATAGGGCCTGTTACAAGAGGGTGTGGGTGAGATTCTGTGATGTGCAGGCAATAAACTGTTCAGACAGCTCCATGACAAAGGCAAGAAATGCCAAAAACTGGAGAAGACGAGCCGTATCTACTGATTCAGCCTATAAAGCTGTAATATGAGCAATTTGAAAATCCATATCATTAGTGTAATAGCATTGTCTTCACATGGCCACTCTACCAAGAAGTTTATGATCTGTACCATATGATTGATAGTTGGGGTTGGGAGGGTAGGACAACATGCTGTATAATTGCTGCTGCAAAATGCATTCTGTAATTTTTTACACAAGATGCTCAGGAGTCCTCAAGAAAGATCAGAAAGTGATCAGATTAGTCACTACTGATGTGTAGAAGAATAGCAAAAATGCTTGGGAAGACTGCCAAGATTGGTTGAACATCATGCTACTATATCTACTACACCCCAATGCTCAGTTCTGAAAAATGTGCAACACATTATTGTGAAGAACACTCTGCAATCTACTATTCTAAGCCTTAAAGCAATAAGAATGGGGGATACACATCATATCAAATGGCCATTTCTTAATCCTAAATAACAATGGCCATAAACCCATGTGCATTGTTCGTAGTTTAGCATTATAATCATTGATGTTTGTAGCACTTCTTGGGTGCATCAAGGTGCTTTACATAATTACAAACTCTATAAACCTGGCAATCACCCCATCCCCCACCAAACCAAAGCCATGGCTTGGATGGGATGCAGCAGCCCCAGTTCTGTTATAAAGGTGCCATCAATACTTCAACACTTTCCAGGGCAGGAAGCAAGGTGAAATACCTTATCCAGTTAAAATATGAGAATTTCAGCAGGCAGGATGTATTCACACATTAATCTAGCTTTCTGCACCATAACAAATGCACTGAAAATATATTCAGGAATGACACATTCAATCAGTGCCTTGACTGAGGTATTGAATAAATCTAAGTTAGGGCTAACCTATTTTTTTGTAGGTATTTCAAATTCATCCTTCACCAGAGGATACAAGTTCCAACTATGTGTAAAGCCTAAGTATATGGTATGGTTTAAAACCGTGACCCAGGTCCTGGTCTGCTGCATTATTTGTACATTTTTACTCCATTTGTATGCATTGCTGATGAGAAGCTGTAGGCTGTTTGGCTGAGGCTTGTCTCCCTCCGGGGCGGTAGGGAACCAGACCACCTCACTACGTTGGTCTGGTACGTTGGGGAATTAGCTTGGCTCGGCAGCAAACAGTCAGTAGCTCAGGCCCTCAGGCAGGGGCTGAGCAGACAGGTTCAACAGCAAACGCCAGGCTCCTGGCTTTCAGCAGCCAGGGAGAGGGGGAGACTGCCATCCGTGAGGTGGGTGGCAGAGGGGACGCAGGCCCCCCCACTCCACTGTGTTCCAGCCTGGGGCCCTAGCAGCAGCCAAAGACCCGCTGCTGTGTCAGTGGGGATCCTGACCGCAACACACTGACATGGGCTCTGGCAGTGCTGCAGCCAGACTTGGGTCGACTGCCCCCAGGCTACTTCCTTCCTCCCCCTCTAGAGGTACCTGGATCCGGACAGTATCCTCCGCAGGGTCACACCCCATAGGCTCCTCGGGGTAACTGGTGCATGATAGGCCTCGCAGCATTTCTGGGCTTGGGCTAGCATCAGGCAGTGTCCAGTCTGGCCAGTCCTCAGGTTGGCTGCCAATTGCCGTGGTCTCCCCACTGGGAACTATGCCACAAGCGTCTGGTCGCTCCGGTGGCTGAGAGACACGTGAGCTCTGGGGTCAGGCTTTTATAATTCCTGTCCTGCGCCCTGACTGCTGAGAGGTGGGCATAGGGTTTGCTGGCTCTGCCCACTTTGGTGTCCAGAGAGGCTCATCCCCCTTCAGGGCGGCGGGGAGCCAGACCTCCACGTTACACTCACACACCCCTTAAGTCTGGCTCCTGCTCATCAGGGCCAGACTCTTCCATACCTCCCAGGCAGGTCAGGAAGTCCAGCATTGGTGTGGTCCTTGTCTGCCCTATGGCGAACTGTAAAGGCATAGGGTTGGAGCACTAGGTACCAACGCTGTATCCTCATATTATTTGTCTTTCATTCTGTTCATCCACCGAAGCGGGGCATGATCAGTGGCTAAGGTGAATGGGGCTCCTGGAAGGTAATAACATAGGGCATCACAGGCCCATTTCACTGCAAGGGCCTCCTTCTCCACCACCGTGTAGTTATTCTCCTGCGGAAGAGGCATCAGTTTGGAGGCTGAAATCTCAGTGGAAATTTGGGCTGTAGAGGACCAGTTCATGGCAGACTCTCTTTTTGAGTTGCTGAAAGGCGTCCTCGCATTCCTGGGTCCAAACCACACATCGAGGGCTGTCCCTGGTTAAAAGGCCGGTCAAAGGGGCGGCTATCGATGTGAAATGGGGGATGAAACACCAATAATAGCCATCAAGGCCCAAGAACTGTTGCACCTGATGCTTTGTGGTGGGAGGTGAGCAGGCCGCCAGGGCCTGGACTTTTCCCACAAGGGGCTTCATTTGTCTGTTCCCTATGGTGTAGCCCAGATAAGTAGTCTCTTGCCATCCCATGTGGCATTTTTTTGGGTGGGCTGTCAGCCTGGCAGCCCACAGGGATCTCAGGACTACAGCTACTCATACCAAATGATCCTCCCATTGGCGGCTGTAGATGACCACGTTGTCCAGGTAAGCACCCACATAGTCTCGATGGGGTTGGAGGACACGGTCCATCAGCCGCTGAAACGTGGCTGGGGCGCCATGGAGACTGAAGGGCATCCAGGTAAATTAGCATAGACCTGTTGGGGTGGCAAACACGGTCTTCTCCCTCAAAGCGAGGTCAAGGGGGATTTGCCAGTAGCCCTTGCTGAGGTTGAGCGTGGTGAGGAAACAAGCCTCCCCTAACCAGCAAAGCAGCTCATCTACATGTGGCATAGGATATGCGTCGAATTTGGAAATGGCGTTGACGCATTGGAAGTCGATGCAGAAGCACTGTGTTCCGTTGGGCTTGGGTACAAGCACTATCAGACTATGCCATTCGCTCTGTGAGGGTTCAATTACGCCTAGTTCTAGCATGGCTTATACCTCTTCCTTGACGATCTGCCGCATGCAGTGTGGCAAGGGCCTGGTTGTTTCTCGGATCACTACCCCAGGTTCTGTCTGAATGGTATGATAGACCAGGGTTGTATAACCTGGCTGGCCAGTGAAGGTTCATGGGAATATCTGCAGGAGGCACCAGACTTCCTTACGTTGTTTGTCCGTGAGGGTCTCTGTGCTGGGGCCCCCCGGTGTCTTGGGTTAGAGCGACATGGGGGGCCCAGTTCTGGCTCTGGCGGGTAAGGGTTAATAGGCCCTCGCGTTCCCGCCAGGGCTTCAGGAGGTTGACATGGTACCTCTGGATTTTCTTATGCCGATCTGGTTGGTTGACCTCGTAGGTGACGGGCCGCACCTTCCGGACTACCTCATAGGGGCCCTGCCAGTGGGCCAGTAGCTTGGACTCACTCAAGGGCAGGAGAAGCAGGACCCGGTTCCTGGGTTTAAAGTCGCAGCTCTGCGTGTCTCGGTTATGAAATTCCGCCATGCTTTTCAGGAGTAGCTTCCCCAGGTCCATGGCCACGCATTCGAAGGGCGTTTCTACTACGGGTGTGGGGACCAACGGGGCCTTGGGTGTCCGCGGGGGTGCGGCTAGCTGGCACTCTGGGCAGGAGTTACAATGGGTCCTTACTTCCTGATGCAATCCAGGCCAGAAGAAGCATGTCAGTATCCGAGCTAGAGTCTTCTCATGCCCCAAGTGCCCGGCAGCAGGGATGTCATGGGTGAGTTTCATTACTGCCCACTGGTGGCATCGGGGCACGAGCAGCTGGCTCTGGGGTTCTCTCGTGCATGGGTCCTGTTCTATCCGATAGAGCCGATCCTGATGCAGTTCAAAGTGTGGTCACTGCTTGGCCCGGTGCGGGTCAATGATGGCCCCATCGACCATGGCTAGTTGTTCGTAAGCGTGACTGAGGGTGGGATCTGCCCTTGGGTCCCGACAAAAGTCAGTGTGAAGCAGGGGTTCCGCCACTGCTTCTGGAGAGGAGTCCTCGGGCTCTTCCTTTGGTCTGTGGAAGTCTGGCACTTCCCCGTCTTCCGAATGGGTCTCAGGGAAGCTCCCTTCCAGTGCTGCGGTAGTGGTGGGCGTCTTGGCAGCACTGGAGTAGAGGACTTCCGGGAAGTCTGGCCAATCGTGCCCCAGGATCACCAGGTAGGCCGAGCCAAGCCGACCACCATCGATTGCGTGACTCCATCCAGGGTCAGTCGGACTTGGGCACTGGGGTAGGGTCGCACGTCACTATGGATGCATTGTAGCCGGATCGTCCCCAGGCATGGGTCAGCCTGGAGACCGAGGCTTTGGCGAACCAGCGCACAGTAGGCCTGGCAGTTCCTCAGAGTAACTGGCACACGGTAGGCCTGGCAGCGTTTCTGGGCTTGGGCTAGCATCAGGTGGTGTCCGGTCTGGCCAGTCCTCGGGTCAGCTGCCAATCGCTGTGGTCTCCCTGCTGGGAGCTACACCGCAAGCGTCTGGTCGCTCCAGTGGCTGAGAGACAAGTGAGCTCTGGGGGTGGGCTTTTATACTTCCTGTCCTGCTCCCTGACCTCTGAGGGGCAGGCGCAGGGTTTGCTGGCTCCGCCCAGTTTGGTGTCCAGAGAGGCTCATCCCCCTTCAGGGCGGCGGGGAGCCAGACCTCCTCCGCTCCAGAAGCACAAAGCTGTCATAAAGCCTTCATGTTAATTGTGTCAAAGAGGATGAGTAGTGTGATTGGTGGCTATCCTTCAACTCATTCCAATACCTAAAAGCCCTCTCTACTATACCTGCTCTCTCTGCCGTGCTTCTTGGGGTTTATTTAGCCTAATTTAACTGGGGAATAAGAAGCATCTTATTAAATGCAAGCAAAATGCACATGTTCTCCAATGGAAAGACTAATGCCTGATCTAGGAAAACTTAAGGTAAAAAGAGCTGGTGATGAGTATGTAAGCTATATGTTTCCATTCCTACTATACAGTATATCTAACCTTAAGCATGCAAAAATAAGTCAGACTCAAAGAATCCTATTTAAACAATGAATTTTGAGATTTTTTTTTATTTGTCTTCCCATTTCAAAGCTATCAGTGTGCAATGGGGTCACATTTCCCAGCTTTCTTTTTTTTTTCACTAGGCCTAGAAACTTACAGAATTTTTAACTGAAGCTGAGATTCTTACAAATCTGAGAGCAGGAGCTTAAAAAAACCAACTATTGTGACTCACAATAATGAGAATACATTTTTAATGATAGTTGTGTGTCTGGTCCCTCAAAAATGTATCCCTGTTAAAAACACAACCTCTCACTACACCATTCCAGATACATTATTTTAAAGCGTTCTATTTGTTTGGTGGAAAGAGAAAAGGAAGACACTGGGCTCTGTTTTCAAATACAGATGACTACATTGTACAAACAAATCCTGTTTTCACATGTAAGTGCAGGATCTTGGACTCTGTTACCCATACTGGTGGGACCTCCTGCTTATTTCAAATTGCAGGAGCTGAATTCTTAATTTTGGTGGCCAATAAATATGAACTCAAGCTGCCAAACTTTTAGCTTTAGATCTAGCTCTAGATTTTAATACCTCAAAGTTAAGGGGCATTTAGACCTGTTTATTGACCTGACATGTAGTAGTCACTCTTATAATTGGGCCCTTCATGTTAATACAAGTAAACCCAGCTATTCAAATTTCATTTCTGCCCAGTGTCCAAAATTAATATAGGAAAGCAAATTCCTTTTACCCTAAACTCTGGCTAAAGGTTTCAGCTATTCTCCCTGCCCCTCCGCCCCCCAGAGGAGGAACATAATCAGCGTTTACTTGTATTGAGAATTGCAAGCTCAATTTGTAGTGAAGTGACAGGAACTGAAAATGTGGAAGCATGTACTTTTCAGTCTAAATAGAATTTATTCCAGACTAAAGAAACTAACAAAATTTCCATAAGAAAGAAAGTGAGCACACAGACTCTGTGTTGTGGTTCAGATGCAGTATGTTACATAAAGTGGCAGCTGCCTCTTAGCAGGCAGGGCAACTTCTACATTTAAAAGGTGAAGTATGTAGCTAATGGAATGATGACATCCTTGGTGGACGCTGCTGGGTGCAAAGCACCATCAAAAATTGACTCCCTTAATTAGATGCCTAAATGCAGGAGCCTATATTAAGGTACCCAGTTTTGAAAATGTTGGCTTAATCTTTTAGCTACAAAACCTGCCCTTAATGGGAATTTTTCTTTTGGAGCTGATAAGGATGCTAAAATCACTTAACAGCATTTTCAGGCTAATAGGGGCAGTGCTGCCATTGATGTCTGTATATTACTTCCCAAAATGTTAGCACATGAACATTTATGACTAGCTAAATACTCAGTGAAAAGCAGCATTAAAAAATTGGCTAAATCTGCCTCATGTCCAATATTCCAGGCCATGTCAGCCCTGAAGAAATTATCCTCTAGAGAATTCAATGGTCATCAGGCTCATGGAAGCTGGGCAGAAGTTCTTAGGCTTACAACTGCTTGACACTTTTATTAGAAAGGTGCACAACTTGTTGTAACCTTTTCAGAAAAACACCCCCAGAAGGTTGATTTTAATTGATGTGCAGTTTCTTATACTAATCTAAGTAAGATGTCAGATGCAATTCCAGACTATTACTTTTTACTGAGCAATCACAATGCAACTGTTATTGTTTTCTTCCTAAATTTGTATGATGGTGTTAATAAAGAACATCTTTATTCGGCTTTGCTTATCTCGGAGATAATTATTCATACAGGTTCTTAATTTATGATGGATATTCTACATTGCCACTCAGTTTTCAGATAACCCATCTGGGGTATTACAAGCTTCCTAAAATAATTCTTTAGAGATATATTGTGCACTCAGTTACACAGCATTGTAAAGGAGCGGCATATGATCCTCACTTTATTTGAGCTTCTGCCAAAATATGTACTGTAGAAATATTTAGAGTATGGCTAGTATTTTGTGTCAGAAATCTGTGCTAATAGCAGTTTTGAATCTGGATAATTTACATGCCTTTGGTACATATAAAACAGAGCGGAGAGTATATTTACAACATACATATCTACTACAGTACTCATTTAGAAAGGAGAGGGCCATAGTTTAGCCAAAATAGTAACATTGTTTCACTTAATCATCTACAAGTTCACTGATTCCCGCGTATTTCAATGAGGACTAGAAGCCCATCCTTACTGTTCCTGTAAATTGCCCAATGTACTGCTTTCGAATATTATCTATTCAATAGCTTGAGGCTGATTAAGATGCCTTAATCAATTAACCCTTCTCTGTAGAAGCGATGGCACTTGACAACATATGGCCCAGACTTAGTATGGTAAGAGTGTGTATTTTGTGAGGCTACTCCTGAAATTTATAACTGGCCTGGCATGAACTAAAGATTCCAGTCTTCTTTCAAAAATTCTACTGACTTTTCAAAAAAGTCAAGATTCCAGTTTTTCACATCTCTGCTCTGTGGATTCAACAGTTTAAAAAAAAAACTATAAGCTCTATTACGAGGCCACAATTTCAAGCTTCTATAATAAAGGCTTAATATTTTTCTGATTTTTCTGCATATCCCAAGGTGTTTCTTTCACTGGCAGACTTGAATGGAATCCCATGCCTCAGAACTTACTCATATATGCAGACCTCCATTCGCAGGTTGATTGGAGACAAAGCAGAGCTTGGTATTCGTTCTGTAAGAACAACATTAAGGGTGGGATTTTCAAAGCCTAAGGGCTTGGCTACATTGGAGAGTTGCAGCGCTGGTGGGGGCTTTACAGCGCTGCAACTCACTCACCGTCCACACTTGCAAGGCACATACAGCGCTGTATCTCCCTGGCTACAGTGCTGGCTGTACTCCACGTCTGCCTGCGGAATAACGACTGCAGTGCTGGTGCTGCAGTGCTGGGGTGCCAGTGTAAACAGTGATTAATCTTACTACGCTGTAACTGACCTCCAGAATTTTCCCATAATGCTTTTAACTAAAGAACTCTTTGTTTTGTTATGATGCCTCTCTTTGTTTTGTTGTGAACTCGGGGCTCCCGGAGCTGCTTATCTAAAAAACAAACACAGCTCCTGTTTGCTGTGAATGAGGCAGGCAGGGGGATGAATGTCTACAGCTAGTGTTTGCTTGAGGAGAGAAACAGCACGGCGGGGGGTGGGAAGGGAGTCCCTCGGAGCAGCTGCTTATCTGGTCTGCAGGCTATTTGCATTTAAGAGTGAATGAGGGGTCGGGGAAGTGGTCAGAATTTGCAAGGCAGGGAGCTGACAGTGTTGGCTCCAAAAATCCACTCTCTCTCTCCCCCACGCTCACTGTCACACTCCACCCCACCCCCCTCTTTTGAAAAGCACGTTGCAGCCACTTGAATGCTGGGATAGCTGCCCATAATGCACCACTCCCAACACCGCTGCAAATGTGGCCACACTGCAGTGCTGGTAGCTGTCAGTGTGGCCACACTCCAGCGCTTTCCCTACACAGCTGTACGAAGACAGCTGTAACTCCCAGCGCTGCACAGCTGCAAGTGTAGCCAAGCCCTTAAGTGATTTAGATGCTGCATTACAATACAAGGAATGGGAGCTGGGCATCCAAATTCTCTAGGCAGCTTTGAAAACCCCACCCTCAATATTCTTACAGAACTAATACCAACATCATTCCATAGACTACATCAGAACTCCTGAAGCGTTTATCAATATGTTCACAGGCTTAGCTCGTGGGGCTGCCCACTAATTAGAGGTCTGTGTTTATAGAGCTGAAGGTCATGAGTTCTATACTCCAAGCTGCATTGTGATGTGCCTGGCCACCATCATCTCTGTATGTGCTGTGTAGCCATGAATCATTACAAGGGCAGCTGTTAAAATGTAATGGCATCTCACCTTCAAGATTAAGAGTACTGTACACCTCTATGATCCTTCAAGTCAATATTAGGTAAAGATCTAAAATGCTAAAGATCCTTCTTCCATGACCTCAGTGTGAATAGCTGGGTTGGGACCCAACTCCACTACTAAAGTAGACTCTTAAAATTGGAAACCTACTGTGTTTAGAACCTAAAATTACTGGCTAAACATAAAAACCATCTAGCCCACCATTTAAAAGTACATGCCTTTAATATACTTTTCTTAGGACATATTCTTTCTGCTGCTTGAATGACCATAGTCTTTTTATCTCAACTATGCTGCCCAGTGAGTTAAGGCAATGTAAATTATTCAGCTATGTTTGCTGTGAATTTTTAATGAACTTTTGTTGCAAAATAAAATCTAAACATGTGACCTTGTCCATCTGCAATTGACCTTCCCCAAATCAATACATTCCTTTGTTTTAATAAAAATGTAACAGTTCATCTAATCAAATGAGATATTAGTTTCTGTATATTTCACAAACATTGGAAGCATCCATGACCAAAATTATTATTCAGATAATTCTAATAATTGGAAATTGGAGCACCTTATTACTATGCATGGGACTTTTTTTTCTTAAATAGAAGAAATTCTATTTGAAGTGCAGCAGATTCCTCTGGGGTAGGGAATAATTTTACACACACACACACACACCCCCAAGGATCATACTATTTTCAAACGTGAAGAAAGAATGTAAAGGATGCACAATCTAAAATTACAAACAAATATATTTTGCTTTCACATGCATTAAACACCTTAGGTGGGATAACTAGTGATTTTGCTTTTACTTTTTTGCTGCAAATGTTCAGTTAGGAGGTAATTAAGACCATGTTTTTAGAGCAAGCCAATGAATATAAATACTTAAAAGATAAAAGGTATTGAAAGTTTTAAAAAATGAATGTTTAATGGCTATATTTTATGAAATGTTTAAAATCATTTATTATTCAACACTACTGGTTAAATTATTTAGAATACAAAAAAAAATATGTTGGCTTGCTAGCTCTGTAGTACTGTGCTTGATAGCTCCATATACAAGCTGGTCTTTTTCTTCAACCTTTCAATGCAAATTACATAGCACATGCGTTCAATGGTGGCTATTCATACTGTGTATGGATGTTCCATGTACAGGGCACTCTGTTCTGTCACTAGCTATGCCACTGTCTTGCTCTGAGTTTAGCCAAGCCAGTTAACTTCTCTGACTCAGTATTCCCTTGGGGATATTAATCTGTAATAACTTTTTGTAAGGGACTTTGAAATTCTGTGGATGAAACCTACTACTTGAGCACTAAGAATTATTATTCAGGCCAGTGGAATCCATGTTTTATAGCACCAATGGCTGTATTGGCAATGTCTAAGGAGCCCAAGATATGCACCCAATGTGCTTATAATTGTTCAGATTTTAATCAGAGAGAAACTCCGCCGTTGTTACTATTTCTGTAGGCATACATTATACGTGTCTTGTAAGACCAAAGACAAGGTTTGTTCAGAAATAGAAGCACTTCCAACAAGGCTTGCACAAATAGCAGCCCTCTTATTAACCCTGAATGTCTAGCTCAGCAGCATTTATGGCAATTCAGGATGTTTTCTTGATAAAACTCAGTTCAAAGCAAAATAGAACATTGTAGAGTCATATTGAGACCTTTCACGTCTCTGGATTCTGCTGAAAATGGCTCTGCATAAGATGATGTGGGTTGTGACTTTTTTCAAAACTGGGAGGCTAAACTGAAACATCTATGCCCAGGTTTTAGGTACCTAAATAGTGGTCTGGTTTTCAAAAGTGCTAAGCCACCCAAGAATTCCCGCTTCTGGGCACTTCACATTTTTGGAAATCAGGCCAATTATTCAAGTGACTAAATATGGCATTAGGTCTCTAGTTTAAAAGTTTCTAAACTGTTGATTCCCCTCAAATTTCTAAGATTAAATTGATCAACACAAGCTCAAGTGTCATACTCGGGTTTCTGGAGCATTTGCTGCCAAATCAGAAACCGGGAAAGAACACTCCTGAAGCGGCCTATGGAATAGCTTGCAGTTCTAAGCAAACACCAGGGCTTCTTTCCATTCCCCCATTAGCTGAATACAAAGACTCCCCCACTCATCCACCTTATAACAGGAAAAAAGGACACAGCTTCCATCATAAACCTCATTGTCCTGGCAGTTGCAAACAAGTGACTCTACTCCTTGACTCCACTGGTAGCTGCTCCTCTCCAGAGCTTAATATTGTAAGCATCTGAAAACATCTTCCACCTTTTTGGAGGGTGATTAAAAGGAGACTTTAGACCTACAGCGAGGGGTGAGCTTTATGTAGTTATATGCAGAGTTAGTGTCCTTCCAAAAGCCGCTCTGGCCAGCTCCTTTTGAAAGTCCAGGATCTGCTCATCCTACCACATACATACAGGACTGCTCTGCTCTCCTCTCCCTTCCCACTACTGGTGTTCTACTCTTCCACAGATCAATTCAAGCCAGCACACACCTTGTACACTGTAGACCTAAATATTTTTCCATCTTTAACTTTCAGCCAAATTATAGATAATGTTTCTATCTGGATGCCTCTGTTAAAATGATCAGCTGTTTGTGTGTAACAATCAGAGTTACAACTGGAATAACTTTGACCTGTGCTACATCAGTATGTTGACACAAGCAGCTGAACTAATTAGGGTGAGGCAGCAATCATATGTTTTAACACTTTTCTGTGTAGATGATCCCTTAAAATAGTTTGCTTTTGGAGAAGCCTCCTATTGCCAATAAGATACCCTGATCCAGCAAAGCGGTTAAGCATGTGCGTCACTTTAAGCACATGACTAGCTCTATTGAAAACAATGGGCTGGACTCAAAGCTCACTGAAGTCAGTGGGAGTCCTTAAAGTTATGCATGTGCTTAAATGCTTTGCTGGACCAGGGCCTACCAGAAGATAGGTATTGTCTCACTGTAGAAATCAAAGGGAGAAGAGAGGCAAGAGAATGGTAATGTTTGTTTGATTCCCACAGTAGAGTGAGTGAAGCAAAGCTGATGTGATTGTAAATTACTTCACTGGAATAAGGGCAACTGATCTTCACACTGAAAGGTGATGAAGAATGGTAACAATGTGAGGAATGAGAGAGACTTTCTCAGGCAGCACAGCCTTCAGACTTCTGTGAACAAAGCTGCTGCATTTGAGACCACCTTTCCCCCACACTCTCCCCAAAATAGGCAAAGCATTGGGGGTTTTATTATATGAATTACAGCTATGCAGTGGCTAGATACAGTAGAACATTAGCAGTGGCTGGCTGAGTGATACATAACATTAAAATCATTTGCAAACATTTAATTAAAGGGAATTTTATGGCTGGACTAAAGCTGTTATTCCAGATGTTAAATGCCAGTTACCAATGCATTACAATGCACTCTAACCATTGCATAAATAAACGTATCCATGGGCTTAATCTGTAACTATTTTATGAGACACTAATATTGTGCTTAGGGCCTTGGCTTCCAAATACTGTTGCAAGAGCTGTCATCTATCAAGTTTTCCATGTGGTGGTCAAGGTTTCTAACGCTGTGGTTCAATGGCAAATAAGCCATTTATCAGGTTTTCTGAGCAGTTGGGAGGTTGGATCAATTTTTCAAAGTTCTTGTTGATAATTTCTGCTCCGTTTCCACATTAGTCTAAGACTAAGGGGTAGTCTACATTAACAGCGGCACAGCTGCATGGTGCACTGATGTAGATGTGCCCCTATAGCGCGTCTGGTGAAGACGCTCCTAGCCAACAGGAGAGCTCTCCCATCAACTTTATTGCTCCTACCTCTGCAAGAGGTGGTAGCAATGTTGGCAGGAGAAGCTCTGTCTACACTGGTGCTTAGGTCAGTGTAACTTACATCGCTCAGGGGTGGATTGTATGCAACCCTGAGCAATGTAAATTATGATGAAGTAAGTGATAGTATAGTCACTCCCAAAGAAGAGTTTCTGGATTCTTGGTTCAAGGAGTTCATTTTTAGTCTGACAATTTTTATTGTAACAAAATAAATGTGGCTGACTATGCTGTTGTGGAATTCACTGAAGGCAGAACTCGGCAGAATGTCCCTTTTTTTTCCTGGCACCATAGAAACATAGGAACCACCATGCTGGATTAGAACCGTGATCTGTCTAGTCCTGTATCCTTCCTCTAACAGTGGCCAGTACTAGATGCTTCAGATGAAAGTGCATGAAACCTTCCTGGTTGTTACCAGCTTTGCCTGTTACTTTGGAGTACACTCATTTATTAGGGTTACTCTTCTGTAGGGGGGGGTTCTGTACTTCTATCAATGTACTGCTTGTGTCACTTGTGTTCTCATAGGGAGCTCTACTTCTCCTTGCTGCAAGCTTCCTCTCAGTGGAGGACTGGGTTAATCAGCACTCCCAAGCTGACCCCTTATATGTCCCTGGACTCAGTAAGCTGGGTCGAGCAGCACTTCCAAGCTGTCATCGTCATATGCCCCTGGTTCAGCAGGTCTCTATCCCCACTTTCACGTTATAAAATCTGGTTGTAACCCACTTGATGAGCAAACCCCACAGGATTTTTGGGTGCTGCAGGAATCTTTTAGCTTAGGTATGAGAAGCGTTGCTGCAGAGCGAATGAGGAAACCAAAAAACTCCCACGATCGAGAAAAAGAGGGAAGCAACTAGCTTAATCATGAGTTATTTATTGCCAGGTAATAACCATAGGGGAGCCAAACAAAACAGTTTAAATTAGTTTTAATATTATAACTTAATTGTAAAAGTCAGGTTTAGAAAACTATAACTGATCACACAAGTCAAGGTCAGAAGGCTGTACCGAGAGAGAGCTGGGTTCTCATAAGTCCATGAAGCTTGAATCGATCGAGGGTCCCAAGTGGTGGTGGTAGCTGAGGGTCCGAGTGCTGGAGACAGGCAGAGCCCCCAGCATGATCCGTCAGGAGAAGATGAAGTCTCAATGAAACTGATGCAAATTGTGGATCCAGGCATCAGAACACTGACTTGAGCGTGAATAGGGGTTTCTGTAGAGAAATAACAATGGTTCAAGGGAGAACACTAGATTTGTTTGTGTAAACAAGGGAGAATACCAAAGCTGTTTTGTTCAAGCTAGACATGGGAGCTGATCATTCCTGGCTCTGGGCGGTGTTCCTTGGACGTAGCTCACAATGCAGTTAGGGAGCTTCACTATTTTGGATACCAATAAAGGATTTATTACTAGAATTGGTCTGATAACTACTGAGCTGGGTGTGTGCAAGTGTGCTTCTCCGTTTTTCTGGTCCGAGTTCCGTACGGTTCTTGCCTTGGAATCCGTTCTCCATTCTGTATGCTAATGGAGATACCTCCTTGTCCCATCTTTGATGCAAATGAAGCTAGGGGAGTTTTCTTAATCCTGTCATCCTTATCCCAGGGGGTTAGGTGTGTGTCTCACTGCCTTTTCATTGCTTTTTGTCAGTCTTTTTTTTTCTGATGCAGATTTGGTTCAGGAAGAGGCTGGGTGCAGGGGGTCTTTCGTGGATACTGCCTTTGGTTCCCCAAGAACACAGAGCTGCTAGGTAATAAGCCCCCCCCCCATTGATGGGGTGCTTGCATTGAGCGAGTATCCCCATCACATCCTTACTCCATGGTACTGGGTCTGATTTTCAAACCGTCGCAGCCACCACATCAGTCGCTGGATCCAGCAAACCAGCAGAACCAGACCAATTGCTAGAATAATTTGGAAACCAATGATCACCACAATGGGGTGAAGCATGATATTTAAAAGACCTGTTCACTGGGGCTCCACCCAAGCAAAGTATCCCACCAGCAGTGATGGCCTGTGTCTTTAATTGTAGCTGCTAGCCTGGAGATCTACTGGTTGTGGTGTCGAATCTTGAGTTTGCCATTCTTGTCCAAAGTTCGGAGCTTCTGTAGCTCAGTTTGTAAGGAGGGATGAGTTAATAGTCCCTTAATGGCAATGAGACCAACTCCCAGGGAAATGAGGGAAACATCCTTGTAGAGCTCAGGATAGGCTTTCAAATGTCCATATAGGCACAGTAAACTTAATATTACAACTAACAATAGTGGTTACATTACAGAAACAGTGATTAACGTAAGGCACCATAGGTTGAATCCAGTGTCCATTAATACAATATTACATCTAGTTCTTACACACACACACATGCTTTACCAACATAAAAACAGACCCCTTTTCCTGGATAACGTCAAAGGAACAGTGAGACTTATTCCCAGGTTGTGGGAAGAAGAATTCATCATGTTCCTTAGATGCTTGGTGTTCACAGATATATAACCCACCTTCTTTTCTCCTACACCCCTTTACATTTACCGTGTTCCATACATTATCTTTCTGCCAGGCCCAAGTGTTAGGGTCTCTGGAGTACATTACTGAGTTATCATTAATCTGTAATTCCATTGGGACTACTGGGTGGATTACTCTAATTTCTTTGCCTGCCACAGTTATCAAGAATAACCACAAGTTTTGCTGGTGGTGATTGTATGAAGTGTTAAATTAGTCCTCTGGCCCTGGTGGAGACTAGTTTTCCTCCGTTACATGGGGCTGAATTAAGCTGATTGCCTCCATGGGAATTTGTTCTGCTATGGCTTGCCGAATCATTCCCATGATTATGTTCTGGGTGAGAGCCTGAGTTTGCTCATGCACTGAGATCAATGAGACATTCTGGAGGGACTGTACACCAGACATCATTAACTCTTCATCTTTTTCCACCCAGGAAATACCTTACTTAACTGCTGTTCCTCACTTAACTGTTTCAACAATGCTGTTAGTGGGGTTCCCATCTTTCCTATATTTTCGGTGGCATATGAGTTTATTAGCCAGAACGTCTGTTTGCAGCATCAACTAAAGAGATTCCTGTTTCTACAGGTGCAATCCAATCACTTAATTCCCTTTTTACTCTATTTACATGGCTGGCCCCATGTCACATGAACTAGCCATTCATCCCAACCCTTATGGCTAGTTCCAGTCAAGGGAGTGCTTACAGGTGCTAAAACAATGAGGAGTCCTTGTGGCACCTGAGACTAACACATTTATTTAGCATAAACTTTCATGGGCTACAGCCCACTTCATCAGATTCATGGAGTGAAAAATACAGTAAGCAGTATATATATTACAGCACATGAAAAAATGGGAGTTGTCTTACCAAATGGGAGGTCAGTGCTAACGAGGCCAATTCAGTTAAGGTGGAAGTGGCCTATTCTCAACAGTTGACAAGGAATGAATATCAAGAGAGGGAAAACTATTGTTGTAGTGCTAACAAGGCCAATGTGATCAAGGTGGACGTTGGCCATTTCCAACAGTTGACAAGAAGGTGTGCCTACCCTGATGTTGAGGCAGGAAAAGGCCAGAGAAGTCCTTGACCTCTTATGGCTACCCTCATGTAGGTCACTGCTTCATGTTCACCCTGCAATATTGGTCCCAGACTCTCCCAGTATATATGGAGGGAGTGTGGGAGTTGTTCTTTCATCTCTGCCCCCTCACTGGTCCTGAACACGAACCATGACATCCCAGTGTTGCATCAGTCTCCTGCTGTTCATTAAGTGTCTGGAGTCTGATGTTGTCCAGGCTCTGTGCTGAACCTGTGATACCTCTGGAGGTGCTTGCCAGCAGGAACTCAGGAAGTAAAATTGCTGTACCACATGCATGGATTCTATGGGAATGGAAGCAACCCCTGGCCCTGCAGTGTCACTACCAGTTCTACGCTGTCAGCAACTCCTCGGGTTGCCCTGGGAAAGTGTTGCCAATTGCATGCAGACTGCCACGGGGGAGTCACTTAAGTTTTGTTATCAAACTAAGACCACACCAGACTCCGTCCCATTCTTCTGTAAGCCATTGTGGTTTCGAAAGGGACATATACCATCAAATGCAACCAGTGACAGCCTCCTGGGTGGCGGAAGGTGCAGGATAGTCCTGGTTTCCTCCGCTGTTTGGAGAGCAACCATACCCCTACATGTCATCACAGAGCTGCTAGGTAACATGGAAGGCAGATGCAGGATAATGTGTCCCCTAAGAGAAGATTTGATTTATAGTCAGGTGTAGGGAAGAGGTGCACCAAACTCCTGTGCAGAAAGGCCTCATTATAACCTCATACTG
This sequence comes from Mauremys mutica, assembly GCF_020497125.1. Taxonomy (NCBI): domain Eukaryota; kingdom Metazoa; phylum Chordata; order Testudines; family Geoemydidae; genus Mauremys; species Mauremys mutica. Next base: position 60,843,417 of record NC_059080.1, on the reverse strand, counting down.
AACTGAGTTCCTAGAAGAACAGCATCAAGACTTGCGGGATGAAGAAACTTTGGCCTCCTTAACTGCTGAGCCCCCCGCCTATCATGCTGACCAATATTGTCTCAGTGTTGCTTTGTACTCCCCCTATTTGTATCCATCTGTTGTAGAATCCTAGAAATGTAAGACTGGAATGGACCTCGAGAGGTCATCAAGTCCAGCACCCTGCACTGAGGCAGGACCAAGTATCCCTGACAGGTGTTTGTCCAACCTGTTATAAGGTTGCTTTGGCATAATTTGTTCTGGACAAATCCATGTTGGCTATTTACTTATCCCCCTATTATCATTTAGGTGCCTAGGTGGGCTTGTCCTCCAGTCCTTTGGGATACTGCACAAGTGGGTTAGGACCCACTAATGTCTAGTTTGTTTAATCCTCCTCCTGTGTCCTGTTTCCTTTGTGTAGCCCAGTTAAGTTTGCTGAGACAGTCTTTGAAAGGGACATAGGAAATATGCTGAACGAATCAAATTCTTATTGACACAAATGTTCATTCTACTTACAAAGTTATTAACATGCAAATCTCGTTGTTGCTGACTGACTATTCTTCTGAATCTTGAAATCTTAAATTGCCCGAAAGGGGTGAAATGTGGTAGAAAGGTCATTTTAGCCTCTAAATGTGACCTGTAAAATGGTTGAGAGAGAGCACAGAATGGGACCAAAGGTGACCTAAACAGTCTGTCTGAATAAAATAAAAGCTTGATTGGATAAATAAGGAGGAGTTGAAGGTTTCTGGAGAAGTTACAAAAATGTTTTATCAGGCTTGTAAGATGGAAGAGGGGGGCGTTTGTGGGCCACTGGACATTTGTCTTGATTGGCAAGTTTGATGGGACAAGGTTGCCACCTCTATTGGACATTTCCTTTCTGGAGAAAGTGTGGCAGTGAACTCTGAACATGACAAGGAAACTGCAGCAACATCGCCATCACTACTACCACGTGCCTAGTGTTTTTCACTTCCTTACAGTGAGCTGCCTTTTTCCTGATCCTCAGAGGTGTTCTGACCAGACAAGTTGAGGAGACAGAAACAGATGATATCACTATCTTCCTGGCTGTATCCTGAGTAACTACTGAGGTGTATCTCCAGAACAGTCTTTCAGCTGAGGAAAATCTGAAATCCTCATTACTTGATAACTACAGATTCCAAGACACTTTGTGCAAGGGCAGGATTATAAACTCTAGTAGCCTGGCCATATTCCAGCTCTGTATTACACTGTTCCCAGCTAAATTCCTGACTTTTTTTTTGTACGTGGATATTCTATAGATCCTGCCATAAACTGTCATGCAGCATTGCTGTGTGTTAAACACTCACTTTATTTCAATGCAGGAGCTGACTGTGCTTCAGTCATAGACTAAGTACAATATATATAGTTTGATTTAAAAAAAAATCCTTCAAAATAGAAGAGACTGTATACCTGCTAGTTCTTATGTATGGATGCCAGATTTATGCATCTCTTATTTTTACCCTGTCATCAGCTCAAGATTTCATATATTAAAAATAGTGCTCAGGACAGAGAAAACTAACAGCTGCTGGTATGAACGTTGTCTAGGTTGGACCCCAGACAGAATATCTGGCGCTGCTTATCCTTATGTTGTAAGGAAGCCTTCATTGTAGTAAGCACAGTAAGGCTATAATTATGGTGCCTGCTGAATTTCTGCCTTCTTTAAACCAAGTCTTGCACTATCATACAGACCTAGAGGCAGAAGAATTCATGGGAGGAAATGTAAGCAGCTTGCTCTGGATACCTTTCGGAAAGCCAATGGAGTCAGAGAAAACGAAGGTGAATAGCTTTAAAGCAATTCATTATTATTCCTTAGGCTTATTCAAGACTTTGTAAGTGACTAGCCAAGCTCAATGGCATTAATTGACATTATGACAACAGGGAATGCTCCACAGACTCCTATGAGAATTAGAGATGCTAGGTTAACTGAAATAAATGTTGGTAGTAAAACCACTGCAGATAGCCTGTCATTCCTTCCTTCCTTCCTTCCACTTCTGGGTCTTGATTATCCTGACACATGAACTCTGATCAACTTCAGCTAGAGAGAGGGATGTAAAAGACTGATGGGATGGTCAGGCCCCTATATTAAATATTGTAACTTTTTGGATTTGACATGCCACAGATGATATTCATATAACTTCTGTCATGGTGTATCATTTTACTGCTGAACAATGAGATATAATTTAATGTGACATGAACTGACACAGTAGCTGAAAATGCTATCAATGGTAGAAAGATAAGTTGAAAGAGGGATATGAATGATCAAAACACACTGACTTTGTACTGAGGTAGCCAGTCTGCCTGTGCTTAGAGTTATAATTAGCCACTGAACTTCTCCATCTGACACCATCCCTTCGCCTCCTTTGGAGTTCTTGTGATGGAAGGTTACTGCTTCATTTCACCAGCCTTTGACAGTGACCAGACAAGACTGCCTGGAAAAGTAGAAGGCCACGGGAGGGATCAGCAAGGCCATAGGTGATCAGATATCATGATTAAGCTTGTGTGCTCAGAGCATTCTGTCTTGCCATAGAATTTTCTTCCTTTCCTTTCAAAGGGAAGCTTGACAAAAATAAGATACTGGATAATCCTGTCCTGAGGAGTCCTGCCTCTTCCCTGCCAAGAATGGTCCTTTTCTTCTATACAGCCTTCTCCTGAATCTCCTTCTGATGCTTTCACCTCGTTCCACTCTGGGAAGCAGACAGAGCAGAATGGGCATAAAGCCAGATAGTATCTTCATGTTCAAACACCAGCCCGCAGGGCAGGCTAGAGGTGGGGAGATAGATGCTTTCTGCCTGGTCGGTTGGCTCTTTTCAGTGCTCCTGGAGGAATCAGGGAAGGTCTGTACAGGGAGAGGTTCAATAAGGTGCTGAGAGGGAGGTTAAGGAAGAGTGGGAGCGGGGTGAGGTTGTTTCAGATAAGCATAGAAGAGACAGAGATGGGAGCTTTTTCAGCTCGTGTTCTGCATGTTTGAACCCCAAAGATGAGGGAAAGTTTATTACTTAGGATTCTAAGAGTTAACCCTAATTATTTGAATCATTTATTGTTAACAGCAACAAATAGTATCTCTAAAGAGTAATTGCCATCTGTTGCTTTGTGGTCAGTGTAATTCATTGCCAGGTACTACTTCCTGGTCTAGTCTTTCACTCCACCAGCTATCTAGAACTGCATGCATTGCAGATGTTCTATCTCAAATGAGGGTTCATGTTGTTCTGAATCAACCCTGGTAACAAGCAAGAAGCAAGATGGTGTGTCCTAAAAGGAATCCAATCTAGGCCTTGAGCAATAAGCAATATCATGGAAATAAGATCGGGTGCAGCTTTTTCTGGGGCTTAAAGAACAATTCTGGCAGCTAGGATGAGGTGCATGGCTTCCCATGTTGCAGGACTTTGGCAGCTTGGTGGGAGTCAGATGAGTGTGTGGGAAGATTGAGATTTAATTCCTGGAGATGTGAGTTTTGGAAGCCAAGGTCTTGTCTTGGAAGCATAGCAGGGTGTGCAGTCACCTGTCCCATGCAGGAGAGAACTTGGCAGGTAGGAGGGGGCATATGGTCATGTGTTCTTACCTTAGAAGAAAGGGACTTACCAATTCCCCCTCCCCCGACTCCCTCATCCCATTGCCTCTCTCTTCCAGCCTCTCTCTTGCTATATACAATGATAAGAGTAGAATAGTATTACCATGCACCTAGCAGTTTCTTTATTTTAGAAACATCTACACAACATCAGGATTAGTGTTAAGAGAGACCCATTAGAATACCAAGCCATAAGTATGCTCTAGTGCCAGATCACTCACTCCCCAAGTAATTTTCCCCCACTCTGTGACTCTCTTAGAAAAAGTAATAGAATTCTGTAATAGTGATTCACTTATTCGTTATAGGGCCAAAATTGTAAATATAGGTACAACTAAACACAAGTAGCATAAGTTCAGGATTTGTCATTCCAGATCAGACCAGTGAGGTGTTTACAGTGTTATGTTTCTATACAACACTAATTCACACACTCATTACTTGTTTTATGGGAAGGCCTCCACATCAGGTCCTACTGCACTTGGCAGTGTGCAACAGCAGAACAAAGACACAGTCCCTGCCTCAAAGATCTTGCATTCTATTTTCTTGTCACAATCTCTGGTTCATAATGGTGCTCTATAGTTGCCAATGTTATTACTGCTTGCACTGTAAGCTCTGTGAAGCATGGACCATCTTTTCGTTTTGTTTGTACAGCCCTTGTCCATGACTGGGGGTCCTAGGCATTACAGAAGTACAAATAATAAATACTGAATAGTGTAGTGGTGCCTAGATATCAGAGCTGGGATCAAGGCAGGACTGTCTGACTATGTATATAGACAAGGCAAACAGAAATAGACAGATGGAAAGCAATAACCAAGCAATAGCTCACTGATTTGGCACAACTTGATTGCACTGGGGAACACCTGTGCTGTAAGTAGTAACATTGACAATAAAACTAATAAGACCCTTTATAGTGCATTAAGCAAGCATCATAGTCTGTGAAATTTTCCCATCAGATAGCTTTGTTATGTAGTGAATCATTGTGTCCTGCAGTTTGGGAAGAATCACTAAATGACTGTCCTGTTCTTAAAAAAAATAAAATAAAATAAAATCCAGATTTGCTATTTGGCTTGTATTGAGCATGCTCAGTAACACTGCTGAAGTCAGCTGCCCTCACTCTGCTGCCCTCCCCACTCCCCATCAGCAGTATTGAATGTTTACAAAAATACCACCAGGGAACTCAGAATACTTTGCACTATGACGCGTGGGTTAGAAAACCATCCGTGATCAGCTTGGGAGGAAAAGTTATACTCCAACTTAAATACTAGCAGCTTCACATTCTGCTTGAGAGAGAGGAAGGGGAGCAGAAAAAAATGACAATGAGAAAATAGTGTGCAAAACAGAGGTTAGGGTTGGGCAACAATTTAAGACAAGATTTCTGTGACCTTGTTTGGTTTTTTGGGTATGAAACTTGTGCAGCTTGATACCTGTGATACAGCAAGGAAGAATACAGAAAAGTCATCAAGAGCTGTGTGTATTGAAACCCCTTACTATTTTTATATAAAATGACAAGGGAAAATAAAAACAGACTCCATCTACAGAGCTGGCTTCCACTAATTGCCCTTAACTTTATTACAAATACCAAAAAAAAACCCCACCACGCCACTCTCACTACTGGCATTTTCTGCAGAAGCAGGGTTTGCTGCTGGCTGTTAGACGCCAGGGTGGGTCATGGGGGAGTGTTTTTGAATGATGATATTTACTCTGGTGTTAGAAATGCAGCATTGTAAGGGAGGCAGCACAACAGCTTTCCATTTAAACAGGAGGGAGGCCTGGGAGCGGCTGATTGGTTAAAACTGGTAAGGGGGAGGAGCTGAAGGCCTCTAAAGCTGATATCCTGGGGTAGGAATTAATTTTAGCTTAAAGTTTACCTAGTAGAGCAGCTTGCCCTAGCTTAGAAGCTACCCCAGAGCTGCTTAGATTTTGGCCAGAAGCCTTCTTGTCCTTAAAGATGGATTTTTCTAAAAGGGTGTTTATTTTGCATGAGTGTTGTTACTGGAGTCTTGTAAGTGAAACTAAACTGTTTTTATGGGACATTAGACTAAAAAAAATTGTTGTTTAAAATGCAATCTTCTGTTCATCTCTTCACTCCTTCTGGTTATCGCCCATGTTTCCCAGGCAACACCTGGAAGGTGACACCCTCTATAGCTAATAATTTTTCAAACCACCCAGTGGGTGTTTGGCATCATGCTACGGTTCTCGATTCCTCCTCTGAGCACAGTACTGATGTCTGCTAAAACAAAACTGGGCAAAAAGTGCCTGAAATTTTCCAAACCAGGCAGACACCCAAAAGTAGTATCTCTAGCAGAGTATGTTGGTGACCCAGTAACCCCTAGTAGCTGTATAGGGAGAGGCATTGTTCATTTTGAGGCTAATGAAAGAGTGGGCTTTCAATGAAGATTGGGGGTGGGGAAATCTTTAAACAATAGGCTTCTGCACTAACTAGGCTGAATCGGCGCATTGGTCACTGCCTAGGATAAATGAGTCTCCTTTGCTGGAGTCAATGGAGTGAGATACAGTCCTTGCATGGACACCCATGCCGTGAAGATAAGAACAGTAAAGCAAGAGAGTAGTTATCAAGCTATATAACGATGCTTTACATCCAGTTCTCCAATATCTGAATGATGTAGGGAGTCTGACAGACTTTGCTCTTAAATTCCTGGCAACTGGCATGCAGCTAATTATCTGACAACGATAACTATCATTTAATTTAACTTGCTGTAATTCATCAGCCAAAAATGTTCGTCTACAGAAACAATCATGCCTTATGCTTTCTGATCAGTTAATTGCAGCGGCAGCCCCTTATAAGAAACTACGCAACAAGTCTGAAATGTCAAATGATGTCAGATTATTCAAGGTTCAAAACAAATAGAAATTGTACTTTATTCCTGAGAAGAACCTTTCAAGTGTATCCAAGAATTCCATAGACCAATGCCAAGTTTATGCATCTGTGTCTCTAATCTATTGTCAATTCTCTCCCCCTCCCCTTCCTTTTTGCCTTCAGGGATCCATCAGCCATTGTGTATCTGAATTGATTGCTTACCACCTGAATCATCTGCATCTTGATACATCTTTGATACCTGTGGATCATCCCTGGCAGCGATGTCTGAGGTAAGGCACTAATTCAGGACTATTGTTTTCCCTCCTGAAAGCTGATACTCTCATTTTGCTCTGAGATTTACTGGTTAATGTCAAGGACTGGGCAAACTGTTCAAAACTTCTTGTTGGCAGCATTTCTTTTTGGAAGTTTAACTAGCAGAAGATGGACAGAAGATGGACACAGTTTTGAAATAACTAAACAAACAGCCTGATCCCACAAGGTGCTTAGCTTGTTAGTAGCTAGACTCTTCGGCCTTACTTCTCCTAGATTGGTACAGGCTTGAGACCGCAGAACTCTGTAATAAATAGGTCCCTCCTCCCTGACTTTGCTTTTTCCATATGTATGTATAAAATGTGGATATAAAAATATACAATGTGCACAGCATATGCTTCTATTATGTGTCTTACCCAGACTCTGCTATATTGGTGAAATCGCTATAATTTTAATAGTGTGCTTTACAGGAAAACAAAGCAAAAGGAAAATTGCTTCATTATTGTGTTTTTATCACCTCTTATCAGGGGTGCAAGTAGGGCAGTACCCTCCAGTATGCAGTACCGGCAAGAGATTTTTAGAAGGTACGGGGTACCGGAAAGACTTGGGGCTAGCCCCACTCCCTCCAGAGGGTGGGGTGGGGCTGTGCTCTGCCCTGCTCCTTAAAGGAGCAGAACGGGGCTAGGGAGAACATTCATTCTTTAAATGGCTTTAACAGCACAATACATATGCTAACAAACATGTAAACAAAGGCTTTGTTTACATGTTTGTTAGCATATGTATTGTGCTGTTATATTGGTCAGGAGTCCTCAAGGGGGAACGGGGGATGGAAGGTGTTTAAACAGTGTTTTTTATTTTCTTACCATTGGTCTGAATTATCTATGACATTCATACTGCATCACATCAAGTCCAAATCATGAGAGGAATGCTTCTGCTTGCACTGACCAGAAGATGTTTGGATTGTGATGTCAGTTCTGCAGCATGATGGGAATCAGGTGTTGTACCCAGTGTACATAGAATTCTTCTTTGCAGCCCAACTAGTTTAAGATGCATTTTGCTACCTGGAACTGGAGCAGCAAAACAAAGAAAGCAAATGCCTCATTTTCCAGCTTTGTGGGTGAGAGAACTATAAGTAAAGATTATAATGCCAGACACTGATGGCAGATTCCTGAGGCTGCTGGTTTAAGGCCAAGAACTTTGCTGAAAATGTTCCTCATCTTAGCAACAGAGCTAAGACTTATCACATGTCTGCCCACCTTTATTCGAATGAAGCTCCTTCTGATCTGATAGCTCAGGCATTGTCAGTTTCATCCAGAACAATTTACAAACTTGGAACCTAATCTTATAAACCCTTAATCATTTGATCAATCCCATTGAAGACAATAAGACTATTTGCATTACTATGGACCACTTTTGTGGGCTGGTAAGAGTTTCAGGTGTCTGTTCCTAAAGGAAGTTGAATCCCCCATTGAAATGCAATGTTTGGGAACAACACCATAAAGCAGTTCAGGATACAGTTCTACTTAAAATTTGCCTTTTAATAAGTCAGACATGCTGAAATGGCTCCTCACCCAACTCCCATATTCCATATAAACAGACTGAATACTACATATGTGGGGGGAAAGTGAGTAGTTAAGCATGTTGATCTTTGTATATACAAAAGGGGGCATCAGAGGGGGTGGGGAGAGCATGGGGTCCCCAGGGTGGGGAGGAGTCACATGGAGTGTCATGTGGGGAGGTTACATCCCCCCCCATGTGTCCCTCCCATGAGTACAGTACTGGCAAGAAATGATTTCTACTTGCACCACTGTTTACAAGCCATACTATGGAGCTAGTGTTGGAATTCTTAAGACAGGAATAGGCTCCTCCAATGCATTAAGACTCCCTTCTGTGTTTGAACTGCCAGAGCCCCTCAGCATTTGTAGGTAATAGCATAACTACAGCAATGCAGACTGCTCATCTAGACACATATTTGACCCTATGGCTTCCACCTTTTATTCAATCCCAGAAGCAGAAACAGAGACTGAGTTCGGAAGAAGAGATTAAGTTATTGCTTCACCTTTCTCTTTTCTCCCTTCCCCTATAGTGCTTTTTCCTCTTCCCCTAGTTGTCACTGTCTCAGATGTGCTCTTAATATACTGAGCTCTTTTGCAGCACAGGATAAAGATGACACTGAATCAGAAGAGTATTAGGCATTGAGTCTGCTAAAGCTTGTGTATTAGCATTTTTAATATAGCACATTCCAGAATAAAGTTAAGGCCCATTGGCTGGTAATCCTAGAGCTGCTTAGAATGCCCTTGCCCATCCTGTGTGTATTCTGTGGATAATAATTCTGGCTGCAGTGCTATCAATCCAGCACCTTTCATGAGCACTAAGTCCTTTAAATTTTTAAATTGAAAAGGGTCCCCTTCACTCAGACACATAATTTTGTAAATGACCTCAAATTAAAGATGGTAAGTGCTTCTCTAGCCATCTGTAGGTGGCCTATGTTGATTTAAATGACGATTCAATGAACTCCTTGGTATTGCTCTTTAACAATACAATGCAAAAAAGCAATAGTAGTATCAGATTCTCCAAACCACCATGGTGAAAATCAACCACACTGAACATGCAGTGCAAGCCATTAAAAATTGTAAAAGAAAAGCTCACGTGCAAACCCCATACACCGCCTCAAGACCATCTATCAGGGAAGCCATCTTGCTGCTTAGAAGCCTGGCTTGGGATATTTGGGAAGTCCCAGAAGTCTACAAATTCAGGCACAAAATATTCTTGTTTCATGGCAGCTATGGCTAGAGATTATTTGATTGTAAAAGTGTTTTCTGGTATTTATCAGTGGGTCATTAACCTTAACAACATCAACATGTCAATTGTCAGTAAGATAAAAAAGCTCATTATAGCAAAATGAGCACATTGTACATACAGAACTGGATTCCTGGTGAGTTATTAGCTCTGTACAAGCACAGCCATCAGTGTAGTGAGAAATTATGATGGAATTAATTGCTGTATTACAAGTAATGATGAAGAGCTAGAAGCAAACTAAATTAGACGGTTAAGCACATGCAGAGACCTACAGGTTTGGTTCATAAAAAGAATAACGTACATCAATTTTTATTTTCTATGACTTGTGCCCACCCTCTGTGTGAGTGGGAGGAGAGAGCCTAGGTCAATGAAAGGAACTACAAGCTTGTGTCATGCAGTCTGGGTGGGATCTAGGCACTTATCCATTTAAATACAGGAAAAGGGAGGGGAACCCATTCTCCGCTATGAGATAAAACACATGGAATTCCACATACAGAATGAATAGATTAAAGGAACTAAAGAGATGGCAATGACTATGAAATAAGAGGTTGACTACCAATACCATGTCTACAAGCCCTCTGTTTTGTTACTTGACGCGCAGGTTCCAGGGAAGAGCAACCAAAATAGCAACTGCCACTGAATTTTGGCAATGAAATTCAGTGAGAAGTGCAGAAATTAGAGTCCACATGGCAGACCTATTGTGACCTAGCAATAAATCCTGTGTATGACATGAGGGCTGATATCTGTCGTTCAAGGAGCAATAAAGGTGCAAATCATGACAGGGCAAAGAAGACTGGAGGGTTGCTTCCAGTCTCAAAGTACAATGGGAGAAGGTGCCACTGACTTCAACTGGTTACAACATAAAGGAAAGCTGTGTCCAGACCATGAGTTTGCAGAGTGGTGGTGTTTGAGACATGAGATGTGTTTGGAAGATGCAACATGCTGAAATCTGAGGCTTTAGTAAGTCAAGGTAGAAAGGGGGAGTTTGAAACTCCAGGTGACAGATCTATTACGTTGATCTGGGAGATTATGGGACAATGTCAGGCTGGATAGAAAAGAGAAAACCTTGGGACAGGGCTTGAAACAAACTGCCTGTTCTCTGTGTCAGATTCCATCAGCACTTGCATCTTGTTATCCCAAGGGGTGTCCTCGTTTAGAAAAACATTAAACATCTGCATAGAATTCAAAAAGTATCATTTTGAAATACACACACCCCAAAAACCACCGACTGCCTGGATGTTGTAGTGTAAACAGGGTAAGTGGCTGCAACACAGGGGTGAGGAGAGAGCCTCCAGTAGCTTGGCCTCTGCTACTGGGTATCCTGCTCTTTAACACTGCTTTTCTAAACATAAAAATTAAGATAAAACTAGAGTAGTAAAGTAGCTTTATGTAGCCCTCCTCCTCTCTGAGCCGGTTAGGTCTCAAGTGTGTCTGTACTGTGAGAGGATTCATTTATTCCTGTCAAATGACTTTCATTACTCTAGTAAAATCCTGCAATCCAGAAGCTTTTATGAAGTGTGTCTGGATTCTGAATTGCCTTGCTTTTCTGAGGTTCATTTCTGACCCAAAACACATTTCAGGTGGGTGGGAGGGTCGTCTATCATTTGTGCATGTCTCAGAACAGTGGAATTCAAAAAGCCTGGCAATTCCCATCTGGTAAATCTAATTTCAAGCCCTAGTAAGATGATGGAGAGTTTGGTATATCAGCCTCTGGGGCAGAACAAGCAGCAGGCTGTTGCTAGTTTATACTACACCATCAGTCAAAATAAGAAAGTTGGAGTGGCGCTCGGCCCAGGATAAAGGGAAAAGTGAAGGAACTGGCCTGTTTAGGCAGGTTGGAATAAGAACTGCCTTGAAGAGGTGGAGGGTGAAAACAAGGAGGAAGTGGCTTCTTGAGGGGTTAGGTGCAGCTGGCAGAATGAAGCTCCCTTCCAAACTGCCTCCCACTTCTCCAACAGAGATTGTAGCCTCTGACCCAACAGTCTACTCTTGTCTCCTGTGTGGCCCTTTGGACTGCTACCAACAAGTGTCCCACTCTGTCTCATGCAAGGGGGAGGACAAACACCTGCTCTGATAAGAGAGCTTAGGGCAGTGGTTTTCAACCAGGGGTCCAGGGTCCCATGGGAGGCTGCAAGCAGGTTTCAGAAGGTCCACCAAGCAGGGCCAGCATTAGACTCACTGGGGCCCAGGGCAGAAAGCTGAAGCCTCACAGCATGAGGCTGAAGCCCGGGGCCCTGAGCCTCTCCACCCAGGGCTGAAGCCAAAGCCTGAGCAATGTAGCTTCGCAGGGGCCCTGTGGCATGGGGCCCCAGGCAACTGCCCTGCTTGTTATCCCCCAATGCCAGGCCTGGCTTTTGTATATAGAAAATCAGTTACTGTGGCACAGATGGGCCATGGAGTTTTTATAACATGTTTGGAGGGGGGAGGCTCAGAAAGAAAAAGTTTGAGAATCTCTGGCTTAGGGAAAGGATAGATAGTGGGGCTGTCCCTCCTGGCAGACAATCAAAGGGCTGCCCTGAGGGGATGTCATACAGGGAAGCTGCTACAATCTGCGCAGGGTAGCAAAAGGGAGGGCAGTGGCTGTCCAGGAAGATTCACTTTCTGCCAACTGCCCCATTCCTACCAAGCCGCCTTGTCTGTCGTGTAAACCTACGTGCCTGTGTGTGCAGCCTTGTATGTCTAACATGAATTGTATCTGACAGTGAGTGTAATATTTCAGTGTTCTATAGATTGCTATGCAACAATTAGCCTGGAAGGGGGAGTTACCTTCATTTGCATGGCAATGAAGCATTCAGGGGAGTCAGCCCAGGGTTTGGACCTGCAAGGCTTTGAGGAATTAAGCAAAAAGAGGATAAACCGCCAGAATGTTTGGGCTAGTCTACACTTACCGTCCGGGTCGACGCGGTGAGTTCGACTTCTCGGAGTTCGAACTATCGCGTCTGATCTAGACGCGATAGTTCGAACTCCGGAAGCGCCGCGGTCGACTCCGGTACTCCACCACTGCAAACGGCGGTGGCGGAGTCGACCTTGGAGCCGCGGAGTTCGACCCCGCCGCGTCTGGACGGGTGAGTAGTTCGAATTAGGGTACCACGAATTCAGCTACGCTATTCACGTAGCTGAATTTGCGTACCCTAATTCGAACCCCCTTTTTAGTGTAGACCAGGCCTTACAGTGGCACAGACAAGCAGGAGAGTTCCTGATGGATTCAACTAGACAATGAGGTAGATAAAAAGGTCAAGGCAATTCTCTATGTAAGCAGCGGCATCATATTCAAGCAAGGAGGTGATAGTCCCTTCCCAGAAGTGAGAATGGCTGTCCTAGGCATATTAATACAAGAAAGATTCAAGCAAATTTAAGTAATGCCAGAGACCAGAATCAACAATGGAAAGATTTCTGGGGAGGGGGGGGATTAAAATGGAGCGTGGCTAAGCAATCACTATCTTCTCCAAAAATATGATGACTACAACCTTCTAGAAAGGGGAAGAATTACTTAGTAGGTTGATGCAAGAGAGGTATACCAAGGTGTAATGGGATGCAATAAAGGAAAATAAATCTTAGACTAAACATCAGAACTTCAAATAAGAATGGCCATACTGGGTCAGACCAATGGTCCATCTAGCCCAGTATCCTGTCTTCCAACAGTAGTCAATGCCAGATGCTCAGAGGGAATGAACAGAACAGGGCAATTATCAAGTGACCCCTGTTATCTAGTCCCAGCTTCTGGCAATCAGAGGCTTAGGGACACCCTGAGCATGGGGTTGCATCCCTGACCATCTTGCCTAATGGCCATTAATAGACCTATTCTCCATGAACTTACCTAATTCTTTTGTGAACCCAGTTACAGTTTTGGCCTTCACAGTATTCCCTGGCCATGAGTTCCACAGGTTGACAGTGCATTCTGTGAAGAAGTACTTCCTTTTTTGTTTGTTTTAAACCTTTGCCTATTAATTTCATTGGGTGACCCCAGATTCTTGTGTTAAGTGAAGGAGTAATTATTCACTTTTTACCCATACCATTCATGATTTCATAGACCTCTATTATATCAATACTTGGTCATCTCTTTTCCAAGCTGAACAGTAAATATAATGCCACTATAAAAATCCATGGTTCTCCCATGCCTTGAATACTGTGTGCAGTTCTGGTTGCCCTATATAAAAAAAAAAGATACAGTAGAACTGGAAAAGTTAGAGGAGGGCAACAAAGATGATTAGGAGTATAGAACAGTTTCCATATGAGGAGAGATCAAAAGGACTGTTCTATACTCCTAATCATCTTTGTTGCCCTCCTCTAACTTTTCCAGTTCTAATGTATCTTTTTTTTTATATAGGGCAACCAGAACTGCACACAGTATTCAAGGCATGGGAATACCATGGATTTATATAGTGGCATTATATTTACTGTCTCATCTCTCCCTTTCCTCATGGTTCCTAACCTTCTATTAGCCTTTTTGACTGCTGCTGCACATTGAGTGAACTAGCCAAAATGACTCCAAGATCTTTCCTGAGGGGTAACAGTTTACATAGACCCCATCATTTTGCATGTATAGTTGGGATTATGTTTTCCAATGTGCATGACTTTGCACTTATCACAGTCACTGTTATATCCTTGGGGGGCAGCCGGTTTAGGAAGAAATCACTTGAGGCCAGACAGCAGACAGCTAACAAAACCACCATTTTATTTACAGACTCAGAGAACTCACCCAGCCGGCTGAAGCTGGCTGAGCTATCCCCTAATAATCTAACTCAGTTACCATAGGAACCAAAAACCATGATAACCAAATACACAACAGTCACCTAGTTTTGCGAGATCCCTCTGCAACTCTTTGAATTTTGCATTGGACTTAACTGTCTTTTTAGTAATTTTGTATCATCTGCAGACTTTGCCACCTCACTGCTTAACCCTTTGAGTATGTTGAACAGCATTGGTCCCAATACAGAACCCTGGGGGGACCTTGCTGTTTACCTCTCTCCATTCTGAAAACTGATCATTTATTCCTACCTTTTGTTTCCAATCTTTTAACCAGTTACTGATCCATGACTGCTTACTTTGCTTAATAACCTTTGGTGAGGGACCTTGTCAAAAGCTTTCTAAAAGTCCAAATACACTATATCAGTTGGACCACCCTTGCCCCCATGTTTGTCGACTCCTTCAAAGGATTCTAATAGATTTGAGGTGTGACATTCATCTTTGTGTCTGATCATTCTGTTCTTTACTGTCATTTTCCACCAAATTTCCTGGTATTGCCCGTTGCTAGTTAGGCTTACCCCCAGCCTATAATTCCAGGGTTGCTTCTGAAGCCTCTTTTTAAAAAAATTGTCATCACATTAGCTAACCTCCAGTCATCTGATACAGAAGCTGTTTTAAGTGATAGGTTACATACCACAGTTAACAGTTCTGCAATATCATATTTGAGTTCCTTCGGAACTTTTGGGTGAATACCATCTGGTCCTGGGGACTTATTGCTGTTTAATTTATCAATTTGTTCTAAAACCTCATCTGATGACACCTCAATCTGAGACAGTTCCTCAGATCTGTCACCTTAAAAAAAGGCTCTGGTGTAGGAATCTCCCTCACATCCTCTGCAGTGAAGACTGACGTAAAGAATTCGTTTAGCTTCTCCGCAACGGCCTTGTCTTCCCTGAGTGATCCTTTAGAACTTCAGTCATCCTGTGGCCCCACTGATTGTTTGGCAAGCTTCCTGCTTCTGATGTACTTAAAAAAATTGCTAATAGTTTCTGAGTCTTTGACTAGTTGCTCTTCAAATTCTTTTTGGCTTGCTCTTTTCTGTTTTCCTCAGTAGAATTTGACTTCCATTTTTTAAAAGAATGCCTTTTTGCCTCTTTTACTCTGTTTATCCAGGGTGGCATTTTTTGGTCCTCTTACCATTTTTTTTTAATTTGGGGGTATATATTTAATTTGAGCCTCTATTGTGATTTTTAAAAGTTTCCAAGCAGTTTGCAGGCATTTCACTTTTGTGACTGTTCCTTTTAATTTAGCTTCCTCGTTTTTGTGTAGTTCCCCTTTCTGAACTTAAACGCTACTGTGGTGTGCTTCTTTGGTATTCTCCCTCCCACCCCCACCCCCCAGAAGGATGTTAAATTTATTATATTATGGTCGCTATTACCGAGCAGTTCAGCTATATCCACCACTTGGACCATATCCTGTGCTCCACTTAGGACTAAATCAAGAATTGCCTCTACCTTTGTGGGTTCCAGGACTAGCTGCCTAAGAAGCAGTCATTAGTGGTGTCTAGAAACTTTTTCTCTATATCTCGTCCTAAGGTGACATGTACCCAGCCAATATGGGGATAGTTGATATCCACCATTTTTACTGAGTTTTCTATTTTTATAATCTCTCTAAGCTCCTGGAGCATTCCACCATCCACCTGGTGAGGTGGTTGGTAGTATATCCCTAGTGCTATATACAGTACTTTTATTACTCAAGCATGGAATTTCTATCCGTAGAGATTCTATGGTACAGTTTTGATTTATTTAAGGTTTTTACTATCTTTGACTCTATCCTTTCTTTCACATATAGTGCCACTCCCCCATCAGCATGATCTATTCTGTCAAGCCTATATATTTTGTACACTGTTATATCCTCATTTAATACCAGACTGTAGAATTCTAGCATTTGTATACAAGCACTTTATAAAACTTCTCAATATTTAGTTGTCTGCCTTCATGTGATTGTAATTAAATGGGGATTCTTTTCATTTTACTATTTCTCTTCTTAACAATGAGTATTTTTAGTCTTCCAGAGGAAATGGTGACTGCCATTACTTGGGATATTTAACACAAAGCTAGAGAAAACACTAGAAAATATACTGTTGAGAGCAGTTTAACTAGGTAAAGCTCTACCATTGCTGAATTGTATAGAACAAATTCTTCCCTTATTTACACCTATGCAATCCCACTGAAGTAAATTTGCCCAGATGGATATTATTAGCTACTTCAATATAATATACAAGGCACCTGCTCTAGACATCTCTTCCCTCAATTAAAACATAGTCACATAAAAAGAGATCAAGCCAACAGTAATATTGCAATACATTGTTTCCTTTATGGCAACCTCTGTATAGGTGATAATTGAGAAATTCATATCTGCTTTGTGTGTAAATATATTTTATGCTTAGCAGTATAATATACGCGGTACAATCTCAGCAATCCACAGCAAACTACATGCTATCCAAAACAGATTCATATGTTGAAAATATTATTCAGTGTCTTCCATGATGTTTCGGTAACAAAGGTTGGATTCAAATATGTTTTACCCTCATGTCTCTGGGAGATAAGTCAGAATTATTATAATAAGGCTACTTTGTAGTGAAGATGCACAAATTCAAACATTTTTAAAACCGTTTTCTGAAAGCAAAAACTACCTTAAGGAATGCATTTAACCAGACAGTGACTTGGGGGAAGACTAATTCTCATAATTTTTCTTGCTATCTTTTGTTGACTGGAAACAAAGAGAGGGACAAAATATCAGAACAAAGATAACTGAGAGGTGTGAATATGAGTTGCTCTGTTACTGTATGTTGTTTGATACCACCTTCTGAATAAATGAGTCTTTGTTTTGAGGACTCAAACAGCAGATGTTTGGCACTATCTGATATCTACTTTGGCAACATGTTTCACTTCCCTCCTTTGTTTTACATGGCATTGGATCCATGTTTTACATTTCATCAAGGTTCTTTGAGGAATATGGACCCGATCCAAGGCCCATAGGAGGTGATGGAAAGACTCACGTTGATTTCAGTAAAAAGGCCTGATCCAAAGCCCACTGAAATCAAGACCCATTTCAGGTATAGAGAGCAGATTCTGATGGCTGAAAGGGACAAATGCTAGCTATTCTGGCTTGTCAAAGTTAGACAAATAATGGTGCTTTTAATCTTTATCTTCTTTCAAATTGTAAATTATTCTAGTGTGACAGACCCAGACCAGTGGGGTAGGGGAGTCTGGTAGAGGGCAAATATACTGGTCACTGGATGAGTAGTTTTCTGTTCCCTGAGTGGCCAGAGCAGGGGCTGCACTAGAGTAATCAGGAACCTGCTAGAACCAATTAAGGCAGACAGGCTGATTAGATCACCTGCAGCCAATCAAAGCAGGCTAATCAGGGCACCTGGGTTTAAAAAGGAGCTCACTTCAGTTTGTGGTGGGCGTGTGAGGAGCTGGGAGCCAGAGGCGCAAGGAGCTGAGAGTGAGAGCTGCTGGAGGACTAAGGAGTACAAGCGTTGTCAGACACCAGGAGGAAGGTCCTGTGGTGAGGATAAAGCAGGTGTTTGGAGGAGGCCATGGGGAAGTAGCCCAGGGAGTTGTAGCTCTCAGCTGCAATCCACAAGGCCCTGGGCTGGAACCTGGAGTAGAGGGCGGGCCTGGGTTCCCCCCAAACCTCCCAACTCCTGATCAGAGACAGGAGGAGTTGACCCAGACTGTGGGTTCCACCAGAGGGGAAGATCACTGAGGTGTGCAAATCTGCCAATAAGCGCAGGACTCACCAAGGTAGAGGAGGAACTTTGTCACAGTAGCTATAATTACTGAATTTCTATATTTAGAGTAAAATGTTTCAGAAATGCTGAACTGCACTATTATCAATTTTGTGATTATTTTTTAAATATACAGAGAAATATGAGCACTATAACTAGAATTATCCTTACAGTGGATATTATTGGATAGCTTTAGCACACAGCGGCATCACATCAGGATCAGGGCCCTGCTGTGCTGGGCATTGTATATGCATAATGAAGAAATGGCCTCAACCACAACGAGCTCTGTAATTTACAAGGTCACTTAGCATGAATACGCTCGTGCCCACAAAGCATTAGGTGCTGATATTGATATATGGTGGTCCCTATTCAGGGAAACTTAAAATCTGGAAATATCTTCCTGTTATCCAAATGAATCCAGGCCAAAGTGTTCACATTCTTTATGGGCTCATTTTAATTATTATTTTGGGGGAGGGGGGATATTTCAATGCACCAAATGCATCATGAGCCAATTTCAATGCACTAATTTGTATCAGCAGAGAAGCAGAAGCTGGAGCTGTCAGTTCACATCAGTCGTGAACTTGACCATCATACTTCTATAGACTTACCATTTTCCCATATAGAGTATTGTACTAAAGTGACTATGCTAATATGAGGATGGTAACAGAAGTACTTGCTACAGTAGCAGTTCTTTCTTGATGCTTCTTAGTCTTAAGGCCTCCCCAGGCTACTTCAGTGTGAGTTTACTTAAAAGGGGAGAGCTGGCAGCAAATGAGGCAGTCACTTGCCGCTTTTCTCTCCTGACCTTGAAAAGTCCTAAAGCTACATAATCCATGAAAAATAACTCTTGCTTAGTGCTGAGCATGTGTATTTCTACCCAGACAAATAACAATGTGAGCACATGCCCTGATCATTTATTCTCCTCAGAGGCCCATAAACCATGGGCAAATGTAACAAAAGCAGAAGATTAACTATGGTCGTATAAAGCTTTACATTTTTCATAATGTTTTCTCTACACAGAGAATTAGTAAATGTCACTAATTGCTAAACATTCTGTAAGCGATGGGGGCAGGAGACGGCAATTGTGCCTCCACTGAAGTCAGAGGCAAATCTACCATTGACTTCAGTGAAAGCAGGAGCAGCCTGTTTGGAAATGATTCAGTAAGGCTAGTCTCTAACAAACCCATTATTCAGATGAAGGCTGTATGAACTCATGCATTCTGCAAAGACAGTACCAGATAGCATGCCTGCTATAGAGGCAGCACTCTCAGCAGTCCCATAGGTAGTTATCCATCCTCCAGGCAAAATGGAGGAAAAAACCTGTTCTCCCCAAAGAAAGGCACAAGCCAATAGCTAAATTTAATATATCCTTAGCTGAACAACTAGGCTTGAATAATAATACTGCAGTATGCTGTTGATCTCTTTTTATATCTCCATCTTGGTCTGTGGCTTGCAGCACAGGGCAACACAATAATACAGAACAGGAAATTGGGCAAAAACCCACAGACCCAGCAGCCTGTCCAAGAATGCACTGAAATATTCTCTGAACTGCTTCAAAAAGCACTATTTGGCCACAAGTTGTGTCCTCATAGGGGAAAGGAACCATGTAAATCTTTCTAGAGCCCTTCACTGATCACATCCGGTTCCCCAGATGGTTTTTTTTTTTTAAATGGTGTATGAAGAGGAAGACCAAAAGTCCCTGGTTACTTGTTCAGTGCTCTGACTCTGAAAATCCATTCTCTTAGACTGGAATTACATTTAGGTGATGAGACAGGCAGAGTGATACAACCCCAGACATCCCAAGATTATGAGATTGACCCAAAAACAATTCCTTTTTTATGTGCTTTTTGGTGTCTTTCCATTTCTTCCCTCCCCTCCCCACACACACACGGTGGGTGTGTGCGCACATGCACAATTAGTAGTGCCAACACTGCAGAAGTTCTCACTAGGAGACCCAACTGAGATGAAATTACACAGGTTTGCATGAAATGCTGCCTGTTGGTGTGGAACATCCAGCTTCTCGCTACACCTCTCACTTTTAATTCATTGTGGTCCCTCGCCCTCCCCAATCTCCTCATTCAGCCCCAAATCTACCCAGGGCTGGCTCCAGGCACCAGCGAAGGAAGCAGGTGCCTGGGGTGGCCAATACAAAGGGGCGGCACTCCATCCGTTTTTGGCAGGGGCGGCTCTACCTTTTTGGCCGCCCCAAGCAGTCATGCGCGGGAGGAGCGGACCTCCCGCGGGCATGACTGCAGAGGGTCCGCTGGTCGCGCGGCTCGGCTGGACCTCCCGCAGCTGCGGACGGTTCGCAGGTCTGGCGGCTCCACTTGAGCTGCCGCAGGCACGCCTGCGGGAGGTCCAGCGGAGCCGCGGGACCAGCGAACCGTCCGCAGTCATGCCTGCGGGAGGTCCACTGGAGCCGCGGGACGAGCACCCCCTCCGCAGTCATGCCTGCGGCAGGTCCGGTCGTCCCGGGGCTCCGGTGGACCTCCCGTAGGCATGACTGCGGCAGGTCCGCCGGCCCAGCCTGCCGCCCCCCGGGGAAAGGGCCACCCCACGCACGTGCTTGCTGCGCTGGGGTCTGGAGCCGGCCCTGGTTTTTGGGGCAGCATATCCGGGTCTGTGGCAGCAATTCGGCAGTGGGTCCTTCGCTCCCTCTCTTCCTCTTCAGCAGCAGCTCAATCAGGTTTTTCTTTTTCTTTCTTTTTCCCGCCACTTGGGGCGGCAAAAAGGCTGAAGCTGACCCTGCATCTACCTATTGCCCTCACCACACCTCTGCTCCTCCTGCAGCTCCAGGAGTTCTTCACTCTTTCTCCCAGGCCTGGGGGAACTGCTGCAGTGAGGTGGTCTTCTTCCAAGTGGCAG
The DNA here is from genome assembly GCF_020497125.1 of Mauremys mutica. NCBI lineage: Eukaryota > Metazoa > Chordata > Testudines > Geoemydidae > Mauremys > Mauremys mutica. The sequence goes on along the minus strand of NC_059080.1, from coordinate 60,822,585 downwards.
GGATGGAGAGAGGAGTGGGAGGAGGAGCAGACTCCCCCATTTTAAACTGGAGGAGACTGTACAGCCACCCTGAGCTGGTGGACACTTTCTGCTCCCTTTTTTCTGCACTTTCCTCCTGTAAAAATGGTTTTGTCCACTTCCTCTCCCCCCACTCCTACCTAAAAACTCTTCTTGGCTTCTGAAGGAAGCAGGGAGAGCTTCCTGAGGCAGCCATGGTTGGCTGCTCTTCCCCAGAAGGTGGAAAAGGGAGCAAGTCAACCTGTCAGTGGGGCAGGGCTGCAAAGAGCACAAGGACTGGAGCTTCCCCCCTCATTGACAGATGACCTCCAGCAGCGGCCAAAATCATATGATACAAGAGATAGCAGTGCTGTGGATAGAGCATTAGACTGGGGGCTTGGCTACACTGGAGAGTTGCGGCGCTGGTGGAGGCTTTACAGCGCTGCAACTTAGTAACTGTCCACACCTGCAAGGCACATCCAGCGCTGCAACTACCTGGCTGCAGTGCTCGCTGTACACCTGGTCTGCTTGGGGTATAACGAGTGCAGCGCTGGTGCTGCAGCGCTGCTCGTCAAGTGTGGCCACACACCAGGCGCTGTTATTGGCCTCCAGGGTATTAGGAGATATCCCAGAATGCTCTTAACTAAATTACTCTTTGTTTTGTTATGATGCCTCTTTGCTTTGTTGTGAACTCGGGGCTCCCGGAGCTGCTTATCTAAAAAACAAACACAGCTCCTGTTTGCTGTGATCAATCTGTAACTGACTGTGAACCATCAATTGAGATAACCCACTACCTTGCTGTGAATGAGGCAGGCAGGGGGATGAATGCTGTTTGCTTGAGGAGAGAAACGGGGTGGGAGGGAAGGAGGGGGAGAAAGGGAGTCCCTTGGAGCAGCTGCTTATCTGGTCTGCAGGCTATTTGCAGTTGAGTGAATGAGGGGTCGAGGAAATGTTCAGATTTTTGCAAGGCAAGGGAGCTGACACACAGTGTCGGCTCCAAAAATCCACTCTCTCTCTCCCCCGCTCCCTGTCACACTCCACCCCACCCCCCTCTTTTGAAAAGCACGTTGCTGCCACTTGAACGCTGGGATAGCTGCCCATAATGCACCATTCCCAACAGCGCTGCAAATGCTGCAAATGTGGCCACACTGCAGCACTGGTAGCTGTGAGTGTGGCCACACACCAGCGCTTTCCCTACACAGCTGTACGAAGACAGCTTTAACTCCCAGCACTGCACATCTTTAAGTGTAGCCATGCCCTGGGATTCAAGAGAGCAGGATTCTGTACCTGGCTCCTCTTCTAGCCTGTACAAGTTTCTTCCTCTTTTGGTATCTTTTCCCTTTGTCTGTTTTGATTTCAGGCTCTATTTGTACAATGCCATGAGCACCATGGGGTTCCTTTCTCAGATTTGGTTACAATAATAGAAATACAACTGCTTCTTTTAGAACAATCAAACAGAATCCAGCTGATGTGAGGGAGAACAACACCTGTAGCCAATTTCAGACAAAAAACAAAATAGTGGCTTCATCCTTCTGACTTACAGTTCATCAATTAGTGCCAAAAATCTATATCCTGTCAGCATATCTGACTGACTCCAGGATGCTTTTTAAAAGCATCCAAGATCTGTAGAGTATCTGTTGACATGATATGGATTTTCATACAGTGTTTACACTGCAGTTTTCAAGGGAGTCAATTTGGAACTCATCAGCCTAACTTAATTAACTTTATCTGCTATGGTAACGCATGGTCACCAGCAAGGCTATATTCCTAGTGTGAAATGAAGCTTTGAGAGAATAACACAAAAAGTCATTAAATCCTATTGCTAAACCCGAGGAGTGTTACACTTTATATACATTGTCGCTATTTCCGGGCTAAATTGTGGCACGGGTTGCCCTTCAGTGGTTCATGACTCCCTTCGAGGGTCTCTGCCCTGAAAGAGAAACTGCTCTTCCCAGAGTGACCAAGCACTTGGAGGGAATGAAGCCCCTCTACTGCCCATTGAGGGGGCACAGCATACTCTTCTCCATGGCTCGATATGGAGAGGTGGCAGGGCTTTTCATGCCTCTGACTACAAGGACAGCCTTCATAGCTGGAGCCTGAGCATGTGACACAGCTCTATCTCATAATTCTGCTGATGAGTATCTTAAACATACAGATGAGTGGGAAATGTTTGGGGTTTTTTGCCTTGTCTGCCATATATAATGTGGGGCCAAACTAATATAAAACTTTTATTAAAATATGTATAAATGGCACATAGGTATACATTTTGGGAGTCATCTGAGGCTGCTGAGGAAGAGCTGCACTTCTGTGGACATCCACAAAGAGGTTAATTTTTAATGTCAGGTCAGTAATACCCTTTGAAGCAAGAGAGTTTGAGCCCACTTCTACAAGAGCAAATGCTCAACCCGCACATCTGGTGTTCCAAAATAGACACTAAGTGCCAGATCCTGCAGACCGTCATGCTTGCACAGTGACCATAAAAGGCACTATTCAGGTGTGTAAGGATTACTCATGTGAATAAGTCTTTGCAGAATCAAACTCTGAAATAGGAGCCTGATTTTTACTGGTGTACTCAACTTAAAGATCTATTCTTTATTATTTTTGTTTGTTTTCTGGCTTGCTGGCAAATCTGTACTTTATTTCATGATAGGACTTGCTTAGAATCGAAGGCATGTTATTGAAGCAGAGCTCAGCTGGTTTACATAGTCTGTATAAAGTTTCTTGATATGAAGTTCAGATAACCTTAAGGTTAGTTATGCCTTCAACCAAGATAGGTTGGTTTTTGAATATTAAAAACAGTAGCAGTTTCACACAGCTTTCAGAGCTTTGATTTTAGAAAATTCTGGTCACTGAAGCTGCCCTATTCTATACACTTCCCTTGAGGCTTTAGTACGGGCCCCTGTTGGAGACAGGATACTGGGCAAGATGGACCATGGTCTGACCCAGGATAGCAGCTCCTATGTTTTTAAACTTTTGCTTATTTTCCTTGGGTAACTTTTTTAAAAAAGAGAATATGTCCCCATTGAAAATAAATAGGATTTATTCCCTTTAGGTGCTTTTGAAAATGTTACACTTCTGCAATCACAAAACCATTAATTACAGTTAGGATTTTCAAAAAACACAAGTAAGATAGGCACCTAACTCCCACGGTCTTTCAGTGGGAATTAAAGTTTCTAATTCCATTAGGTGCTTTTGAAAATCCAACGCTAAAACATTAGTCTTGACTCATGAGGAAATTAACTGAGCAATAAAGTACCAAGCCAAACAGATCATGTGATTAAAATACAACAAGTTAGATTATGCCAAACCAACTTGAGCTCTTTCTTTGAGAACATAACCAATTTTCTTAGACAAAGGAAATGCAGTAGATCTAATCCACCTGGATTTCAGTAAGAAGGACAAGGTAGATGAGGAGAGAGAGAGAGGACCCACTTCTGTTGCTGAGAGAGAAGTTTTCAAGCCACACACAGCTCTTCTTCAGGTCTGGGAAAGGTGTTCCGAGTGTCACAGCTAAATGCAAGGTGGAACAGATTGTTTAACATAAGCAGTTAGTGCACATTCTAAGGCAGAGTGGACCATTAACACCTCTGCAGTCATAGGACAAAAATAGGAGGTTAGTGGGTTACAGATTGTTGTAATAAGCCATAAATTCAACTATCTGAAGTGGGGGTTCCAAAGAGGTTGGAGCTAGGCTGTTCTCAGTGGTGGCAGATGACAGAACAAGGAGCACTGGTTTCAAATTGCTATAGGGGAGATCTAGGTTAGATATTAGGAAACACTGTTTCACAAGGAGGGTGGTGAAGCGCTGGAATGGGTTACCTAGGGAGGTTTTTAAGGTCAGGCTTGACAAAGCCCTTGCTGGAATGATTTAGTTGGGGTTGGTTCTGCTTTGAGCAAAGGGTTGGACTCGATGACCTCCTGAGGTCTCTTCCAACCCTAATCTTCTATGATTCTAAATGTGAACAGTGTCTCTGTTCAGGCCATGATTTTTAGTGTCTAGAAGAGTTATGAATTTAAGCTCCCAGGCTTTTTGAAAGCATTGTGCAGATTTCCTTTTGAGGATAAGGACTGAGAGTCAGATATAGAGCAATGGCTTTGTGAAAAGTGTTCACTCACAGGTTATAGGTTGTTTTGTCTCATCATTTTCCTGTATGAGTTCATTTGAGAGTGTAGAGATTGCATGGTTTCACCCACATAGCTGTTACTGGGGCATTTAGTGCACTGGATGAGGTAGACCGCATGTTGTGAGAGGCGTATGTAGGACCCATGGATCTAGAAAGGTGCATTTTGAGGGGTACTGATTATTGTAGCAGTGGAGATTTGTCTGCAGGTTTTGCATCTATTGTTCTAGCAGGGTCTGGTGCTGCTTTGAGTTGGTGTGTCCTGGCCTACAGCGAGTTTGCTTCTGATTATGAGCTTGGAGAGGTTGGGGGGTGGGGTGTTTGAAGGCCAGAAGAGAGGGTTCAGGAATGATTTCTTTCAGGGGAGGGTCACTATCGAGTATGGGTTGTAGTTTAATGATGCCCCATATGGTTCCAGTGTAGAGTGGTAGGTGTGCAGTCAGAAAGGGTTTTATTTCTGTATTGAAGTAGGTTCACTCAGCTTATTTCAGTGGCCCGTTCCATGATGCAGTCTTCTCTGGTGGAGTGTTCTTGTTTAAGGTGGTTTTAAGTATGTTAAGGTGTATATCCTGGACTTTCTCCTTGGAGCATATTCTGTGTATCTAACTGCTGGGCTGTAGACAGATTTCTTGGTGTGTTTGGGGTGGTTACTGGATCTATGAAGGTAGGTGTGGTGATCTTGTGTATGGTTCTCTGTAGAGTTCCATTGTTGAAGTTGATTGTGGTGTCCTGGAAGTTGATGCTAGTGTGAGAGTATTCCAGAGTGATTTTTAATGGATGGGTGGTAGTTGTTGAAGTTGTGGTAGAAATCTATGAGGGAGTTTAATACCAAGAAATCTGTTATCTATGGCCAGGCAGAAATTTGTTCTTTACAGCTGGGACACATCAGTTGGAAACAACAGAGGAGGTGAAAGACCTGGGTATATTGGCTGATCACAGGATGACTCTGAGACACCAATATGATGCAGCCATGAAAAAGGCTAATGCAATCCTAGGATACCCCAGGTGAGGCATTTCCAGTGAAGATAGGGACCTGTTATTGCCATTATACACTGATGAGACCTCATCTGGAATACTGTGTGCAAATCTAGTCTCCCATGTTTAAGAAAGATGAATTCAAATTGGGACAGGTGCAGAGAAGAGCTACTAGGATGATCAGAGGAATGAAGAGGAGACATAAGGAGGCTGGCTTGTTTAGCCTAACCAAAGGGAGGCTGAGGGGAGATATGATTATTCTCTCTAAATATGTCAGAGGGATAAACAACAAGCTGTGAGAGGAGTTATTTATATTAAGGGTGAGTCCTGACACCACAAATGGATGTGAACTGGCCATCAATAGGTTTGGTTTGAAATTAGATGAAGGTTTCTAACCATCAGAGGGAAGTTCTGGAGCAGCCTTCCAAGGGGAGCAGTGGGAGCAAAAAACCTCACTGGCTTCAAGAATGAGCTTGATAAGTTTATGGAGGGGATGGTATGAGACTGCCGAGCTCTCTCTGTTGTTAGCAAATATCCTCATTGGCCAGAGATGGAACCCTAGATAGGGAGGGCTCTGAGTTACTACAGAGAATTCTTTCCCAGGCATAGGCACCAACTCCATTGGTGCTCCAGGACTGGACCACCCACAGGAAAAAAAAAATAGTGGGTGCTTATCACCCACCAGCCACAGCTGAATGGAGGCACCCCTGTTTAGCTGGATGGAGGCACTGCCAAACAGTTGTTTGGTGGCTGTGGGAGGGGCTTGGAGAAGGGCAGAGAGCAAGTGGGGACCTCGGGAAGGGGGCGGAGCAGGACAGGAAGAGGCAAAGCGAGGGCAGGGCCTTGGGGAAGGAGTGGTGCAAGAACAGGAAGAGGTGGAGTGAGGGTGGGGCCTCGATGGAGAGCATGGGGTGGGGTGGGGTCTCAGGGCAGAGTGGGACTGGAGCATTGCTGGGAAAAAGAAACTCAGTACCTATGTTCCCAGGTGTCTGGCTGATGGGTCTTGCTCAGAGTCTAACTGATCTCCATATTTGGGATTGGTTCCCCCAGGTCAGATTGCCAAAGACCCTTGGTTTTTTTCCACTTTCCTCTGTAGCAGGGGTATGAGTCACTTGCTGGTTTGAACTAGAGTAAATGATGGATTCTCTGTAACTTGAAGTCTTTAAATCAAGATCTGAGGACTTCAGTAACTCTGCCAGAGGTTTTGGGTCTATTATAGTAGTGGCTGGGGGAGGTTCTGTGCCCTGCAATGTGAATGAGGTCTGAGTAGATGATTATGATGGTCTCTTCTGGCCTTAAAATTTGTATCAACATGATAGTCTGAACATTCCCATCCTAATACTGCTCAAGAAGTGCTGCCCTGTGCAATGGAATGGGTTCTGCAATGGTGTCTTCATGCTGTAACTCTGATGTGAAACCAGAGTTAAATATCTGCTGTGTAACAGGATCCATCACATTTATGGATTTGGAATCCCGAAGTGTTGCTCACAATGACTGTCCTCTAGCACAATATCCAAACTAGTCACAAGCACATTTCAACCACAAAGTATAATTAATAACTAGGAAATTTTCAGGTCACACACTGACGTTCCAAACACTGGGGAAAGCTTGTGGTTTTGTTTCCAGTAGAAAAGTAGCTGTAGCTGTACTATAGTGCACTATATGAAATCAGTAGGGGTTTGACAGGCTAAATGGAGAGCAAAATTTGCCCCTGAATATTTATATTAAAATCTAGGAAATAGAGTGAATACTGTATGGAGAGCACCCACAAAAAGAAAATAAGGTGATGTCTTAAAGAAAACTTAATTCCTTTTACTAAATCATTTGATATAAACAAATCTGTGTGAAGATGTGTACTGTTTAAATCTGTGGCAGGAAGTCAGGGTGGATGGGACAGCTTGGCAAGAGTTCTACAATGAAGCAGAGACAGACATAGTAAGTTTAGGAATTATAAAATTTTCTTCATTCATTGTTAGGAATAAAGTGACTGAGTCTGTAGTCCCAAAGTCCTTTGCAGGTTGATGCAATGGAAAGGGTACATGAGGGGCTTCAGTGGTTCTCAAGCAGCTGCAGCTCCAGGCACCAGTGCTCCAAACGTGTGCCTGGGGCGGCAAGCCATTGGGGGGCGCCCTGCCAGTCCCTGCAAAGGTGGCAGTCAGGCTGCCTTCGGCGGTGCGCCTGCGGGAGGTCCGCCGGTCCCACGGATTCAGCACCAATTTGGCGGCGGGTACACTGAAGCCACAGGACCGGCGGACCTCCTGCAGGCAAGCTGCCGAAGGGTGCCTGACTGCTTGCTTGGGGTGGCAAAAAAGCTAGAGCCGCCCCTGTTCCCATGATGAGTGGGCCAGAATGTGAGTATGGCGAGGCAATGGGAGATGAGAGCTGAATGAAAGGTGGAGTCCTACAAAATGATCAAAAAGACACAACTCAGTTTCATAATGCAAGTGAATCAACTAGACCAAATCGCCCTTGAGGCAAGACATTGACCAGGCTTTCTAGGATTCTTTACTACTATCACATGATCAAGTCCACATGTACACCTGGAACAGGAAAGTCAGGCAAGTGTTATAGCCCATCTAAGTAGGATGAGCCAGACCCGTAACAATAGATCCAGATTGTATACCACTCGCAATCTGGCTGAGTTTGGATTAAGAGTGTTCAGCCCGTTATAGAGAGAGAGATGCTAGCTGTGAGACTGGGATGTGGTTCCCAAACTGTCCCCCAATTCAGAGGCTCTGGAACTGGGTCTTTTATTTCAGACCCATCTCTTTACTCTTAGGAATATGGCTTATAAAAACAAATATCATGAAGACTTTTGTGGGAAAGTATGTGGTGTAATTTTGAAGGATTTTTCTTCTCTGAAGTGGGCTTTTCTTGAATATTATTACATCTAAAACTAATTAAACTTTGAAATGAATTATTAGAAGTACAATTAGGATTAAAAGTTAGAATTTTATTAAGCAATTAGCACTGCCTTCATAAACCCATGGCCATATTAAAAATGCAGTTTGAGAAAAGCACAGCTGCAGGAGTTTTTTCATTGAACACGTTGACATTCCACTATGCACCACAGAAAGTTTGCAAGCTGAACATTTGATGAGCATGTGATGAGCAAGAGGGAATTATATAGCCCAGATACAGAGGAGAGCTTGGTAAGTGCAGTATAACACTAATCACCAGCAGAGAGTTTAGAAAAAAAATTAAGATAGTCTCCTCAGAAGTGGGGAGTGTTAAAACCCACGCATAGGCCCTGACCCTATCCAACGGTCAATATCTTCCTCTAAAAAGGCAAAGGGAGAAGTAGCTCTGAATGTCTTTCTTACAAATAAGACATGTAGGCCCAACCTTTTGAAAGTGCACACACCTGGCCTGTTCATGCAAATATCCCAGTGAACATGCACCAGTTACCTGTATTACAGTCATGGCTAGAGACTCCAGCCAGGGCCCAGGCACTGTATATGCACATCATAAGACGGTCCCTGACCCAAGAAACATATGATGCAAATAGACAAGGCAGGGGAGTGTTCATTCCCTTTCTGTTAAATGGGGATAATGTAGCACAGAGATTACAGGGCTACCACAAGATCACACAGTCTGATAGAAGTAGGAATTTAGCCTAGATCACCTAAATCCAATACAGTGTCTTAACCACAAGACCACCTTTTAAAAAAAATAAATATATGGAGATAGGTATATCTCATGGAACTAGAAGGGACCCTTAAAAGTCATCCAGTCCAGCCCCCTGCCTTCACTAGCAGGACCAAGTACTGATTTTTGCCCCAGATCCCTAAGTGGCCCCCTCAAGAATTGAACTCTCAACCTGGGTTTAGCAGGCCAATGTTCAAACCACTGAGCTCTCCCTCCCCCTTTAGAATTAGAGGGGTAGCCGTGTTAGTCTGGATTGTAAAAAGCAACAGAGAGTCCTGTGGCACCTTATAGACTAGCAAATGTATTGGAGCATAATGAAGTGGGTATTCATCCATGAAAGTTTATGCTCCGATACATTTGTTAGTCTATAAAGTGCCATGGGACTCCTCACCCTTTAGCTGAAGCTGCATAAATAGATCCTAATTTGTGTGCTCACGGGGGCAGAGTGAGTGGGGCAGCTGCCCAGGGCACAAAGCCACAGGGGTGGAAAAATGATCATGTCCCCCCCTAGATTTCTGCCTTCCATTTCAAACAGAAGTTTTCAAAGTATTTGACGCTCTGGGGCAAATTGCTGGCTGGCACCAGGCTCCTTCAGGAGAGAAGCAAAAGCATGTCAGGGGCAGAGCTCAGAGCTGTGCTCCCCCCACCGCCTGGCGAGCACCCAGCCATGCCGAGGCAGCTTGGTTTGGGGAGCAGGGCAGAGGGGGCTGCTGGGCAGGCAGCCAGCCAGGGGCCAAGCGGGCTGGTCGGCTCCCACTAGCTTCTGACTCGACCACACCTGGTAGGAATATGACGGTTTTCAAACTCTGGGGTCTGCATCCCTATGGGACATGCCCAACAGTTTGAAAAGCACTGTGCTAAGTGGAAGGTATAAATCTAGGGGGCCTCATGAGCCTACAAGCCCCCATTGCATTGTCTCTAAAGGATGTAAATATGCTTGCTTGTCCCGGGTGCTAAACTCCCTAGTTATGGCTCCGGTGCTCACCACAAATTTTCAGCTATCTCCAGCCTCCCTCCCCTTTGCTATCTTAGCATGTGCACTAGTCAGGGCCACAACGAGAAGTTAGCTACTTACATACTCTTAAAAAATCATCAGCTTAGATTACACCATTTATACTTTAAACTATGACACCATGCCCCAATAAATGGGGATACACTCGAATGCCTCAGATTAGAGAGCGCTGACAATTAATTGCCTTCTCTAACTTCCTCCTACACACGGGGCTGGTTTCCTAATGCAAAAAGTTAACTTTCAGGGGGCTTTGTCCCATATAATATGTTTTATGAAGCAGCAGGAGACAATAAAATCGGTATGGCTCATCTGTGCAGTCACCCTAAATCTTCACATGGAGAGGATGATTCTCCATCCCTTGGTCTCCCTCATCCTGCACTTATGCTTAAACTGAGACCTTTTAAAGAGGCCTGACTTTCCAAAAGGACTGAAAACGCAGGCCTCTTTAAGATGTTTTCAATGGTGGGCATTCAGAAATTGAAGCACCCAAACTCACTAGTCACTTTTGAGAATATAGCCTTGTATCTTTTCCTTCTTCGTGGACAGTTTCCAGCAGCAAGACCCATGTTTATAAAAACAACACGGGATTGAAGTCTACAAGGTGGCAACAAATGTGGTTCCTTGTAATGAGGTATGTTTTTGCTAATGTGGCATTGAAAACAGGAAGGGTAATTGACTCACTTTCTGATCTCTAGGCGTCTAAAGTTGACCACTTGGCTGTCCATGGAAATGGGGAGCAGTTGTCTAGCTGAGTGTGTATCTAGCCATTGGCGATCATAGTTCTTAGACAAAAACATTCCTCACCTTTTATCAAGTTTTCAAGGTTTCAGAAACCAGATCTACAGCCTGGAAATCACATTACTTCTGCACAACACAGCTCGCAGTTGGCTGAAGTTGAGAGGGAGAAAGTTCTGCAGCTTAAAGACCCAGAAGAAAATTCAGAGCATTTTAAATACTTTAGGTTTTTTGGTTACCATTACATTTTCATCTACAACCACCCATAGCAGAAAATTGCTTCTCTTATGCTCAAACTCAGGAGGATGTTATTGTTCAGTATGTGTGCGCAATAGGAATGGCTTCTCAAGTACTAATAATCTTCTGAAAGTAGCTGGATGCTTTCAAGTTTTAGTGTTAGTTTTCTGCAGTGCAAATACTGTTAGTCCAAGTGTGTAATCTACTGCTACCCAAAGTGATAGCAGCAGGTAATCAAAAGAGGGTGAAGAGGTATGTTGTTGTTCACAGTATGAGCTAGATTGTGGTTTTAATTCACTGAGTGGAGTGGGGGAACTCTGTACAGCAAGACACTAGATGGGGACTCAGCAGGTGTGGCTTCAGTTCCCTGTTCTGGTACAGATTTCCTGTGTGACTTTGACCAAGTCCTTAAATCCTTTTGTACCTAGGTTCCCCATCTTCTTGTACTGTAGGTTGTATCCCACCCTGCCAGCTTTGGCTACCATGTAATCTATTCATGGTAGGGACAGTCTCTTACTATATATTTACAGTACCAAGCAAAATGGGGCCCTGTACTTGGTTGGGGCTTCCACCTGGTAAGATTGGAAGTAGATAGCTGTGCTGTCCCTAACTACCAAACATGTGGTGGTTGTCTCCTAATAATTGCCACCCAACCAACCACTAGAGAATTTCTTTACGTTGCATACAAACTCTGTTAATTTGAGTGATTACACTTGTTTGATATGAACGAGCAAATGAAAGGTTTAAATGGGTGTAAATAATTCTGTTAAGAGAGAGAAAATTTGTCAGTGATAGAATCACCACTCAAGAGCCTATAGTGATCTAAATAGTTAGACTGGTTTTTTTATTCCCAACTCCCACACTTTTAGCCTGTGTATGTGTGGGGGAAATATCAATGGCCCAAAATATTACTTGACTAACTCTTTCTTGAATCCCATTTCTAAGTCCTTCAGACCTCACTGGGATGGCTTTAGATCATCTTCAATCATTCGTGCTTCTGAGCCTCCTCTGCAATTTTGGCAACACCACAAAGGAAATATGAAAAGAAAATAGTAGAATGAGGACAGCTCTTTTCTTGACTCAAAAATGACTTCCCATGGGTTTCATTACCACAAAACATCAGGAAAGCAGGGGACCATGTGGCTCTATTTCAAACTGTATTCAAAACAACACAGCGGTGTCTACTAAACTGCAACGTGACCACAGCAATATTGATCAAGGTTTGATTTGTTTTGCCATCAGAGCAGAGCCTTTTCATGGCTCCCTTAACATTTTTTTCTCTCTCAAAAAAAAAAATCATGGAGTAACTCCATGTAAACTATAGTCTTGAATTATTAAACCCCTTAACTGTCCCAAGTTCTTTCTATCAGAAATTAATAAAATGTAGAATTAACCAGGGCTCTTTCAGCAGCTTTTCTGAGGCAATCCATTTTAAGTTGCTTATTTCTACCACAATATATATGTATTTTTCAGTGGAGGGAGGAGATGGTGGATCTATACAAACAAAGCAGAATTCTGTGCAAAGCTAAAATCTGATCTGGCAAATAGCATCTCTATTGTTGGTTTCATCAGTGCATTATGGGTGCAATGTTTATGCAGCAATGCTAAGACTGCACACTATTTGGAGACTCACCAGGTTTCTATGCTATCATAGCTCTTCTAGATCCATCAGTGTAAAATAAATAATGTGGAATACATCTTTCAGGCTTATAGAGAATACATAATGAAATGGAAGAGGTATTGGAAAAACGACAAGCCATTATGCTGTCTCTGCAACTGCTTAAATAAACCGAGCTGCAGAAAATCATGGAAGCTGTTTATCTCTTGTTCTGTTTGTTCTTTTATCAAAAACTTTCACAGCATATTCACAGGTAATATGTTATATACCAGTGATGCTGACAATACTGCGCTGTATGTTAAATTATTCTTATATATGCAGAGTTGGATACCTTTAGGGTAGTCAGTGTATATTAAGACTTTATTTAACATTTAGATGCAACTCAGACTTAGGGCGGCATGGCTTGCCTATAGGGTTCTCAGTAAATTAATTTTATTGGGAAATATTTATCAGCTGTAAAATAAACTACAATTTATAATCTGAGTGAAAAAGAACCTGTCTGATTCATATAAATTAAGTTACCATTTTTCTTGTTAACTAGGATTTTGTTAATTGGAAATTTTATATAAAAGGGATTATACTTTGCACTGACACTGTGCCTTTCATCAGGAGGAGCTCCCAAAATTGGGCAAATAATATCCCTATTTTACAGGTGGGAAAACTGAGGCATAGGGCCAAATTTGCAAAGGTGTTTAGGCACTATTGAGGATTTACAAATGTGCCTAAACAGATTAGGCACCTAATTCCCACCAAAGTCAATGGGACTTAGATTCCTAAGTCCTTATGTCACTTTTAAAAGGGGGATTTAGAAGCTGAAGTCACTTGGGTAGGATTTTCAAAACCTCCTAAGTGCCCCATTACTCAATGTCATACAGTGAGTCAGTGGCAGTCATGGGAGTGGAATCCTTGACTCTCAAATACCTACACTGTCCACAAGACCATGCACCCTCTAAATTTCATATATCTTTATATATCTATATCCACACACACACACACACGAGTATATAGGGTGTGACCCAGCGTGCCTGAGGCAGTCATCACTGGAAATCTCAAGGTCAGTGCAGGCCGCAAAAGGGAGAGCAGATACACCCAAGACTGGTGGGTAACACTGAAGTTAAACTCCCTAACCAGTCTCAAACTGTGCTTCTGATTCTCCCACACTAGTTATCAAGAAGCAAAAAAAGAAATCACCCAGCTCCCTTACTGCATTCCAGTTCTCTGGCTCCCAATCAGCACCTAGGTCCAGTACACTGAGAAATTATTTAAAATAACTCTGCTCACATATACAGAGGGTCAGCCACATTACCAGGCCAGTATAGGTTTGGCTCTTACCCAAAATACCACACAGCCAGCCACTCCTTTAGTGTCTAAAACTAATGGTTTATTATAAAGAAAAAAGAACAAGAAGAGAGATGCTAAATGGTAAAACAGCCACATACCTACAATGATGTCAAAGTCCAAATATCAGGTTTCTAGCAGTAGTGGTGAGTTTGCTGGCTTGAAAGGCCTTCTGGAATACATCCATAGCTTGGATGGGTCATTCAGTCCTTTGTTTAGAGCTTCAGTTTGTAGCAAAGTTCCTCCAGAGGTGAGAAGCAGGATTGAAGACACAATGGAGAAGATGCAGCTGCCTTTTGTAGTCTTTTGCCACAAGGCCTGTGCTTCCTTTGTTTCCAACACAAGCTGCCCAGCACATGGCTTAGAAGCCTTTTCTCTCTGTAGACATGCCCCTGCATGCCTTGCTGAGTCATAAGGTGTATCCTCTGCCTTCTCTCAATGGGTTCATTGTATAGCTGATGGTCCTTAATGGGCCATCAAGCAGGCTAGGCAGAGCTGATGGCAAACTGTCTGGGGTTGTCACCCAGAAGCATAGCACAAGTTTCAAATACAGACATATATACATAACTATAACTCATATCACAAAGGTGATACAAACACATAAATGAGATTATCATATCTGGCAAATTATAACATTTTTGTAGATCTCTTACATGGCATATGTCAAGGCTGATTCCCCGCTCTGGCACTCCAAGTGCAGAAGGTGGGGCCCACAAGGATTCTAAAAATTAATACTGGCCATTCCAGGCTTGTATTAAACTCCCAAGGTTACAGCTTCTTGCTGTAACCACCCAAGTGCAAAAACCTCCTTTTGAGAACCCAGAAAGGAGCACTTGGGAATTCCTTCCTGTGAGGTATCCTCAAGCCCTTTCACCGCCCCTCTGGGGAAGAGCTAAGAAAGAAAAACAAAGGAAATCAGCTGTTGCCACCAGCTAATTA